>NC_053037.3:599802966-600120466 GCF_002575655.3 Aegilops tauschii subsp. strangulata
AGAATATGAAGGAAACTGCCGGATAATAATCCAACAAAGGATTCAACGGTCCTCAATGGATCTGAATTGAGTATCAGTACTCAATCAGAAGAAGGAAAGAATGAAAAGGCATTGGATTATAGAAACATCTGAATAATTCGATGCTTAATGCAAAGAAATTATGATTTCCAAATTAGAAGATCAGAAGCAGACACTCTGATCAAAAGACAAGTAAGTTGAATAGATATAGATCGACAATCAATTAAGGTTTGGTTTGCCGAGAACCAGCTCATGTCCGGAGTGACGTCTGAGCCGGAAAGATCATTTCAAAGGATCAACTGATGATTGCGCGCATTCGCTCACATGTTGAATCAATAGGAACAAAATGACGGTGTCAAATGATACTAATGAATATTGCTAGACATATGAGAAGCATCCATAATGTAAGCAGACAAGTAATTGTCGAGCAATAGTTTGGAGAGGATTCTCGGAAGATTGAATAGTATTTCAGAGAATCTTATGAAGCATAAGAACAACTGGGGATGAGCAGATACTCGATAAGTGCGAGGAATTATCCGTAGGGGTATTCATGTGGTAAAGAACTGCAAGGCAGTAAGCTCAAAGGATTCTCGGGGCAACAGAGAGTATTTTAGGGCATCTTGTAATAACAAGAGCAACAAGGAATGATTATATGAATCACAAGTGTATGTAGTTATCCATAAGGATATATCGGTGGTAGGGAATTGCAACGGCGAAGGGCACAAGGGTCTCGGGAAAAACATCGGAGAGTATCTTCGGAATCTTCTGGCGCACCAAGCGATCATCTTGAATGAAGGGCTCTCCGGGTGGAAATAGTTACGAGAACCTAATGTTAGAGTAAATAAAATCTTTTAACCCGAATAGAAGAGAGATTAGAATCCCAGAGTACAGGCGAGGAGTAAAAAATCCTAATACCACTCAATGGTGACGTGGGCCCGTAAGACACACAGCCATGTTAGTAAAAGTTTTTTTTAGTAACTAGACTCTACTTCGGCCAAGGAGTTGGAAAGGGGGATCCTACAGGCAGTCGGCTCTGATACCAACTTGTGACGCCCTCGATTCAATCGTACACTAATCATACACGCAAATGTGTACGATCAAGACTAGCATCAACCGGAAAGATATCACAACACAACTCTAGACACAAATTAAAATAATACAAGCTTTATGTTACAAGCCAGGGGCCTCGAGGGCTCGAATACATAAGCTCGAATACACAAGAGTCAGCGGAAGCAGCAATATCTGAGTACAGACATTAGTTAGACAAGTTGCCTTAAGAAGACTATCACAAAAGCAACAACGATCGAAAAGGCAAAGCCTCCTACCTGGGAGCCTCCTAACTACTCCTAGTCGTCGGCGGTCTCCACGTAGTAGTAAGCATCGGCGGTGGCATCTGGCTCCTGGGCTCCGACATCTGGTTGCATCAACCGGAAAGAAGAAGAAAGGGGTAAAAGGGGGAGCAAAGCAACCATGAGTACTCATCCAAAGTACTCGCAAGAAAGGAACTACTCTACATATGCATCGGTATCAATGAAATGGGTTGTATATGTGGACTGAACTGCAGAAATGCCAGAATAGATGGGAGAACCTAGTCCTATCGAAGACTAGCATCTTTTGGAAACTACCATCTTGCAGCAACAGGAGGGAGTAGAGTAGCATAAAGTAAAGTAGTGGTAGTGTTATCAACCTCGGCCAGAGATCCTTTCTGGACTCCCTGCGAGAAAGCAATCCTAGAGCCATACTATCCATTTCTCATATCCATGTCTCATCTCAAGTAACCAGTTCTAGTTGTATCGATCGGGATACAACTCCAAGTGTCGGTTACCGTAGGACAGGCTATCGATAGACGTTTTCTTCCCTGCAGGGGTGCACCAACTTACCCACCACGCTCGATTAACTCCGGCCGGACACACGATGTCTACTACGCAATCTTCTTCTTGTAGAAGTTGTTGGGCCTCCAAGTGCAGAGGTTTGTAGGACAGTAGCAAATTTCCCTCAAGTGGATGACCTAAGGTTTATCAATCCGTGGGAGGCGTAGGATGAAGATGGTCTCTCTCAAGCAACCCTGCAACCAAATAACAAAGAGTCTCTTGTGTCCCCAACACACCCAATACAATGGTAAATTGTATAGGTGCACTAGTTCGGCGAAGAGATGGTGATACAAGTGCAATATGGATGGTAGATATAGGTTTTTGTAATCTGGAAATATAAAAACAGCAAGGTAACAAGTGGTAAAAGTGAGCGTAAACGGTATTGCAATGCTAGGAAACAAGGCCTAGGGTTCATACTTTCACTAGTGCAAGTTCTCTCAACAATAATAACATAATTGGATCATATAACTATCCCTCAACATGCAACAAAGAGTCACTCCAAAGTCACTAATAGCGGAGAACAAACGAAGAGATTATGGTAGGGTACGAAACCACCTCAAAGTTATTCTTTCTAATCAATCCGTTGGGCTATTCCTATAAGTGTCACAAACAGCCCTAGAGTTCGTACTAGAATAACACCTTAAGACACAAATCAACCAAAACCCTAATGTCACCTAGATACTCCAATGTCACCTCAAGTATCCGTGGGTATGATTATACGATATGCATCACACAATCTCATATTCATCTATTCAACCAACAGATAGAACCTCAAAGAGTGCCCTAAAGTTTCTACTGGAGAGTCAAGACGAAAACGTGTACCAACCCCTATGCATAGGTTCATGGGCGGAACCCGCAAGTTGATCACCAAAACATACATCAAGTGAGTCACATGATATCCCATTGTCACCACAGATACGCACGGCAAGACATACATCAAGTGTTCTCAAATCATTAAAGACTCAATCCGATAAGATAACTTCAAAGGGAAAACTCAATCCATTACAAGAGAGTAGAGGGGGAGAAGCAACATAAGATCCAACTATAATAGCAAAGCTCGCGATACATCAAGATCGTGCCAAATCAAGAACACGAGAGAGAGAGAGAGATCAAACACATAGCTACTGGTACATACCCTCAGCCCCGAGGGTGAACTCCCTCCTCGTCATGGAGAGCGCCGGGATGATGAAGATGGCCACCGGTGAGAGTTCCCCCCTCCGGCAGGGTGCCGGAACAGGGTCCCGGTTGGTTTTTGGTGGCTATAGAGGGTTGTGGCGGTGAAACTCCCGATCTATTCTGTTCGCCGATGGTTTTAGGGTATATTGGTATATATAGGAGGAAGAAATACGTAAGGGGAGCCATGAGGGGCCCACGAGGGTGGAGGGCGCGCCCCCCTGCCTCGTGCCTTCCTCGTTGCTTTCTTGACGTGGACTCCAAGTCTCCCGGGTTGCTTCCTTTCCAAAAATAACTTCTCCAGAAGGTTTCATTCCGTTTCGACTCCGTTTGATATTCCTTTTCTTCGAAACACTGAAACAAGGGAAAAAACAGGAACTGGCACTGGGCTCTGGGTTAATAGGTTAGTCCCAAAAGTAATATAAAAGTGCTTAGTAAAGCCCATTAAACATCTAAGATGGATAATATAATAGCATGAATACTTCATAAATTATAGATACGTTGGAGACGTATCGGCATCCCCAAGCTTAATTCCTGCTTGTCCTCGAGTATGTAAATGATAAAATAAAGAATTTATGAAGTGTGAATGCTAGCAGGTGCATAAGTTTGATCAATGATAATTTCAATCACCTTTTCTAGCATCATTATATGTCATAACAGTAGCTCATATCATAAAACTTTGCATGATCAAGTAACAAACTATTCGCATGTTAAAGTATAGAACATAAACTTTCTTGAAAACTAACAAACCGTGTTATTAGTCATCAAACAATTACAATTCATCTTATTTTCAGGAAGAGTCTATGTCAGAGCTTTGATTCAGCAAACTTCACATACTCAACTATCATTTAGTCTTCCATGATTGCTACCACTCAAAGCATATTTTTAGAACAAATAGTATTCATCGAACACAGAGAAAGATAGGGGCTTAATGTTTCGCCTCCCAACCTTTTACCTCAGGGGTAATGTCAACAGTAATAATTCATGCTCAAATATGTTTGAATGGACATATATGCCTAGATCTTTCCATCACATGATGCTTGCCAACTAAAGAGTAGGTTGGAATGAGAAGGAATACTACTGACTCTTGCATAAAAGTAAAAGGTAGGCCCTTCGCAGAGGGAAGCAGGGATTTGCAAAGGTGCCAGAGCTCGAAGCAAAAACAGAGATGAAAATTTTTTTGAGAGGTATGCTTTCATTGTCAACATAACGACCAAGAGTTCCCAATATCTTCCATACTAGATACATTATAGGCGGTTCGCAAACAGAAAGGTAAAGATTTTTACTCCCCCTCCACCAACAATCATCGATCCATGGCTTTCCCGAAACAACGGGTGCCTCCAACTAACATCAAACCTGGGGGAGTTTTGTTTGCAATTATTTTTGATTTGATTTCGATCTTTTGATCATGGGACTGGGCATCCCAGTTACCAGCCATTTTCTCGTGAATGATGAGCAGAGTCCACTCATCGTGAGAATAACCCACCTAGCATGGAAGATACTGCTAGCCCCTAGTCGCTACATGAGCGATTCGAGCATACCAAACAGATTATTATTTGAAGGTTTAGAGTTTGGCACATGCAAATTTACTTGGAACGGTAGGTAAATACCGCATATAGGTAGATATGGTGGACACTCATGGAAGAAACTTGGTTCAAGGAGTTTGGATGCACAAGCAGTATTCCCGCTTAGTACAGATATTTTGGCTAGCAAAGGATTCTAAATAGCAAGCACCACATGTTAGAGGATCCAAAACAATATAACTTCTATACAAATATACCCAAACATAACTCATTATGTTGTCTTCCCTGTCCAACTTCAACTAATTTGCTCAGGTTTAAAATAATTAATGGGGATCACAATCATAGAAGATGTCCAAGATAATATATTTATATGTGAAATCTCTCTTCCTTCAATATTCTTTCATGAATTGTTCAAGTGACCAATACAATGTTTGCTAACCTTCAATAGATTTACCACCTCTACTTCTTATATGTAAAATCATTACTCCCCATGGAATAAGCATATGAAACATATATAATTTCAGATTTATGACATTCAAATCATTCGACTATTTACTCATAGGATATTAGTGAAGCACACGAGTAAATGACAAACTACTCAAAAAGATATGAGTGAAGATCAATGAGTAGTTCAATAATTATGTAGCTATGTGAAGACTCTCCCATTTAATAATTTCAGATCTTAGTATTTTATTCAAACAGCAAGAAAAGCTAAAGAAATTAAAACGACGCTCCAAGCAAAACACATATCATGTGGTGAATAAAAATATAGCTCCAAGTAAAGTTACCGATGAACGAAAACGAAAGAGGGGATGCCATCCGGGGCATCCCCAAGCTTAGGCTTTTGGTTTTCCTTGAATATTACCTTGGGGTGCCTTGGGAATCCCCAAGCTTAGGTTCTTTCCACTCCTTATTCCATAGTCCATCGAATCTTCACTCAAAACTTGAAAACTTTACAACACAAAACTCAACAGAAAACTCGTAAGCTCCGTTAGCGAAAGAAAACAAAAAACCACTTCAAGGTACTGTAATGAACTCATTCTTTATTTATATTGGTGTTAAACCTACTGTATTCCAACTTCTCTATGGTTTATAAACTATTTTACTAGCCATAGAGTCATCAAAATAAGCAAACAACACACGAAAAACAGAATCTGTAAAAAACAGAACAGTCTGTAGTAATCTGTAATTAATGCAAACTTCTGGAACTCAGAAAAATCTACCAAAATAGGACGACCTAGATAATTTGTTTATTGATCTACTGCAATTGGCATCAGTATTTTATCACGTTCTGGTGATTTTTAACAATTGTTTTGGTGAACAGAAAGTTTCTGGAATTTTCAGCAAGATCAAATAACTATCATCCAAGAAGATCTTATAGGTCTGACTTGGCACAAACACTAATTAAAACACAAAACCACATCTAAACAGAAGCTAGATGGATTATTTATTACTAAACAGAACCAAAAAGCAAGAAACTAAAATAAAAATTGGTTTGCCTTCCAACAAGCGCTAACATTTAACGCCCCTAGCTAGGCATGATGATTTCAATGATGCTCACATAAAAGATAAGAATTGAAATATAAAGAGAGCATCATGAAGAATATGACTAGCACATTTAACTATAACCCACTTCCTATGCATAGGGATTTTGTGAGCAAACAACTTATGGGAACAATAATCAACTAGCATAGGAAGGCAAAACAAGCATAACTTCAAAACTTTAAGCACATAGAGAGGAAACTTGATATTATTGCAATTCCTACAAGCATATATTCCTCCCTCATAATAATTTTCAGTAGCATCATGAATTAATTCAACAATATAACCATCACCTAAAGCATTCTTTTCATGATCTACAAGCATAGAAATTTTATTACTCTCCGCATAAGCAAATTTGTTCTCATGAATAGTAGTGGGAGCAAACTCAACAAAATAACTATCATGTGATTGAAATTAAGATCAAGATGACAAGTTTCATGGTTATCATTATTCTTTATAGCATAGGTGTCATCACAATAATCATCATAAGTAGCAACTTTGTTCTCATCATAATCAATTGAAACCTCTTCCAAAATAGTGGATACATCACTAAATAAAGTGATGACCTCTCCAAATCCACTTTCATAAATATTATAAGATTCAACATCCTCCAAAATAATGGGATCATTACTTCCTAAAGTTGACACTCTTCCAAACCTACTTTCATCAATATAATCATCATAGGTAGAAGGCATGCTATCATCATAACAACTTTGCATATCAAAACTTGGGAGGCAAAAAATATCATCTTCATTAAACATAGCATCCCCAAGCTTGGGACAAACATTAATTGCAGCAAATATATTCTCAAAAACATCATCCTCATCAAACATAGCATCCCCAAGCTTGGGCCTTTTCATATCATAAGCATAATCACTCTCATCATTAATAGTATGGATAGCACCAATAGTATAGCGAACATTATTATCATATTCTTCCAAGCAAGTGCCAAAAAGCTTTTCAAGATCATAGGAAGTATCATTATCTTCCCAATCATAATCATCACAACAAGCAATAGGAATAACGAGATCATCATCAAGTGCATCATCTTCCACAATTATTTTTTATTCATTTTTATGGGGCACAACAATAATAGGAGAACCATTATTTGGGAGATATATCTTTTTACCTCTCTTTCTTTTTCTTTTCTTCTTCTTCACCTCATGTGTGGGTTCAATCCTCTTTTTGGAGCTCCTTATTAATGAGATTGGTTGAATAGAAAGCTCCTCCTTGTTACCTGATTCATCATAAGAAATAATAGGAGGATATTGGGAAGTCTCTTCCCTTTCATTAGCATTCTCTTCATCTTCTATTTGTTTTCTTTTCTTTATATAATTGGCAATATAAGGGTTTTCAATGCAATTCACCGCACAATACATATAAATTTCCTCTAGATCAAAATCAAGAAATTTATCGAGATTAAATTTTGGAATGCCCTCAGTTATACGTTTCATTTCTTCATAACCCAGAAGAAGACTAAGCTCTTTATGATGCTCAAGGGTAATCAAGTTATCACAATTTTTGGACACGACTTGATCATGAAACAAATAGCATTGGAGCTTTAAATAACCATGTTCATTACAAAGTTCACAAGGATGGCGATAAATATTGAATCTTTCAGCACAAACATCTAACCTTTCTTGCAACAATTTAGTTTCTAAATGCTTATGCCTCTTGCAATATCTATCTTCCCTATTTGGTGTGTACTTGCAAACCCAATGCACTCCACAAAAATTGACATGTTTATAGGAGACATTTTCATCATAACTAGCGCAATCATCATTAGTACTACGGATATTCAAGGAGTTCATACTAACAACATTGCAATCATGCTCATCATTCAAAGATTTAGTGCCAAACATTTTAATGCATTCTTCTTCTAACACTTTGGCACAATTTTCCTTTCCATCATACTCACGAAAGATATTAAAAAGGCGAAGCGTATGTGGCAAGCTTAATTCCATTTTTTGTGGTTTTCTTTTATAGACTAAGTAGTGATAAAACAAGAAACAAAAAGATTCGATTGCAAGATCTAAAGATATACCTTCAAGCACTCACCTCCCCAACAACGGCGCCAGAAAAAATCTTGATGTCTACTACGCAAACTTCTTCTTGTAGACGTTGTTGGGCCTCCAAGTGCAGAGGTTTGTAGGACAGTAGCAAATTTCCCTCAAGTGGATGACCTAAGGTTTAGCAATCCGTGGGAGGCGTAGGATGAAGATGGCCTCTCTCAAGCAACCCTGCAACCAAATAAGAAAGAGTCTATTGTGTCCCCAACACACCCAATACAATTGTAAATTGTATAGGTGCACTAGTTCGGCGAAGAGATGGTGATACAAGTGCAATATGGATGGTAGATATAGGTTTTTGTAATATGGAAATATAAAAACAGCAAGGTAACAAGTGGTAAAAGTGAGCGTAAACGGTATTGCAATGCTAGGAAACAAGGCCTAGGGTTCATACTTTCACTAGTGCAAGTTCTCTCAACAATAATAACATAATTGGATCATATAACTATCCCTCAACATGCAACAAAGAGTCACTCCAAAGTCACTAATAGCGGAGAACAAACGAAGAGATTATGGTAGGGTATGAAACCACCTCAAAGTTATTCTTTCCAATCAATCCGTTGGGCTATTCCTATAAGTGTCACAAACAGCCCTAGAATTCATACTAGAATAACACCTTAAGACACAAATCAACAAAAACCCTAATGTGACCTAGATACTCCAATGTCACCTCAAGTATCCGTGGGTATGATTATACGATATGCATCACACAATCTCAGATTCATCTATTCAACCAACACATAGAACCTCAAAGAGTGCCCTATAGTTTCTACCGGAGAGTCAAGACAAAAACTGTGCCAACCCCTATGCATAGGTTCATGGGCGGAACCCGCAAGTTGATCACCAAAACATACATCAAGTGAGTCACGCGATATCCCATTATCACCACAGATACGCACGGCAAGACATACATCAAGTGTTCTCAAATCATTAAAGACTCAATCCGATAAGATAACTTCAAAGGGAAAACTCAATCCATTACAAGAGAGTAGAGGGGGAGAAGCAACATAAGATCCAACTGTAATAGCAAAGCTCGCGATACATCAAGATCGTGCCAAATCAAGAACACGAGAGAGAGAGAGAGAGAGATCAAACACATAGCTACTGGTACATACCCTCAGCCCCGAGGGTGAACTACTCCCTCCTCGTCATGGAGAGCACCGGGATGATGAAGATGGCCACCGGTGAGGGTTCCCCCCTCCAGCAGGGTGCTGGAACAGGGTCCCGATTGGTTTTTGGTGGCTACAGAGGATTGCGGCGGCGGAACTCCCGATCTATTCTGTTCCCCGATGGTTTTGGGGTATATTGGTATATATAGGAGGAAGAAATACGTCAGGGGAGCTACGAGGGGCCCATGAGGGTGGAGGGCGTGCCCAGGGGGGAGGGCGCGCCCCCCTGCCTCGTGCCTTCCTCGTTGCTTTCTTGACGTGGACTCCAAGTCTCCCGGGTTGCTTCCTTTCCAAAAATAACTTCTCCAGAAGGTTTCATTCCGTTTCGACTCCGTTTGACATTCCTTTTCTTCGAAACACTGAAACAAGGAAAAAAACAGGAACTGGCACTGGGCTCTGGGTTAATAGGTTAGTCCCAAAAGTAATATAAAAGTGCTTAGTAAAGCCTATTAAACATCTAAGATGGATAATATAATAGCATGAATACTTCATAAATTATAGATACGTTGGAGACGTATTGACACACTTTCCTGGGTCATGCCCGGCCTCGGCCAAACAATACGCCGCAACCCGACCTAGGCTTAATAGAGAGGTCAGCACGCCGGACTAAACCTATTCCCCCAGGGGTCATGGGCCATTGCCCCGGGAACTCCTGCACGTTGCGAGGGCGGCCGGTGAGCAGACCTAGCTACCTCCTTAAAAAGGCAGGTGCTTACCAGTCCAACCCGGCGCGCGCCGCTCAGTCGCTGAGGTCTATTAAGCTTCGGCTGATGCATACGACGCAGAACGCCCGTACTATGCCCACGTGATGGTTAGTGCTATCAGGCCAGAGGCCCCTCAGATCAAATATCGAAATCGTAGTGGATTAGGAGCACGCGGTAACAAGCAGACACTCACGAAAGATGTGACCCCGTTGCCCTGTCTCGAGGACTTGCGGCAAGGGCTAAGAATGCTCGCCCACGCCTCGTAAGTATCTCGCAGGCACCTTCCAGGTCAACCCGACTCCACATCACTCGCGGGTACCCCTCAGGGTCGACCCGCTTTCCGAGTAACAGTGGTAAAGTCCAAGTATCCGTGTGTCCAAACATCATGGGGAAAACCCGAGGAATCACCCCCGGTGAATTCCACTCGATGTAATCATCCAGGTGAACGTAAGAGGAACCACCCCGAGGTTCACACTTGAGGTGTTCCACGACAGAGTCGTATCGAAAGTGGTTAAGGCGGAATCACCCCCATGACCACGACCGAATAGCTACACTACAGGGTTAACATCAGAAGTGTTGTAGAGGTCTCACCCTCGGCACTCGATAGTAACCCAGTAGTGTCGAGCAACTAAGGGGAAAGTGATGTGCGGTGCCGGGGCCTGGTCTTCAATCCCGTTGATCAGGTCTTCAATGATGAAACAGGGGCAACAAGGACAAGGTGGGGGTCACTGATGGATCACTAACCGGCCTAGACTAAGCAGTTTAGGATAAGCGGGTAGGTAACAATAAGCAGGTTACAAAAGCAGGCTATGCATCAGAATAGGAGCAAACAATAACAGTAGCAAAATCCAATGCAAGCACGAGAGAATGAAATGGGCAATATCGGGATGATCAAAGTGGGGGGCTTGCCTGGTTGCTCTGGCAAGGAGGGGTCGTCGTCGACGTAGTCGATCACAGGGGCATCAGCAGCGGTCTTGGGGTCTATCTGAGAAGGAGAGGGGGAAGAAACAGTAAATATAAGGCACACAGATGCATGACATGACAATAAGCAGCATTAGGCGTGTTCTAACATAGTACTACGCGATACCGGCGAAGGGGTGTAACATCCGGGAATGTTTTCCCGAAGTTTGGCATATTCGGACAAACGAATCGGAGGGAAAAAGTTGCATGTTCGCTATGCTAGGGGCATGTGGCGGGCAAACGGACATCGTATTCGGATTCGTCTCGTCGTTCTGAGCAACTTTCATATATAAAACTTTTTCATCCGACTTATAGATTATTTTAAATGATTTTTCAAAGTTTTAATCAATATTCTGGAAATTCCTGGATTTAATTCATAAATTGAATTAAATAGCAAAATGGCTATGGGTACCCAAAAGTGTACCCAGCCAGAGTGTGCATGAGGCTGACAGTGGGGTCCAGTTGACTGCCAGTCAGCAGTCAAATGTTGACTTTGACTACTCAAACTGGCCAGTGGGCCCCAGGTGTTAGTGAGACATTTAAATAAAACTGTTTTCTTAGAAAATTTAACCCATGTGGGGGCCCGACTGTCGGTGAGAGTTAGGGGCCGGGTTAGTGCTAATTAAGGGTTAGCCACTAATTAAGGGGGCGGGCCTCTGGGCCATGGCCGCTGGGAAAAAACGGGGCGGGCGCCCGCCCGAACAGGCTCGGGCGTGCGGGCGCTGGTGTGGCGGAGGCCGCCGGGGGCGGCGAGGCACCGGCGGGCGCGCGGCCAGGCGGCGAATGGCGGCGACGCACAGGCAGGCGACTAGGGGGCGCTGGGCGCTACCTCTTGAGCACTGCGTTGGTTTTCCCTTGAAGAGGAAAGGGTGATGCAGTAAAGTAGCGTAAGTATTTCTCTCAGTTTTTGAGAACCAAGGTATCAATCCAGTAGGAGGCCACGCTCAAGTCCCTCGCACCTACACAAACAAATAAAAACCTCGCAACCAATGCAATAAAGGGGTTGTCAATCCCTTCATGGTCACTTATGAAAGTGAGATCTGATAGATATGATAAGATAATATTTTTGGTATTTTTATAATAAAGATGCAAAGTAAAATAAAAGGCAATGAAAATAGCTAAGTGTTGGAAGATTAATATGATGGAAAATAGACCCGGGGGCCATACATTTAACTAGTGGCTTCTCTCAAGAGCATAAGTATTACGGTGGGTGAAAAAGTTACTGTTGAGCAATTAATAGAATTGAGCATAGTTATGAGAATATCTAGGTATGATCATGTATATAGGCACCACGTCCGTGACAAGTAGACCGACTCCTGCCTGCATCTACTACTATTACTCCACACATCGACCACTATCCAGCATGCATCTAGAGTATTAAGTTCAAAAGAACAGAGTAATGCTTTAAGTAAGATGACATGATGTAGAGGGATAAACTCATGCAATATGATATAAACCCCATCTTGTTATCCTTGATGGCAACAATACAATACGTGCCTTGCTGCCCCTGCTGTCACTGGGAAAGGACACCGCAAGATTGAACCCAAAGCTAAGCACTTCTCCCATTGCAAGAAAGATCAATCTAGTAGGCCAAACCAAACTGATAATTCGAAGAGACTTGCAAAGATAACCAATCATACATAAAAGAATTCAAAGAAGATTCAAATATTGTTCATAGATAAACTTGATCATAAACCCACAATTCATCGGTCTCAACAAACACACCGCAAAAGAAGATTACATCGAATAGATCTCCACGAGAATCGTGGAGAACTTTGTATTGAGATCCAAAGAGAGAGAAGAAGCCATCTAGCTAATAACTATGGACCCGAAGGTCTGAGGTAAACTACTCACACATCATTGGAGAGGCTATGGTGTTGATGTAGAAGCCCTCCGTGATCAATGCCCCCTCCGGCAGGACGCCGGAAAAGGCCCAAAGATGGGATCTCACAGGTACAGAAGATTGCGGCAGTGGAATTAGGTTTTCGTGGATGCTTATGTTGGTTTGGGGGTACGTAGGTATATATAGGAGGAAGAAGTACGTCGGTGGAGCAACGTGGGCCCCACGAGGGTGGAGGGCGCGCCTGGGGGGTAGGCACGCCCCCCTGTCTCGTGCTCTCCTGGTTGATTTCTTGACGTAGGGTCCAAGTCCTCTGGATCACGTTTGTTCCGAAAATCACGTTCCCGAAGGTTTCATTCCGTTTGGACTCCGTTTGATATTCTTTTTCTGCGAAACTCTGAAATAGGCAAAAAACATCAATTTGGGCTGGGCCTCCGGTTAATAGGTTTGTTCCAAAAGTAATACAAAAGTGTATAACAAAGCCCATTAAGCATCCAAAACAGAATATAATATAGCATGAAGCAATCAAAAGTTATAGATACGTTGGAGACGTATCACTGGGGGCCGTAGCAGGAGCGGAAGGCGCGGCGCGGGCACGGCCAGGGAGGGCTCACGGGCGAGCATGGACGGGACTGCAGAGGAGGGGTTGGAGCGGGCCGGAGCGGCAGCAAAGGCGACGTGCAGCGGCGAGGGGACGGGCAGAGCGGAGCGGGGCCCGGGCAGCAAGCCGCAGTGTAGGAAAGGTCGAGGTGGGTGCGGGAAGCGCGCACGCGGAGCAGTGGTTTGGCTTGGCCGGCATGCGACACGGGGGGGGGCAGCGAGCGGCGCGGCAGGGCACTCCGACGGGCGCGCGCAGGAAGCGTCGGGCCAAGCGGGAAGTAGTGGCGACGCGGGCGAGGAGCGGTGGCCCGCGGCGACCGCGGGAGAAGTCAGGTGTGGGGGCAGCGGGGCAGCGCGCAGCCGCAGGTAGCAGAAGTAGCAGGCAGAGTAGCGAGGGTAGCGTGCGGCATCCGCAGCAGCAAGAAGCAGTGGCATCACGGGTTTGCGCGGGCACGGGGAGGCGCATGGGCGGCCGCGTTGGATTCCTAGGAAGTCCGGTAACTCGAGGCCGTGCTCGAGGGCGAGCGGCAGCAGCGTTGCGCGCGATGATGAAGCTAGCGGCGGCGGTGAGCTTCGGCCCTGGCGGAACTAGCAGCACAAACAACCGATCGAGGAGGGGAACGGAGGGGAGACGAGGTGGAGCTCACCGGGTAGGCACACGGGGGCCCGGTGGTATCTTAGGAGCAGCAGAACGGTGACATTCACCAGAAGAGCGCCGGCTGCCATGGATGAAGACGGGCTCGATTCCTTCGCTGCAGATCGCCCTGGCTTCAACCAATGGTCGAGGAAGAAGAAGTGGTGGCCGGCGCACCTCGCAGACAAGGCTCCCAGGCGCGGGGGCGCCGGTGGCCGCGGGATCGAACGACGCACGGTGGCGGCTGTGTTCGGGAGAGAGAGGGGAGCGAGAGGAGTGGAGCGATCGAGTGGGCGAAACGGCTAGGGTTCATTAAGGGAGGGAGGAGGGCGTCGGGGCCTCCTTATACACGACGGGGAACCGCGGGATGACCGCCACGCACTCACAGCCGCGGCCATGGTGGTCGGATGCGCGCCACCACCTCTCGTGAACAGGAAGAAGCAGGAGGGTGGGGTAGGTGGGCCGACCTAGTGGCCAAGTGGGCTGTGAGGCCTGGGGGAGGCCTTTTCTCCTTTTGTTTATGTTTTGCATTTTCTTTTAGGACCAAATGAGTTTTGTTTTGACAAAACTTGGCACATAAATAAAACTCAACACCTTGAGATGGAATAAAAAGTTTGGGGGTCAAAGGAGTTGTCTAACCAATTTTAGAAATTGAAAAGGCCAATGTGACAATTGTTGGACCAGAAAATAAAATCCCAGAGGCATTTTGGGAAGTCAAATGAGGTTGGTTTCAACATGACAAATAACCAGAGATTATTTGCCACACTTTGAACATTTTAGTTTTGAAGTTTGACAAATTTGAATTTTTGACTTTAGATTTGAACTTGAAATTGAACAGTGACTTGGATCAAGTGAGGATTAGCAACAGTAAGAGGGATGACCTGGCATCATTACCAGGAGGTTACTGTAGCTTAATTATCCGGGCGTCACACCATCCAACCACATGTTCGTTTGCTTTATTTCTATTTTTTTGGTTACGTGCACGCGCAAACTTTTTATCATGCTCTGTTACTAAGGCTGGTCATAGTGGTCAGTAAGTTAAACTAGTAGCACGTTACTATTTTCATAATGAGCAATGCTACATCTACGAAGGATCTTACGTAGTCTTATGTAATTAGCCAGATGGCAACTTCTAATTGGATATGGGGGGAGGAAGGGGCCCACCCCCTTAAAATATGGGGGGGGAGTTAGTTAGGTAGGAATTTTACTTAAAGCCTTCGTAGCTGTTAGTAGATGTAGGATTTTCGTTTCATAATGGGTAGTGCCATATGTGTGATAATATAGATGATTCAATTTGAAATGCCCTCACCATGTTTTAGGTCTAACTCCTCCAACCAATCATCAACATCTTTGTTTCAACTAGTAACGTTTTGTTCATGTTCTCCCTCCCTTTGACCATAAATAGTACTTCTAGCACACCTCCATACTGATTTTTCTAGATACCTCCTTTAAAAAGTTTAGTAAAATTCCACCATATATGTCTCACAAAATATATGTGGTTGAAATCACTAAAATGTTCTCTAACTACCTTCATTAAAACCTGGTAATGAACAAATATTCAAAGACCAAATATTCTAATCCATTCTCTATGTAAATGGTCCTGCTCCATTAGAAAGGAACAAATATTCAGACCCATTAGCACGCTCATCGATGACATATTGGCATTCAGAAAATGCTGCATGTGTGGAGTTCATCTTGATCTGCCATTCTAGTGCTGACCGGGACATTACAACAAGACTTCTTGCACAGAAAGTTGGTGACGACAATACATGGGACTTCGGCTATGGTGGTGCTCTTCAAGTATGGGTGTTGACGTATAATGTGCTGCCTAGTCTCTTCCATCAGATCTGTCTTTTGGTTGCATTGGCTAGAGCATGCACTTTTACATGGTATCAGAGCCAAGAGGTTTCGAGTTCAAGACCTGGCTGGCGCAATTAAATTGCAGCCCACTTTCGGTCCACGTTTAGGCCTGAGGGAGCGACACGTGAGGGGGAGTGTTTGACGTATAATGTGCCGCCTAGTCTCTTCCATCAGATTGGTCTTTTGGTTGCATTGGCTAGAGCATGCACTTCTACATGGTATCAGAGCCAAGAGGTCTTGAGTTCAAGACTCGGCTGACGCAATTAAATTGCAGCCCACTTTCGGTCTACGTTTAGGCCTGAGGGAGCCACACGTGAGGGGGAGTGTTTGACGTATAATGTGCTGCCTAGTCTCTTCCATCAGATTGGTCTTTTGGTTGCATTGGCTAGAGCATGCACTTCTACAATAGGGTCTCAAGTTCCGGGATGAATACCCTAGCTCTGACCTTCAGCGGTTATACCCGAGAGTAGCGTTCATGTTTACACTCCCTTGTTGAAGGCGCCTTTTGGAGTTTTGCTCGGACTTCCTTCCGTGAAAACCCATGATCTGAGCTATGTGGTTGGATCTGATTCATGCACTGTTTTCTTGTTGTGTTGGTGAGCCTCCTCGTAGTCTGGGCATTGTAAAAAGCAGAGGTAATTGTTGATGTTTTGCTACAGTGGGTCGTTCGTCTCGGCTAAACCTTTACGGATCCTTTTCTTGTCTTTCTTTTTTCTTTTCCTTGTTGGATGTGTGTATTGTAATCATTCAGAGGTTCAGAGGCTAGATGTGTACTCTTTAAGTTTGCATCCTCTTGATGTGACATTACGAATTGATAAAAATCACTGTAAAATTATAAGCTAAAAGATTTCAAGTTTTACATCATGTGTATCAAAGGCAGATTATATTCTTAGTGATGGAGATTGACAATATACTTGTCACTTTGTTATTTATATTAAAAAACAATTACTTTCAAGGTTTAGCACATGGCATCAATTTGTCAGATGCGTAGCGGCCGTAGCGGACTCTTCCAAGCAGCATGTTACTAGTGTACGTGTTGCCATATTGCGAGACGGCTAGCTGGTGCCGCATGTTCGGCGGTATCTCTTTCTGTTTGGCTCCAAGTCCAACATTCTTCGCCACCAGCCGCCCCTCTTCACTGTCACGAGCGCTAGCTCGAGCTTGCGTGCCGACATCGATTATTTCTACACGCCCACGCATGCATGGGAGCTAGAGCGAATCAAGCTGCTACTGCATGTGCGTAGACGTACGAAAGCTCCTGCATCTGGAAGGCTGAGACAGAAACATCGATATTGTCCAATTCAAATGGTGGCCATGAAAGGTGCCCAGTACCAAACCTGGATCTACTATAAGCCGGTGCAAGGGGTACTCGCAACACTCACCTCCAGTCCTCCACAGTTGCCCACCCACAAACGGATTAGCTAGCATGGACAGAGTTGTGTGCACCTCTCTTGTAGTCCTCGCGCTAGCTGTGCTCGCCGGCCCGGGCACGAAGGCGGCGGCGCTCGCCGGTGGCACTGCCAGCATGGACGCGGGGTCGACGGTGCGACCTCAGCTGATGTCAGCGACGCAGTCGTTGTCCATGAAGCTGGAGGACGGCGTGGCGCCGGAGCTTGCGGCGGCATCGGTGGTGAACCTGGAGGTGCACCGCCGCGTCCTTGGTGAGATCAACCCAGACGTCCTGAGAAAAGATGTCTGCATGCCGCGTTGTCCGGCGAAGGGACAGCCGTACACAGGCCATGCATGCAAAAACATTTACAAATGCCCAAATACCTGAATGGACCAGCACTACGTACGGGCGTCGGCGCAACCTCCTTCCTGCCCTGCGTCCGTAAGTACGTCCAAGGTTCATGTGGGTGCACTCGCGCGCGTTCCACTTCCATCCATCCATGCTTTTTTCCATTTCCATTCTGCATTTCATTACCGTTGTTGCAATTGCTATCGTTCTTGAAATAACTTTCTTCAAAGGAAACTTTTTTTAGTATCATCTTCCGGGAGGCCCCTGAATCTAGAGTATGCACTGTTGCGATTTGTGAAGTGATTGGTTTTTTTTTTTTTTTTGCGGGGGGATTTGTGAAGTGATTCCGACTGATGAACGGAAGTCTATACGTTATCTTAAGTCTAGTATATATGAACGATATGTACTTCGCCTTAGCAGATGAACACTGATTCTGATTTTCTTTTTACAATTATAAATATTATTTTTGAGAATTATAAATAATTGTATTGGTATGACACTTTTCACCGTAAAACAAGCTTTTATTAATGGGTCGGTCTAGCACACATCTAGATGTGACATAACAATGTCACATCTAAGTATGATGTCAGTGCCATCTTATTTCTCATTGTTTGCCTTGTTTATTTAATTTTAATTTGTCAAAGCCCGAAAACAAAAAACCAACTCGCCCTGCATGTCCGCCTTAGTGGCCGGCCAATACGTACATCTTTGATTGCAATTTTTGTTGGTTGCTAGCTACCGGTCAGAGAAGAAAAAAAACTGAACAACAGTTGTGTTATGTACATGGGAATTAGAGCAATTAATAGCGCCGCACTTGACAAATCACCCCTAAACGTCCACGGATGTGCCCGGACATGAGCCCGGATGGCACCAGATGGCTCCTCGTATATCCTGGACAGCATCGAAATACTCAAATCCATGATATCCATGCACGTGCATCTTACAAATTTATCATAATTCGACAATCCAACAAAGCAAAATAAATCACCGTTCAACAATCCAAACATGCCAAAATGAAATTCAAGTCCGGACCACAGCTGACCAACGTGATGAATTACTCGGCGGACACCATCCGTGTCATGTGCGTTGCCGCAGCCATCGACGCTCTCGCTGTACTCCCTATGTTGGTTACGTGTCTATTCTAATCGTTCAGATGTGTACGTTATGTTTTATCTTCTTGACGCGACATTATGAATTGATAAAGAACACCATCAAAATTATATGCTAAAAGATTTCAAGTTTTACATCTTGTGTATCAGTCAGATTATAATTTTGGTGATAGACTGACAATACACTTTTCACTTTTGGTTCACACGCGTCTATGTTATACTCGGCGTTTTATTTATTTATATAAAAACAATTACTTTCAAGGTTTAGCACATGGCAATGTCATCAATTTGTCATGTGCGTAGCGGCACGAGCGGACTCTTCCAAGCAGCACGTGTTGCCATATTGCGAGATGGCTAGCTGGTGCTGCATGTCTGGTGGTATCGTCTGTTTCTGTCTGGCTCCATCGTTCTTCCACTCCAGCCGTCCCTCTCCACTCTCACGAGCGGTAGCTCGAGTTTGCGTGATTTTTACACGCCCATGCATGCATGGGAACTAATTGGAAAAAAAAACATGCATGGGAATTAGAGCAAATCAAGCCGCTGCTGCATGTGCATAATCGTACAAAAGCTCTTACATTTGGAAGGCTGAGACACACAGGTCGATCGATATCGTCGAATTCAAATGGGGGCCATGAGAGGCACCCAGAACCAAACCTCCATCTACTATAAGCCGGTGCTGCTGCTGGGTTACTCGCAACACTCTCTTGGGCAGTTGCCCAGCACACACGGATTAGCAGGCTAGCTATGGACATAGTTGTGTGCATCTCCTTTGCAATCCTCGCGCTCGTGCTCACTGGCCCGTACACCAAGGCTGCGGCGCTCGCCGACGGCACCACCACCATTGACGCGGCGGCGGCAGTGTCGCAGACGATGTCAATGTCGTCGTCATTGATGAAGGACGTGGACGGCGTGGCGCCTGAGCTCGCGGCAGTGGACTCGGTGGTGCACCGCCGCGTCCTTGCCCAAGGAAACGTCGGCCCCTCCCCCTCGCTGGACCCCAACAGGGCAATCTGCAACAAGGCTTGCACGGGCGGAAAGCCGTACAATCTCCAACACCGGCCCTGATACAAAACATACTACTGTGGTTAAGTGAATGGGATGGCACTACGTATGGGCTTCAAATGCAACCTCCTTCCTGCACGGCGTCCGTCCATGGGTGCACTCGCGTTCCATCCATCCATGTTCTGTTTTCTTTTTCATTTTGCATTTCAGTATTGTCGTTGCTATCGCTGTATATCTTGAAAGAACATGTTTTTATGGAAGAATTTTGTTGTCATCCCCTGGGCTTCGCATCCAGATCATGCGCTATTATGGACTTATGGGGTGACCGGTTTTCCAGATGATGCGTTATTTTGGAGTGAACGTATGATTCCCACAAATGAAAAGGCAGTACACAATATGAATAATTCCGTGGAGCAGCCACCCACAATCTAAAAGTCAAGATGTGCTGCATGTGCACACGCGGAAGCCACAGCTCTGTTCCGGTCCGGTGCTCACTAGACCAGAGACTCCCACTAATGGTGTGCCCAAAAATGCCACCTCTAAGAGAAAAGTCCACATTTCAACCCTGAATGAACCACTCAGTTTGATTTGCAACCCTCGTCTTCAAAACCGGTCGTATTGCATCCCTAACTTTCCGCAAAGTTCAAAAAACAACTCTGGTCTCATTTTAAGGTATTAATTAAGGTTGCACCCTAAACATAATTTTAGAAATGATTAACATGCAAGATAATAGCATATTTGAAATCTACATATTTTTCCGAGAGATTTCTAGAAATAACATGTTAGATTTAGAGTTAGAGTTTGAAAGATATGAATATTTTGAAAAGCATTTGACTCAGCTCAAAAAAAAATCTGAAATGTTAAACAGAGAGTTGCTGGGCCGAAATTGTAACATTGTCCAACCCAATTTAGAGAGAAAAATTAGTAGTTGTTGGGTTCGAACCTCGGTATCCCGCATTGAATAGTGCCGCTCAAGCCAGCAGATTACCGGCTGGCTTGCGAGCCCCAAAAAAAAACATGCAGGCTTGTGATTCATAGGGGGGTCGTGTGTTTATTACTCCCTCCGTAAATTAATATAAAAGCGTTTAGAATACTAAAATAGTGATCTAAACGTTCTTATATTAGTATACAGAGGGAGTACCAAGCAAGCCTAGATGGCAACATGCGCATAACCCGCTGCTGCACTTGCTAGGGATGTAAGTGCACGCGCGCCCGCAACATCCACGACTAATCGATGTTGCTTTGTAAACTGAGTTAGTAGAAAAACCATGAATGCGGACTTTGACGGACTTCATGGACGCGTCCGCTTGCATCCCTACTGCTAGTACTGACTATCTAGAACTCGCAACACTCTCTTCCATAGTTTCCCAACACAATCACATCAACCATGGACTAAAAGTCCGCTTCTTTTTTGTCCGCTTCTAATCCTCGTGCTAACAGTACGGTCTTCTTCAGTGGCTTTAAGCACCGTCTGGCGCCCCTGCCACTGCTCACGGCCTTGCCGAGTGGTCTCGCTTGTAGCCAGACCCAAGGACCTCTTGCCCCAGGGGTCGTTTGGCTACCCTAGTTTGCTTCTTCATTCGTTCTGACACGTTTTCCTATTTGTTCGTTAGCGCTTTTTCTTTTCTATTTCTTTCTTTTGTTCATATTTTGAAGTATTCTAAATACATATATTTTTTATTTTTTTATTTAATTATATGTTAAAAAATCATCACACATTAGAAAAATGTCCATGTCGTTTAAAAAGTTTGCTCATGCATTTTTCTTGATTTTTCGTACTATTATGGTACATTTGTAAAATGATCTTGTGTTTCAAAATATGTTCATGAACTTTTTTCAAAAAATTATACATGGTAAAACTATTGTTCGCATAATTTAAGAAAAATATTTTGTAGCACTTCAAAATAAATTGACATTTAAAAGAACATTATTACACTTAACAAATGTTTCATATGTGTTAAAAAATGTGAATGGCATTTATGAAATATATTGAACATGTATTAAAAAAATTTCAATGTGTATCTAAAAATTGTTCACATGAATTAAAAAATTTATTGTTTATCCGGAAAAATTCAACGTGTATCTGATTTTTTTACATGTATTCAAAAACATTGTTTGGTTATGTATTTGAAACAAATGTTCATCACGTATTTATAAAATGTACAACATCTATTAAAAGAAGTTGTCATGTATTTAAAAAAAAAGAAAAAACCATTTGAAAACATATACAGAAAACACATAAAAAGAAAAGAAGGAAAGAAAACCCCACGGAAGCACTTCCGAAAGCCGTGGTAGAGGCGAGAAGATACCCCACATAGCCCTGGTGGCCCCTACTTGCATTGGTCGCGTTATCGCCACTTAGCTCTTCACAACGAAGGCCCAATGTCAGGTAGATACGCTTGAGAGTTGGGTTTTATGTGGGGGCAAAACCCTAGTTAGTGTGGTCCATGGACCATCCTGGCCACCCACAACTCACACATAGTTCGCACGTCTGCAGGTTGCATGTAGATGCAGGGCAGGTGAGAGATCTATGTGAAAACCTAAGCAGAGCTTGATTGTAACTAAAGGTGTTAGATCGAACAATAGGCACCACCAAAACACAAACCTTCCATGGAAGCAACCATTATTAGATTAACTTGAAGCAACATAAACAACTATATATTAGGCAGGTGGTCATGAGAGCTGCGCAACACCAAATTAACCTCCATCCATAAATATCGGTGCACTCTCCTCCGATGTTGGCCAGCACAAACGGATCGATTTTGCTAAGCTAGCATGGGGAGAAAGGCGTCGTGCATCTCGCTTGTGATCCTCGTGCTTGTGCTCGCTGGCCTCGATGCGAAGTCCGCGGCTGGCTACAGCGTCGACCAGGCGGCGATGAAGCTGGAGGACGGCGTGGCGCCGGAGCTCGGGGTGGTGACGGCGGTGGACATTGACGTGCGTCGACACGTTCTCCACAGCATCAGCCCACAATACGTGCAGGAGCCCAGCAGGCCAGCCTGCGTCGAGGGGTGCGGGGCGCGCGGAGAGCGGTACACCGGCCGGGATTGCAAGAAAAAGTACCAGTGCGGTTAAGCACCAACACAGCGAATGGAAGTCGGAAGGGTACTACGTACGGGCGCGTCAATGCAACCTCGCTGCACTGCCCGGCGTCATTTTACTGCATGAGTGACAGTGCACTCGCGTTCCATCAGTCCATGTTCTGTTTTCATTTCCATTTTGCGTGCATACCGTACTGTTGCTACCGCAGTGTATCAGTAAACTTGCCGTGCAGTCTCGTTGTGCAATTGTGATGTTCGAAAGTAAAGGCTGTTTTTGTCAAGGGTGAACTGAGTGTAGTTTAGATGGTTAGTTTGTTGGTGTAGAACCAACCAACCCACCAGAGTTAAAGTCTAATACTTGGCATTGGTGGTCACATTTTCCTGATTTTATTTCAGGCCTTTCGGCGATGTGCGTGCAATGGGAGGAGACATCCTGGTGTCTGTGGCGACTTCTTGAATGTCAAGATGATATGCCGACTTAGTCTCTCGGAGTACCAAATGGCCATAATCTTAGGGACCTACGGCGAGGCAAGTCAGCGAGCAGCATCATGCATCGCATCCATCATAAGGACCAGACGCTTGTGGGGGCACTGTCTAAACAGCTGGTGCCAGTTCTGCAAAAATGCAAGAAATTTGAAGGTTAAGTCAGAGACTCTCATAAGAAAGACACACTCAATCACTATTTTATCGCGCGTCGTCCACAAAGTCCAAACTAACGTCGCAAACACTTGCTAGAACAGGCGTCTCCTCTTCTAACCTAGTTGGCATGTGTCTGGAAGAACTTGGCCAGGTCCAGGGCCTCTCAGTCCGACCCCACGGCCTCATGGACAATCGGATTGCAATCTCGTCCTCCTTCAGGCCTAGGTGTGTTCCACCTGACCACCGGATTGCAATCAGTACCGAGCTAGATCACCGGTCGGTGGCCCGCTGAAAATCCATTTAGGTCCGCTGAAAATCCATCTATACCAAACGCTATGCATGCATGCTTCTTCCGACGACGTACCTACGGGTTGGTACCCTGGAGCATCACCGATCTATTAGCATTGAAGTTCATTACAATGACCCGATAACTATCATCGATGGTAATTTAGCTAGAGCATTTTTTTTCCCGAGCGAATACAGGGAAACAACATCACTCAGGTGGCAAACTGCAATCATCCTTCAAGGATTCACTAATAGCTTCAGGGACGCTAGCAACCAGAAAATGTTGACCTTCTGATTTAGCTAAGGCAGCAAGGCAATGAGCCACCTTTTTTTGGTTTCTCCTGTAAGAACTATGTAAACCCAACGTCCAGGGGGGCTCTTTACCCCCTCTCTCTCCTTTAATATAAAGTACGCACACTTGTGTGTATCCGGAAAAAAAGCCGTTCTGCTCACTGTGTCCGAGAAAAGCTCTTTAGCCAGCGACGAACGAAAATGCTTGAGTTATGGGCTGAATATTCCTGGTGGAAGGAAAATCTTTAGTCAGAACACAGTCGTATTTTTTTTTAAATAGGTAGTATGGAGTGTGAAGTTTATATAAAAATGATTGTACATAGCACAGTACGACATACATGTTATAGTTTGTTGGGCTAGCTAACTGTGTGCATGCATGCATCAAGTTTCTTTTTTTTTTGCGAGTGAAAAATTGTATAACTCAATCACATTATCCTTACTATCATCAAAAGCTAGAGCCAACGGAACATCCAGGCCAGATGATAACCAGGTCATAGTTGTGCCCTCAACTCTAGCAAATTTAGCTAAATTATGTCTAACTTTATTTTGAGTGCGGTAAATATGAGTAATACAACATTCACGTAAGCCCATAAGATGCCTAATCTCCTTGATGACAGAAGCGTAGACTGATCTGTCTTGTTCCCGCGCTTGGATCAACTTCACTGCAACTACAGAATCCATCTCCACAATGATTGACAATTCACTTCTTTGAATGGCAAGAAAGAGACCCTCCATGCAAGCACGTAACTCGGCTTCAAGTGTATCACGACAAGAGAAAAGAGCCCTGCAAGCAGAGAAAATGATACTGCTCTTTTCATCTCTAAGGACCATACCTGCACCGGCACTACCATCATCAGCAAAGGCACCATCGGTGTCGAACTTAACCCAGCCACCCTTTGGGGGACACCACTAGGGCTGCACCCTGATTCCATTATCACATGCTGCTTCTTCACTGTTTTTTCATAAGTGATGATAGTCTTGCCCTTGTTAGGATCTGCAGATATAGCTCTGTTTTAAGGCCAATCAAGGAACAAGATAGCTAACAAGAAAGGTTCTGGACACTTCCATTGGTGGAGGAGGCTTATGGTGCACAACTTTGTCCCGTACATGCCATATTCGCCAAAGCGTCATGAGTAACAATGACCGCTCAATATCAGGCAAAGGCTCAAGCACTTGGAACAGCCATTCCCTCCCAGAATTTGAAATGACGACAATGGCGATAGCATCCATACCTCGTCCATAACACGCTAAAATTCCTGAGCCAGATTACACCGAACAAAGGGATGGAAGTTGTCCTCCACTTCAGACGCGCACACTGGGCATAGATCATCATCTGCCAGCCCCATCTTGTGTTTCTTTTGCCGTGTTGGCAAGGAATTTGTCGCAAGTCTCCAAGCAAAGTTGCAGAAAGTAGGAGGCACCTTGCATGACCAAATATATTTGCAACAATCACGACGACCATCTGGTCTCGAACTAGAACCAGAAGCAGTATCTCTGTGCGCCTCATCAAAGGCCAACTGATATGCACTTTTGACGGTAAACACTCCATACTTTTTAATAGAGTGAACACTCAAAGGAGGAGTATATAAAATGGAGTAATTTTATAAGAAATTAATGCGTATGCAGTATGTTGTATTTTGTTAAGAACTAATGGAGTATTTTCCATTTAAGAAAGTATGGAGTGTAGTATGTTGTATTCTGTTAACAAGGTATGAAGTATTTTCCTTTCAAGAAAGTATGGACACTCAAAGGAGGAGTATATAAAATGGAGTAATTTTATAAGAAATTAATGCATATGCAGTATGTTGTATTTTGTTAAGGAAGTATGGAGTATTTTCCATTTATGAAAGTATGGAGTGTAGTATGTTGTGTTCTGTTAACAAAGTATGAAGTATTTTCCTTTCAAGAAAGTATGGAATATTTTCCTTCTAAGAAAGTTTGAAGTACTCCCTCCGTTTCTTTTTACTCTGCATATAAGATTTGGTCAAAGTCAAACTACACAAAGTTTGACCAAATTTATATAAAAAAATATGAACATCTACAATACTAAAACTATATAGTATGAAAATACGTTTCATGGTGCATCTGATAATATTGATTTCATATTGTGAATGTTTATATTTTTTAATATAAAGTTAGTCAAACTCTACAAAGCTTGACTTTGACCAAACCTTATATGCGGACTAAAAAGAAACGGAGGGAGTATATAGTATTTAAAAAATCTAGTATATAATATAGTTTATGGAGTGTATCATAAAAAGGTGTATATACGCCCATGGTTGGCCTCCGGTGAGAACAAAATAAATTGATGCCTGCGTTACAAACCTGAGCCAGTCTGAAAAAATTGAAATATGTACATCCTTTATTTGAAAATGAGTATATTTATATATACTTGTATAACTGAAGAGCATGATGACACTGCACTGGGAGGATGCTGTACATATGGGCGAAGTGGCAGCGCGAGGAACATCCTAAGCATCGCCGGGCTTGACCGGATCTTCGGTGGGGCCACTGGCATTGTCTACCACGAATAGCTCATTTTGTGTTGCTTAGTCGGTTCTTCGGCCGTTGCATTTTCTCCCATATCCGTGCATGCGACATTTGTTTGATTATGCATTGATATCACAATGCTTAATTTTGTGTTACAACCTTAACATAGATTCATTTCTATAATTGATCTACTCAAGACATGATTACTATTGTAGTTTATTTCACTGAATCACAAGATATATTTTTGGTTGATCCATTGTGACTGGATAAAAATCAGGATTAAAATGTTACAAAGGATTATAGCTGCTTTTTATTTCAAACGACAACATGTGGCACCAAAAAAAGTGACTAAAAAAAAAATTTAGGCACATGTAGCATTGATATCATGCCGATGTAACCGTGACTATTTTTATTTCAAACGACAACAGCCATGGTGTACTATGTTGCATGCAGGTGCAGGTGAGATATCAATGTCAGAACCTAAGCAGGGTTTGATTGCAAGGGGGTGTAACTAAAGGTGTTCGATCGATCCGCTTCTCAGGCTGAAAAAACAAGACACCTCCAAAACCGTAGCCTTCCATGAAAGTAACCATTTGAGGTGACGGGAAGCAACATAAAGCACTATTGGGCCACGAGAGCTGCCCGACACCAAATTAACCTCGATGGTATATATAAATCGGTGCACTCTTCCCCACAGTTTCCCATCACAAACGGGTCGAATAACTAGCTATCTACCATGGAGAGGAAGGCGGTGTGCATCTCTCTTGTCATCTTCGCGCTCGTACTGTTCGCTGGCCCGGACCCAGTGGCCGCTGCGGTCTGCAGCGTGGGCGAGGTGGTGATGCCAATGTCATCGTTCTTCAGGCTGGAGGACAGCATGGCGCCGGAGCTCGGGGTGGACCTGGACGTGCACCGCCGCGTCTTCGGCGACGTCGGCAAGGGAGCCCTGGACCCCAACAAGTCAGCCTGCAAGCCGAAGTGCGCCGGGGACGGACAGCCGTACACCGGCCGGGGATGCCAAGCCATTTACGGTTGCGTCCCTAAATAATCTGATGAATGGGCCTGCACTACCGACGTCAATGCAACCTCATTAGGCCGTGTTCGGTTGCCAGGGAATTGAAAGGGATGTAGTGATATATGCCCTTCGCTGGCCGTGTTCGTGTTGGTGGTGATTTTTCTACTGATCAATGCGCTTCGATGGCCTAAGAATCTCTTGCCGCCTTGTAGATCGCTCACTATGCTGATGTAGTGATATAGGAGTATGTCGAGTTCGCTGCCGAGGGGAGGTGCAATGGCTCGGCTTAGCTTTGCCCTTTGAAGTAGTTGGTGGTTCTCTGTGTCATGGCGTAATCTCGGTGATATGATGCCTCTCTTTTTCTGTTTTTGTGTATTTCTGTGCATGTGTCGTATGTAGTTTGTAGTGCCGGTTGTGTCGTATCCTACTAAGGATGCGTTTGGTTTGATGACCAAATGAATGTCATGGTTCCGTTGTAAAGGACTGGTTGCTTTTACTGTTGTGATCGGTTGGAGATAAAAAATGGCATGGCTTGGTTCCATCCGTGTGTTTGGTTGGAGAGGCGAAATGATAAGAATCTGATTCCACTCACCTCTTCCATATGAATGACAAGATTACCTCTCCCGTCCACTACCGGCGTCAATGCAACCTCATTAGGCCGTGTTCGGTTGCCAGAGAATTGAAAGGGATGTAGTGATATATGCATTTCGATGGCCCTATTCATGTTCCTGGTGATTTTTCTACTGGTCAATGCGCTTCGATGACCTAAGAAGCTCTTGTCGCCTTGTATATCGCTCGCTATGCTGATGTAGCGATATAGGAGTATGTCCAGTTTGCTACCGAGGGGAGGTACAATAGCTCGGCTTAGCATTGCCCTTTGAGGGCATTTTTGGTTCTCTGTGTTTTGGACTCTTGGTGTAATCTCGGTGATGTGATGCCTTTCTTTTTCTGTTTTTGTGTGTGTTTCCGTGCATGTGTATATAGTTTGTGGTGCTGGTTGTGTTGTATCCTACAGAGAATGAGGTTGGGTTCAGGACCAAAAGTAATGAAATGTCATGGTTCTGTTTCAAAGAAATTGGTTGGTTCCATTGTTATGCTCGGTTGGAGATAAAAAATGGCATCGGTTACGGCTATAACTGTTACAGCTCACAAGGTCGGATGGTTTTCTGGTCCTCGGGCGTGCCATCATTGTGGAAATCCTGATGCTTATTATTATTACTCCCTCCGTTCCTAAATATTTTAACAAGTGACTACATACAAAGCAAAATAAGTGACTCTACACTAAAATATGTCTACGTAGGTTCAGAAACAGGGACAGTGTATTGTCACAACCCAGACCGGACTCGCCCCCGTGTGGCCCCCGCTAGGGCAGCTCGGGCGGAACCCTACCCCCACCGTCACCGGGCTCCCAATCCATCTCTCCCCTCCCCTCCGCCGCCGTTGGAGGAGGCCGCCGGGCAAAGTCCCGAGCGGCTGACGGCGGCGGCGGAGGCCCCCTTCCCTCCCGCGTTTCTTTGGGTGAGGCGGGTCACCTGGGGCGAAGGGGCCCTCCTCCCTGACCTGAGCCGTCGTCGCGGCGGCGTGGCCGATCTGAGTCAACGGCGCCTTGGCGGCGTGGTGATGGGGGGAGGCGGCGGAGCGGCGGGCTTCGTGGAAGATCTGGTGGTGTCGGCTGCTCGGTGGGCATGCTTGGTCATGGCGGCGTAGGTCGCAGTGGCCGGCGGCTTGGCCGGCCGGCGGCGGCGGAACATGGCCCGTGGCAGCGGCGATGTTCTGTCTGGATCCCGAGGCGGCGGCCCTGGAGGGTGGTGGCTGGTGAAGCTAGGGCTTCCTGCGGTGGCATGGCGTGGTGTCCCTGTCCAAGGCGGATCTGTGACGGCGATCTGCTATGGATTGATTCAGATCAGAGACGGTGACGAGCGCGCGGGATCCATCTCGGCGGCTCTCACGGCTTGGCGAGGCGGGGTGGGAGCCCTCCTCCTAGGCTCCAGTGGTGGCACACTCAGGCTGTGGCTGGTGCGCCAGGGCTCCTACGGTGGCACTGTTGTCGCGGTTGGTTGCCGGATCTAGGCGGCTGGATCTGGGGCTTTGAAGGCGGTCGAGACAGTGCACATGTTGTCGGGTGGATTTCTTGGGATGGATCCGGGTGAAAACCTGGTTTTCAGTCGATGGCCGGAGCCGGTGATGACGATGCCCTTATCATCGTTTCCTTCATGAAGGCATCATCGAGGTGAAGCTCCCAACTCCACTCAATACCTCCCGGGGAAACCCTAGATCAGCTGATCGGATGCTGGCGGCAAGCATGTGTCGTTACCCCCTTGGGGGCGGCATTCTTGGAGGTGCACTCGGCGACGGATCTCGACAGCATGGCGTAGTGCAGATTCGGAGTTCGATGTGCGAGGATGGAGTCGCGCAGGAGGACGATGCAGTTTGGCGTCATGGTGGCGTTGATGGCAGAGAGACCTGGCACGGTAGATGCAATAGTACAGCTCTGAAGATGGATTGATGGCAGGTGGCTGCGACGGCCTCATACCCGGCAGGCGTCCTGGTTGAGGAGTGCGCCGGACTGGTAGGTACCCCATACCCGGCAGGCGTCCTGGTTGGGACCTCATGTCTTAGATGTTTAGGTTTGGCTGCGATGTCTGTTTGGTATTAGGCCCAGGCTATCAGCGCCCCTTCATCAACTGGATAGGAGTAGCGACAGTTGTTGCTTAGACGGTGGCTTTAGTCTTACCGTTGTATCACTTTGTAAGGTCTTGTGAGAATAATTAATAAAGTGGTCGCATGCATCATCTAGATGCAAAGGCCGGGGGTCCTCCTCCTTTTCTAAAAAAAATACATCCGTATGTGATAGTCCATTTGAAATGTCTAGAAAGACAAATATTTAGGAGCTGAGGGAGTATATGGGAATTATCTTGTGCAAAAGAATGGTCTGCTCCGGTGTGGAATGAACTTTTATAATTATAAGTTCATAACCCATTATTGGAATGTTCCTTTTTTTTTTAAATTGGTCGGGTGCTCATTATTATTAGCCGCTGTTGTTCACCTAGAAAATGCTGCTGCATTGAATTCAGTTAAGCAGAGACAAATAGACAGGGCCGCGAGAGCTGCCCAATACCCAACGTATTCAAAGGTACCGAACGTCGACTATTCAAAAGAATGCCGAACGTCGATATATAAGGCAGTGCTCCTATACTAGCTAACACTCTCCACGGGGTCGATTAGCTAAGCTAGCATGGACACAAAGGCGTGCATCTCGCTTGTAATCCTCGCGCTCGTGCTTGCCGGCCCGGACACGAGGGCTGCGGCGCTCACCGGCATCGACGCTGCGGTGGCTGTAATGCCAACGTCGTCATCTTCCCGCATAAAGCTTGGGGACGGCGTGGCGCCTGAGCTCCTGGATTCGACGACGGTGGACCTGAAGGGGCACCGCCGCGTCCTCGCCGGCGGAGGCATCAGCGCGGGTTCCCTGAACTCCAACAAGGCAGCCTGCACCAGGACGTGCCCGGCACACGGAGGGCCCTACACCGGCCGGCCATGCCTCCGAAGGTACCAGTGCCGTTAGTGGGAGTGAACGGAACAGCCCGTCCGATCAGTGTTTTACTGTATATTTCCATTTCCGTTTTGCCCGTGTCGTTTGCGATCGCCATGTTTCTTGAAGTACGTATAACTTTGCACGTAGTCTTGTTTGTACAACTGTTGAGTGGGGTTGATTGTACCATCCAATCATGATCGAAAGCAAATATATGCTACATATATATAGCCATTCTTAAAAACTGGGAGTCTAATCTAGAATAAAGCCCGCGTTGGCAAGAGCCAAATATGTGATAGTACATTACAGGGCTAAACGCGACCTCGACGATATACCATACATAACGAAGCAAGCAAGCGGTGGGGGAAAAAGAATGCATGGTGTAGGCGTAGCTGATCGTTCTTCCTCCAAAAACGAAATCTAAGTGGGCAAACGAGAGCACCATATATAAACGAACATATATTGTACTTGTATTGTGTTGGTGGAACGGTCCAGCAGCAAGTGCGTGCCGTCTGACCACCGGATTGCAAATTTGTAATCAGTACCGCGCTAGATTGCCGGTCGGTGGTCCGTTGAAAACCCACCTGTACCAAACGTTATGATGAATGCTTCTTCCGGGGACGTACCTACGGCTTGGTACGCTGGAGCATCACCATTCTAGCATTGAAGTTTCATTATAACGACTCGATAACGATCAACAATGCTAATTGGGCAAGAGCATTCTACCATCAGCTCTTTCTTCTTTTAACTAGCATAGTGGCCCTCGCAAATGCGAGGGCATTACCTTTAGGGTGTTGAATTAAATGCGAGGAGATCTAACATGGTGAAAGTGTTTATGAATAAATATTATATTTGATAGATAATAATGTTGGTCGTATTCATTTGTGTGTGATGATATATTAGTACATAGTATAATCAAAGTTTAGATCCCAAGTAGGAGATATTTTGTCAGTCACATTACATAGGTTAGTGGAGTTGAGATATGGGCTTGCGTCCAACATTTTCAATTTTTAACTTATGGTCATAAACTATAATTATATTGTTAATGACATATAGAGACATGTAGCATAATTTTTCATAGGTAGAGGTGTTGAGATTGGAACATGCATTCAAAAATAGGATGCCAGTGGTATGATATGAAATTGGAGTAAAGGTGGGCAATATATGTTGAAAACACAACATTTTTAATTTTATATGCATTTGGAGCTTTGGCTTTAAATTCTCTCATAACGAAAATATTTACTTTTCTATGATTTTGCAGGTCGATGAATATTAAATGGAGTTAAATAAATATATAGAATGCACAAATCTGATGGTATCATAGTTTTGTGAAATAAAGACTTGGCTATTGTTTTGCAAAGTTTGCTCAGTAGAGGACCTATTGGCGATAAATATCCAACATTAACTATAAATATACTGAATTTTCAAACTGCCAATTTGTGACATGAGATTATGTGATAACCCAGGAGCATTATGTTGAGTAAATGGTCTAAGCATGAAGAAGTAGTTGGCGATTCAAAGACAATAACTAAATTCTAATATGATTTGGAAAAAAAATGTTATGCCGCGCGTCTTTAGAACATAATCCTTCTCTATAGCACACGTCTTATCCGTTTTTGTTTACGTCGCTGGCTCCTGGCAGCGGCGGCGTACACACACAAAGAGCAAAAGTCTTCATGATATCACGCTATATGGTATGGGTTCATGCATGATGCAAGTTTAAAACTCATGGTCCTCATCTGCAAACACTGGACGCCCGATCGAGCTGGCCGTAGGCGGCGGCCAGGCAGCGTACGTGCAGTCGTACGTACAGATGCTGTGGACGCACAATCGAATTGGCCGTAGGCGGCGTCCGGGCGACATACATATATACAGACGAACCACAGGGCAAATATATCTCCATCACGTAGATGTATGGATGCATGCATGAGGTCAGTATATCCCTAGATCGTCTGCACGAGGTGGAGTCCTGATTGACCAGCCGCATAGAAGCTAGGCGAATATGGCGGCGGCGGGGGGTTGCCTCCATCACATAGATGTATGCATGCATCCATGAAGTTAGTATAAACCTGAAGCCCCTAGATTGTGTACACGCGGTGGAGGCGGCCCCGATTGACCGGCCGGATAGAAGCAAGGAGGCGGCGCGGTGGCTGCTTGCGTGAGGAGAGGATAGGGGATAAACATATTTAGAGAAGGGATACCAATCAAGACAACTAATATAGGGCATATGTGGGTAAGTATTTCAAACTCTAATGTCGATAGTCTATTTTGGAGATCCATCGGTTGTGATCTGTTGGTTTAATTAATTGATGGTCATATATTTCTGATCAACGTGGAATTTTCAAGTTATTTCCTATTTTTGATCCGTATTTGCTCCTCTCCTCCCCCCGCGTCGCTTCCGCATCGGGCGACTCGGGCGAGCCGCTACTCTAGCCGCCGCCGAGTCCGGATCTACTCCCTCCCCTCCTCACGTGGCCGCCGTGTGAAGCCTCCGGGCTAAGCCCGGTGACAGAGGGCGGTGGCGAGGGTCTCTCCTTCTCTCCCGCAGCTTGGGGTGGGGCGGGGCCCCCGGTGTGTGGAGGCGCGGCTGACCGGGTCTTGCAGCATGGCGGCCGGCCCTGCCTCGCGATGGCGGCAGGCGGCTCTGCAGCCGGCCGAATCTCGAATCGGCGGCGGCAACATGAAGGGCCTGGTGGATGGATCGTCCATACGTGTGGTCTGGCCTCCGGTCGGATCTGATCTGGCCGGTGTGGCCTACTCCAAGCGCAGCGGCGGTGACCGGAGGCGGTCCCGTGCACACTAGGCTGGATGGAGGTTCCTCGAGCGGATCCGGGTGGAAACTCTATTCTTGGCTCGTTGCCAAGGCCGGCGATGGTGGCGCTTTCAGCGTTGTCCCCTTCTTAAAGGCATCGTTTTGGAGAAGCTCTAGACCCGTATCCGCCACCTACGGGGGAAACCCTAAATCGATCCAACAGATGACGCCGTATCCCTCTTGGGGCATCATTTTTGGAGGTGGAGTGGCGTTCCATGTGACGCATCAATGACGGGGAGTCTCGGCAGCGTGATGCGGCAGGGCCCCGGCGACGGATGTGTGATGATGGACGTGCGAAGGGAGGAGGTGTTGTCTGGCGCCATGGTGGCGTCTTACAGCATGTCTGGCAAGGTCGATGCATTGATATCTACTCTGAAGATCGATCGATGAAAGACGACGGCGACGACCTATGAGAATGCGTCAGACCGGGTTGTGCCCTAGACCTAGTATGTGGCTTGGTTGGAGCCTCCGGCTTTAGATGTTAGGCTTAGGTAGGAGGTCCACGTCAGCAACCAACAGCGTATCATACAAGTTCTCCAGTGAAGCATGTGTTAATCTATTGGGAACCACGCACGTTAAATCAATGTAAATAAACTGATGACCTACACCCGAGAGAAGGAAATTGGAGAGGTAGCTGCTGCAGCTATCACCAGGTCCAGCCAGGGCCTACAGAAATGAATGCAATTACCTCGGAGGTTGTGTCCAGAATGTTAATTCAGCATCATACCATCCCATTCTCTCTCTTCTTTTATTTTTAGCCACCTCATCAGAACAGTCTACATGACAGATTTAACAACGATGATCATACGGCCATTGGAGATGCCCTTAATCTGGTCCTAATGTCGCTGGTAGAAGCCTGCATTGAAACCTTTGGCTCCTGGCGGCACTGAACACTAGTAGAAAAAGAGGCTTCCATACGCCCTCATTAGTCCCCAAAACAATCGAACCGCGACAAAAGGGGCCTTTAGTCGCGGTTCGGGAGGAGACCCGCGACCAACTATCTGGGCCCAGCGCGCTCGGTCGACAGCTGGCGGACGGGAGGGGCTTTAGTCCCGGTTGGCCTGGCCAACCGGGACTAAAGGTCCCCGAAGGCCTTTAGTCGCGGTTGGCCAGGCCAACCGGGACTAAAGACCCATCCAGCTGGCGGACGGGAGGGGCTTTAGTCCCGGTTGGCCTGGCCAACCGGGACTAAAGGTCCCCGAAGGCCTTTAGTCGCGGTTGGCCAGGCCAACCGGGACTAAAGACCCATCCCTATATATAGGACTCAGCTCACTTCACTTCACTCAGCTCACTTCACAATTTTCAGAAGGGGGTGGTGGGTTTGCTTTTGGTTCCTCCTATGCACACAAGGTGTTCGATGAAATGCCCGAGAGCCTGAAACAAACATGATATGAAGTGTCCGAGCCACACTTGAGCTTTCTCATTTATTTTTCCTCCGCGATCGCGGTTAGCAACTTGAACCTTTCATGTGTCATTGATAAAATATGCATGTGTGTAGTTCATTGTTTAATTTGTATTATTTCTAGCTAGTTAGTTTAACAAATGCATGATGGTTAATTATATACTTTATATAATAATAATGCAGATGAATCGGCAATGGATGTACGGTCCCCGACTCTCCGGCGAGTTCACTACGGGTTTGAAAGATTTCCTCGTAGTGGCAAATGCGAACAAGCAGCAAGGTTTTATTATCTGTCCATGTGCTGTCTGTAAGAATCAGAAGGGTTACTCCTCCTCAAGAGACGTTCACATGCACCTGCTTCGGCACGGTTTCATGCCAAGCTATAATTGTTGGACCAAGCATGGAGAAAGAGGGGTTAGAATGGAAGAAGATGAAGAAGGGGATGATATCGATGACAACTATCATGATCATTTCGGTGATACTTTCATGGAGGATGATGCTGAAGGTGGGGAAGGGTTAGGTGAAGGTGAAGAAGAGGCACATGATGAGCCCGCTGATGATCTTGGTCGGACCATTGCTGATGCACGGAGACGCTGCGAAACTGACAAGGATAGGGAGAATTTGGATCGCATGTTAGAGGATCACAAAAAGTCGTTGTATCCAGGATGCGATAATAGTCTGAAAAAGCTGGGCTGCACACTGGATTTGCTAAAATGGAAGGCACAGGAAGGTGTAGGTGACTCATCATTTGAAAATTTGCTGAAAATGTTGAAGAATATGTTTCCGAAGAATAACGAGTTGCCCGCCAGTACGTACGAAGCAAAGAAGGTTGTCTGCCCTCTAGGTTTAGAGGTTCTGAAGATACATGCATGCATTAACGACTGCATCCTCTACCGCGGTGAATACGAGAATTTGAATGAATGCCCTGTATGCACTGCATTGCGTTATAAGATCAGAGGCGATGACCCTGGTGACGATGTTGAGGGCGAGAAACCCAGGAAGAGGGTTCCCGCCAAGGTGATGTGGTATGCTCCTATAATACCACGGTTGAAACGTCTGTTCATGAACAAAAAGCATGCCAAGTCGTTGCGATGGCACAAAGAGGACCGTAAGTCCGACGGGGAGTTGAGACACCCCGCTGATGGAACGCAATGGAGAAAGATCGACAGAGTGTTCAAAGATTTTGCAGCTGACGCAAGGAACATAAGATTTGGTCTAAGTACTGATGGCATGAATCCTTTTGGCGAGCAGAGCTCCAGCCATAGCACCTGGCCCGTGACTCTATGCATCTACAACCTTCCTCCTTGGTTGTGCATGAAGCGGAAGTTCATTATGATGCCAGTGCTCATCCAAGGTCCAAAGCAACCCGGGAACGACATCGATGTGTACCTAAGGCCATTAGTTGATGAACTTTTACAGTTGTGGGCCAGACCTGGTGTACGTGTCTGGGATGAGCACAAAGGAGAGGAATTTGACCTACGAGCGTTGCTTTTTGTAACCATCAACGATTGGCCTGCTCTCAGTAACCTTTCGGGACAGACAAATAAGGGATACAATGCATGCACGCACTGCTTACATGAGACTGAAAGTGTACGTTTGGTTAATTGTAAGAAGAACGTGTACCTGGGTCATCGTCGATTTCTTCCCCGAAATCATAACATAAGAAAGAAAGGCAAGCATTTCAACGGCAAGGCAGATCACCGGCCGAAGCCTGCGGAACGTACTGGTGCTGAGATATTTGATATGGTCAAGGATTTGAAAGTCATCTTTGGAAAGGGTCCTGGCGGACAATCAGTTCCGCGGGGAGTTGACGGGCACGCACCCATGTGGAAGAAGAAATCTATATTTTGGGAGCTAGAATATTGGAAAGTCCTAGATGTCCGCTCTGCAATCGACGTGATGCATGTTACGAAGAAAATTTGCGTGAACCTGCTAAGCTTCTTGGGCGTGTATGGGAAGACAAATGATACAAAGGAAGCACGGCAGGACCAGCAACTTTTGAAAGACCCAGATGACCGGCATCCGGAATGGTTTCAAGGTCGTGCCAGCTACGCTCTTACCAAAGAAGAGAAGGTCATTTTTTTTGAATGCCTGAGCAGTATGAAGGTCCCGTCTGGCTTCTCGTCGAATATAAAGGGAATAATAAACATGGCGGAGAAAAAGTTCCAAAACCTGAAGTCTCACGACTGCCACGTGATTATGACGCAATTGCTTCCGATTGCTTTGAGGGGGCTCCTACCGGAAAATGTTCGAGTAGCCATTGTGAAGCTATGTGCATTCCTCAATGCAATCTCTCAGAAGGTAATCAATCCAGAAGATCTACCACAGTTACAGAACGATGTGGTCCAATGCCTTGTCAGTTTCGAGTTGGTGTTCCCACCATCCTTCTTCGATATTATGACGCACCTCCTGCTCCACCTAGTCGAAGAGATTTCCATTCTCGGTCCTGTATTTCTACACAATATGTTCCCCTTTGAGAGGTTCATGGGAGTATTAAAGAAATATGTTCGTAACCGTGCTAGGCCAGAAGGAAGCATCGTCAAGGGCTATGGAAATGAGGAGGTAATTGCGTTCTGTATTGACTATGTTCCTGACCTTAAGCCGATTGGTATTCCTCAATCGCGACACGAGGGGAGACTAAGTGGAAAAGGCAAGATCGGAAGGAAATCCACGATATGTATGGACGGTCATTCTATGACTGAAGCACACCACACAGTTCTGCAAAATTCCAGCTTTGTGGCTCCGTACTTCGAGCAACACAAGAATATTTTACGCTCGGACAACCCGGGGAAGCCTGAATCCTGGATTAGAAAGGCCCACATGGAGACTTTCGGCAGTTGGTTGCGAAAACATTTAACGAATGACAATGATGTTGGAGATCAGCTGTACATGTTGGCCAAGAAACCATCTTCGACTATAACGATTTTCCAAGGGTACGAGATAAATGGGAATACATTTTACACCATCGCCCAAGATAAAAAGAGCACCAACCAAAACAGTGGTGTCCGCTTTGATGCAGCAACCGAGAATGGGCGAAAGGTCACATATTATGGTTACATAGAGGAGATATGGGAACTTGACTATGGACCCTCCTTTAAGGTCCCGTTGTTCCGGTGCAAATGGTTCAAGCTAACAGGAGGTGGGGTAAAGGTGGACGAGCAATACGGAATGACAATGGTGGATTTCAACAATCTTGGTTACCTTGACGAACCATTCGTCCTTGCCAAAGATGTCGCTCAGGTTTTTTATTTGAAGGACATGAGTAGCAAACCGAGGAAACGGAAAGATAAGAAAACGATCAGTACATCATGCGATGATCCAAAGCGCCACATTGTTCTTTCAGGGAAAAGAAACATCGTGGGAGTGGAGGACAAGACAGACATGTCAGAAGATTATAATATGTTTGGTGAAATTCCGCCCTTCAAAGTGAACACTGACCCAAGCATTAAGTTAAATGATGAGGATGCTCCATGGATACGGCACAATCGTAAGCAAGCAGGGACACAAGGGAAGAATTGATGTGTAATAATTTATTGTACCAAACTTTGTATTTGGTCGATGAACTGAATGATGTATCAAACCTTTTGTCAAACCTTCAAGGGATTTTAAAATGAATTAGTTTTATTTTTCTGATTTTTTTGATATATAATTGTATTTTTAAGATTTTAAAATGAATTAGTTTTATTTTTCTGATTGTTTTGATATATTATTTGTATTTTTAGGAATTTAAAATGAATTAGTTTTATTTTCTGATTTTTTTGATATATAATTGTATTTTTAAGATTTTAAAATGAATTAAAAACAAAATAATATAAACTTTAATAAAATATATAAGTACAAAAAAAAATTTAATAACATAAATAAAATTGATTCAACTAAAATTATCGAAGTATTTTCTGTTCAAAATCATTGAAAGCTAAAAGAATTTTCATAAAGAACTTTTTTTGTTAGAAACTTTAATAGCAAAAATAATTATCATAAAGTAAAATAAATAAGTAATTAGAAACAAAATAAAATAAAATAAATAAGTTTTTTGTTGTAAATAGAAACAAAACAAAATAAATAAAGCAAAAAAGAAAACAAAAGACAGGCAAAAAATAAAAAATATGCCACCTACTGGGCCACCACGGCCTGAATACGACTAGAAACCCATCAATGGGCCAGGATTCAGGCCCGCAGAAGGCCCAGTAGGCCCATCAGGCATAGCAGCGACAATTAGGCCCGTAAGCCTGCAATGGAGAGGAGCTCAAGAGGGGAGCGGCAGTGGGGCTTATAAACCACTGCGCGCCCCTCTCAACTAGCGAGGTGGGACTAAACTAGCGAGGGGAGCGGCAGTGGTAGCAGCACAACCCTTTAGTCCCGGTTGGGGAGGCGGACCGCGACTAAAGGGTACCCTTTAGTCGCGGTTGTTGTCCCCAACCGCGACTAAAGGGTCTTTCTGCGCGGGAACGAAAGCGGCGCCAAAACCCTTTAGTCCCGTTTGGGGAGGCGGACCGCGACTAAAGGTACCCTTTAGTCGCGGTTGGTGTGGCCAACCGCGACTAAAGGGTACCTTTAGTCGCGGTCCGCCTCCCCAACCGGGACTAAAGGTACGTCTATATATACTGCACTTAGCAGTTTCCGCCACTTCCCATTCTCCTCTCTCGACGCCGAAGCCCTGCCCCGACGCCGATCGACGCCGAAGCCCTGCCCCGATGCCGACGCCGACGCCGAAGCCCTGCCCCGACGCCGACGCCGACGCCGAAGCCCTGCGCGCCGCCGCCCCCGTCCCAAGTGAGCGCCGCCGCCGCCCGTGCCCTGCCCTTGCCCGCCGCCCGCCTCCCGACGCCCTGCCGCCCGCCGCCCGACGCCCTGCCGCCCGCTGCCCCTGCCTGCCGTCCTCCGCGTGCCGGCAGAAGAAGAAGAAGGAAGAAGAAAAAGGAAGAAGAAGAAGAAAGAAAAAGGAAAAAGGAAGAAGAAGAAAGAAGGAAGAAGAAAACAAAAGAAAAACAGAAGAAAAACAAGAAAAAGGAAGAAAAAGGAAAAAGGAAGAAAAAAAAGAAAACAAAAGAAAAAGGAAGAAGAAAGAAAAAAGAAAACAAAAAAAACACAAGAAAACAAACGGAAGAAAAAACAGAAGAAAAAAGGAAAAAGGAAAAAAGGAAGAAAAAAACAGAAGAAAAAAGGAAAAAGGAAAAAAGGAAGAAAAAACAGAAGAAAAACAAAAGAAAACAGAAGAAAAAGGAAGAAGAAAAAAAGAAGAAAGAAAAAGGAAGAAGAAAAAAAAGAAAACCAAATGAAAACCAAAAGAAAGAAGAAAGAAAAAGGAAAGAAACCAAATGAAAAAAGAAGAAAAGAAAGAAGAAAGAAAGAAGAAAGAAAAAGGAAGAAGAAAATAGGAAGAAGAAAAAAAGAAAGAAGAAAGAAAGAAGTAAAAGGAAGAAGAAAAAAAGGAAGAAGAAAAAAAGAAAGAAGAAAGAAAGAAGAAAGAAAAAGGAAGAAGAAAAAAAGAAGAAAGAAAAAGGAAGAAGAAAAAAGAAGAAAGAAAAAGGAAGAAGAAAAAAAGGAAGAAGAAAAAAAGGAAGAAGAAAAATAGAAAGAAGAAAGAAAGAAGAAAGAAAAAGGAAGAAGAAAAAAAGAAGAAAGAAAAAGGAAGAAGAAAAAAAGAAGAAAGAAAAAGGAAGAAGAAAAAAATGAAAACCAAAAGAAAGAAGAAAGAAAAAGGAAGAAGAAAAAAAGAAGAAGAAAGGAAGAAGAAGAAAGAAAGAAAAAAGAAAAAGGAAGAAGAAGAAAGAAAGAAGAAAGAGGAAGAAGAAGGAAGAAGAAGAAAAAAAGAAGAAAAAAGGAAGAAGAAAGAAACCAAATGAAAACCAAAAAGAAAAACAAAGAAAACAAAACAAAATACTTGGCAGTGCTCAATAATCTTATTTTTTTAATTCCTCCTCCTCTATGTCCCCTTAATCTTATTTTTTAATTCCTTTATACTTAAAGAATTTTTATTACATGCAGGAGTGACATATGGCGGACGATAGAGCCGAGCCGCTTAGGGATCCGGAGGCTGAACGTTATTTAATGGGCATCATCAACAACGAGATTCCTTAGGTGCCGGGCTCAGAATATGAGCAACAAGAGGATGTAGTCTCTTCTTTTCTGAACCTTGACAGTGGAACAGAGATTGTCGATGATCAAGAAGGTGAAGGAACGGACATTGTCGACGGAGGTCAACCGTCAACAAACGACGATCTCGAATTGCAAGTAGCAACCACCTCCGGCGAGGTATATATATACATTGAGCCTCTCGTGATACAAACTTACTGAAATGTGAATACATATGTATTAATGCGCGCGACTCTCTTTCTTTTTTTAGCCCTCCGGATCGAGTACGACAAAGCGTGGCAAATCCAAGGCGATGAAAACAGGAGAAACATATGCCATTGAGTTTGTCAGTGAAACCGGCAAGCCCCTACATCACACCTCAAAGTTTATCAACCAATGCGGAGTCGTTGTTAGAGACAACGTCCCGATCACCGTCCAGGAATGGAAGGAGCCAAAGAAGGCTCGTCTTGGTTTCAGTTTTGTCGACAAGATAACGAAAAAGGATTGCTGGAGAAAGCTTATGGAACATTTCATTCTACCTCCGGAATACAACAAAGTCGATGAATTCGGTAACGAGGTTCCGGGTGGACGTCAGAGGAGGAGGCTAGTTAAAGAGTTCGCTCTTCAGAAGATGGGCGAAGCATTCCGGAACTTCAAGAAAAATTTAACCCGTGACTATGTCAACAAGGGCAAGACTCCGGATTTCAATGGACAACATGAGAAACTGAAAGATGATTGGCCAGAATTTGTGAGGCAAAAGCAATCGGAGCATTTCAAGGAAATATCGAAAAAAATAAGGATAATGCGAGTAAGAAAAAGTTCCATCATATTATGGGGCCAGGAGGATACTGCCTTTCGGAGCCTAGGTGGCAGAAGATGGAGGAGGACCTGAGGGTGCGAGGAATCCCTCTAGGTACAGAGGGATGGGACCCAAGGGACAAAAGCTGGTGGTACGGGCATGGGGGATCGCTAGACCCGGAGAGAGGGGTGTGTGTTCACCGGCAGAGACAGTTTGCTCCCACCCAAGCCCTTATTGACGCAATGACCCAAGGTCAAGAGGGCTTGATCAAGTTCAACAGAGAGAAAGACGCACTGACAACAGCCCTCGGGAATGATGAACACGGAGGACGTGTACGAGGCAAAGGCAAAGTTCCGTGGAAAGTAGGGTTTTCCCAGGACAATGACCCGTACTGTTACAGAAGCCGTAAGAGAAAGACGGACCGGGATGCAGATCTTATGACGAAGTTTGCATCGGAACTCCATGAGTTGAAGCAGACCGTGCATGAACTAGTAAAAGAAAAATCGGATGTAGGGCCGCATGAAGATCATGAAGCGGATCGCGGAAGCCAGCAGCGGAGAAGCAGCGTGGCTTCCACGGATGCCCCGCCTGGTGCTAGTGCACCGATGATCGAGATTCGTGCACCGGAGCCTCACTACCCCGTGGATGATGTAAAGGAGATGAAAGAATGTGATCTGCATTATCCCGTGGGGAACGTTTCCACGAAGGTAGCTAGCGGCAGTGCTTTACCCTGTACACCTGGAGCACTCCACCACAACAACCCCATTGCATATGGCTATGCTCGTGTCACGGTGGAAGACATAGTCCAAGGGTTTGAGGACCTGGAGATTGACAAACCTACACCCGAAGGGGAGAGAAGACTTGGAGATGTCAAGCGCCAGTTCATTCTATGGAAAAAGAAGTACATAGTGTTTCCAGGCGAGGCGCCAAGGCTAGCAAGTCCACCCCCCTCCGATGGTGGTGGTGGTGGTGGTGGCGGTGGTGGCGGTGGTGGTGGTCGTGGTGGTTCACCTACACCTCCTTCACGCCATTCGACGCCGTTCCCCGATCCACAACCTCCGGCGGGTACGACGCCCCCCAATCCTCCTCCGGCGGGTACGACGCCCCCCAATCCACCTCCGGCGAAGAAGCAGAAGCAGGCGGACAGCAAGGAAACCCGCTCCTGGACTATTAACCCGGACCCTTATGTACCTAAGACCACAAGGGTACCGGAGCCATCACTGAAGCCTCTCCTCCCAAGGCCTGGGGAACTTAGTGAAGCTGAAACCAAATTGGCCGCGTCTGCTGATTATGAGAAATGGAAGGCGGATATGAAGGCGAAAAAAGAGCCTGAGCCCAAGCAAGTATTCACTGAGAAACAAAAGAAGTGGGCTAAGGATTTTTTGACGACACCGTCCCAAGCCGAGTTGAATATGCCTGACGACTATGGACATGAACTTCGTAGGCAAGCAAAAATATTGAAGGAGGATAAAGAAGAAAGTAAAAAAAGCGGGAAACAAGTTGACCAGCTCGGGATGCAGAAGAAACAATCGATCCCCCCGCTCATAGTGAAAGCCGGTCCGGAAGAGGACCCCGAGATCATAGCAGCTGCGGCAGCACTTGGATTGACTGTAGCGAGTGCCATGAAACAAGCGTCCGAGATGGGTTTGACTCTTCGTGCCTTCTTAGGACTTGAGGATGCGCCAGTATGTGAGATAGCATTACAATATGTGCGGAATGGGCCTCTCGTCGAGCCTGCGCGGGAAAAGAGTCTACCACCACAAATGCGAAATCTGCTACGTTGGTACAAGCAATTCATAACATGGGCCGACAAAGAATATGCTTATGCGGATGTTACAGATGAGCATCACATCAAACGGTACTCTGTAGAAGTTCATATGAGTGAATTGTTCCAGCTGTTCAATCTGCGCGACCTCGACAAATCTATGCTGAGTTGCTACGTTCTGTAAGTGATTTATTTCTACCTCATCTCGTTCTTCATTGCCTGCACTATATATATATATTGTCCTAACTATATTGTTGCGTACGCTATTATGCAGATTGAAGATTTGGGAATGCAAAATAAGAAACATCCATGATGTTGGGTTCATTGACCCACATATCGTTAATGGACATGTGTTACAACATCACCCCGAAGACGTGGAGAAAGACTTGTACAAGTTTCTTAGAAAGCATCAACTCAAAAGTCATATTCTATTTCCTTACCATTTTGGGTGAGTGTTTCTCTCTTGTGCCCATTCTCTTTTGTTTACTCCATGCATGGTATGTCTAATCGATGAGTTATGCATGACTGTGCATGTAACGTGTCCGCAGGTTCCACTGGATTCTGCTAAATATTGAACTTCACACCTCCAGAGTTCTAATCATGGACTCTATGGATTCGGATCCAAAGCGTTGGGCCGACGTGAGAAAAATGCTGCAAAAGTAATTATTTTCAATCATTTGAGCTCTATATCGATCGGTCTCTTTCGTTCATTTCCTAATATGAAGTAACTAATAACTCCCTTGTTCATTTAATTTTCTTTGCCCTGTAGGGTTTGGAGACGGTTCTCAGAAGAAATTGTCGGTGAATTCAAACATGAGCTAGATTTCAGAAGGTTAGTTAATGTGGATAAGCAGCCACCGGGGACCAATCTATGCGGATACTATGTTTGTGAGAACATCCGGAGACACACCTCTGAGCGGAAGGCATCGGATAGCGTGCGGAACGCGACGGATAACTTGCGGAGGAGGCTTAGTCCAGAAACTCGCTTCCGACCAATTCAAGAAGAATTAGCAGGATTTTTCATGAGGGAAGTCATCAATCCTAAAGGAGAACACTATACCGAGGATGAAGAAATTTATATGCATACCCGAGATTGAAACTTGTTCGAAGTTGTATATGGTCATCCATCCTAATTGTGTATGAAAACTTGTTCGAAGTTGTATATGGTCACCCGAGATTGAATATATATTATATATTCCTCTTGAATTCTTCTTGTTTGAAATTTCATATGCATGTATATAGTAGCGTAGAATATGTGTACTGAAACTTTATCAAAATTAAAATAAAACACAAAATAAAATATAAAAGAAATAAAACACTCCAAACTAAAAAGAAACCAGGTTTAGGGGGGCTAAAACCCTAAACCTGCGGAGGAGGCCTTTAGTCCCGGTTGGCCATGAGAACCGGGACTAAAGGTCCTCCGCCCCGGTCCACTGGCGCCCACGTGGACGGGCCTTTAGTCCCGGTCAGCCACAAGAACCGGGACTAAAGCCTTTAGTCGCGGTCCGTAAGAGGCGCGACTAAAGGGGGGTCTTTAGTCGCGCATATTTAGTCCCGGTTGCACAGCCGGGACTAAAGGCTGTTGCGAACCGGGACTAAAGGGCTTTTTTCTACCAGTGGAAGGCCACATTCCGAATAGTGCCTTGGTAACCTGGGCTTCCCCAAAAGGACGCATTAAACAGTCATTGCTAGCATCTGAAACTTTCCTTGGTACATGGTGCAGAACAGCCTCTACATCTAGCACTTCCGGAGCGGTACATAACTCGGTATAGAAACTTTGCACCTAAGCTTTCACATCTTCTTTCGCCTCACACACGGAACTGTCAACAGCTCCGAAACAAGTGATTCTGTTCTGACTTCTTCTCGCTGAAGCTGGTGCGTGAAAGAATCCGGTCTGCCGGTCCCTATTTCCTTGAGCCAATCTACTCATGGTAAGAGACTAGTTGCTAAATCATATTTTAACTGAGAGAAGACAGCCTTTCTTGGGTTTTTGTTTTCTGCACTTCAACATTTATCCTATGTTGCACTGTTAAAATAGCGTCATTGTATTTGCCCTTGCGAACCAAAAAGATATCATTTAGTTGGATATTACGGGGCTCCACAACGAAATTTATGGGGATTAATGAGATAGTTTACCTCCATTGGTTGACCCATTATAAGTTTGGGCCCGTAGGTTCACATTTTTTGCTAAGTATATTATTCCACACACATGGCATCAGTTTGTCGGTTGCGCCGCGAGCTCTTCCAAGCAGCCCGCGAGTATCTTCTTTGCAGACAAAAATACGTGCTGTCAAGTGATGTACTATGTTTGGTGGTATATATCGGCAAATTTGATAATTTTGATTTGTGGATGAAATCATTTCATAAAATGAACTGCCCCTAAAAAAGTTTCACTCAGTTGACCTTTTTGAGTGGCGCCCGACACAAAGGCGCCACACTACAATGTGCAACGCCTAACTGATAGGCGCTGCACGCCTAACCAGTGTTGATCCGAAAAATTACTAAGTCAATGTGCAGCGCCTAAGAGCTAGGCGTCACACTATACAGTGTAGCGCCTAGCTCCTAGGCGTTGCACTAAGCAACCAGTGGTTGCTTAGTGCAACGCCTAGGAGCTAGGCGCTACACTGTATAGTGTGGCGCCTAGCTCTCAGGCGTTGCACACTGACTTAGTAATTTTTCGGCAGTTCGGGGTGCGATGCTGGCCAGACGTGTAGCACCTGTCAGTCAGACGTTGCACAATGTAGTGTGGCGCCTTCGTGTCAGGCGCCATTCAAAAAGTCAGCTGAGTGAATTTTTTTTTTAGGAACAGTTCATTTTGTGAAATGATTTCATTCAGAGGTCAAAATTGTTAAATTTGCCGTACATATCATCTTCGCTCCCGCCGTCCCTCTTACTACCTCTTCACTCTGACACGAGTCACAAATCCCTACAGCTCGAGTTCACGTGCCGGTCTATTTCCACTGCGCAGAAGTACCCGACAATGTACTTCTACACGCTTCCTCAAAAAATAAAAATGATTACTTCTACGCCCATACTCGGGAACCAGAGCAAATTAAGCTGCTGCTGCATTGCATGTAAACGCACAAAAGCTCTTGCACTGGAACAAAAAAGGCAGAGACAACAGATGGATGTGTCCAACCCAAATGGGGGCCATGAGAGGTGCGCCGTAACAACCCTCGATCTACTATAAGCCAGTGCTAGCTGCTCCTAGTTACCACACTCTCGTCCACGGCTGCCCAGCACACACGGATTAGCTAAGCGGCCATGGGCAGAAAGGTGTGCATCTCTCTAGCAATCCTCGCGCTTGTACTGCTCGCTGGCCCGGGCGCGAAGGCAACGGCGCCGCCAGCATGGACGCGGCGGTGGCGGTGCGGCAGGTGATGCCAACGTCGTCTATCAAGCTGGAGGACGGTGTGGCGCCTGAGCTTGCAGTGGACATGGATGTGCACCGCCGCGTTCTCGTCGACATCGGCAAGAGCGTCTACGACAGGGACAAGCAACGCTGCCTTAAAACTCCGTGCATCGCCGGAGGGCCATACAGCGGCGGCCTCCGGGGATGCAACCCACGTTACGGGTGCGCCCCTAAGTAACCGAATGGCCAGCACTACATACGGGCGTCAGTGCAACCTCCTTCCTGCACTTTCCCTTTTTCATTCCCATGTTGCATTTCAGTACCGCCGTTGCTATCGCCTTGTACCTTGAAACAACTTGGCATTACGTACTAGCCTACTAGGTCGTGTTTGTATGATTGTGAATAGACACGGTTGTACCATCCGAGTGATGGTCGAAACTCCAGGTTACTTACATCCAGTTTGCAGTTACACACAAGTAAAAACAGTTTGTGATTCTTCTTGGCACGAGAACGCAGATTTTGAATCAAAGTCCTTGTACAGTAGTACAACAAAGGGACCTACACTGTTTGGCATGCGATAGGAATTTTTGTGTGTTTCAGTAAACTTTGCATGGGCAGTCTATTCTTTCATGTCCCTCCTCGTACCACCAAACCAGCCAGACCGCCTCCGCGTGCCATCGTGACACCGTTGCCCCCCGCCTTCCATCTAAATCCCACAGTGTTCCACGGCGGCGATTACACTGCACCCCTCCCACATGAACAAGTCAGTCCTCCGCCTCCCCTGCGACTGCGATGCCGCGGCCAGCCACGGCGCCCGCTTCTTGGGCTGGGGGTTGTGCGTTTGTTAGAGCATCTCCAGCCGTTGGCCCTTCATGTGGCTCCAAAAATCGCCACCTGGGGACGAATCGGCGCTAAAATTGGCCTGGTGGCGATCGGGTTTCCAGCTGACGCCCCCAGGGTCGGCCCCAGGCGCTTGTCTTAATCTTTTTGAACATTAATTCGACTAAAATTAAGCGAACGGGACAAAATATTCGGCGAAACAGTATACTTCGGCGAATTGAAATAGTTTTTTACATAGATAAAATACTTAGAAAAAAAATAGACAAGAGGCCGAATAACGCGCTGAGAGAGGCGAAGTCGCCGCCGTTGTCCTCGTCGTCCTTCTCCTCCTTCACGCGGCCGCCCCTGCTGGACCCCTGCCCGGGGTCGCCGATGGCGGCGCGTCGTCGTCTCCCTCGTTACGGCCACGGCGCCGAGCAGCGAACTGCTCTAGGGCGAGGCGCTGCGCTCCAGCTCCATCCGCGCCCTTCGCGCGCCCACTTCAAGGGCGCCGCATCGTCGAGCTCCGTCTTCACGGCGGCGAGCCCTGGCTCCGTCTTCAAAGCGGCGAGACTCGGCTCCGTCTCCGGCTTGACGACGCGGGGAGGAGTTGAGGAGGCGCGCCCGTCCTCGTTGATGACGATGTCGGCGCTGCGGGTGCGCCGGTCGAGTGGCGTCGCCGTGGGCTTGGGCTCGGCCTTGACGCTGAACAGTGCCGACGACCCGGAGGAGTGGGAGGAGGAGCAGGAGGAGGAAGAAGAGGAGCTGGCCCTCCTCGGCATCCATTGGCCGCCGCTCCGGCGGGGGACCGGGGCGGCAGGGTACGTCAACGGCGGCTCGTTGCCGCCCTCAAGGTGCTGGAGGACGGCGTGGAGCGTGCGGCCGGGGGTGCCCCACCGCAAGCGGCAGCCGTCGCTGTTCTTGGTCCCCCGCACCACCGGCGCGTTGTTGGTGGAGGCCAGCCGCTGCGCCTGCCGGCGCTGGAAGTACGCCGCCCACTCCTCGTGGTTGCCGGCGGCGTACTGCGAGAGGGCCCGCTGCTCCTCCGTCAGCGACGCCCGCACGCGGTCGACCTCGTCGGCGCAGTAGTCGGCGCGCGCGGTGACGTCGGGCAGCGGGGGGATGGGGACGCTACCGGCGCTGAGCTTCCACCGCCCCGGCGCGCGCATGTCGGGAGGCACCGGGACGTTGGCCTCGAACAGCAAGTGGGCTTCCCACTCATGCAACGAGCGGCGGCCGAAGCCATTGGCCGCCGCCCCATCGCCGGGGAACCTCTCGCCCATCATCGCGGCTAGGCACGGGGAGAGAGGGGAGGAACGTCGGAGGCTGCTGCGCACGAGGAGAGAGAGGAAGAGCTCGGCGGCTGTGGGCGAGGTGCGGCCACAGGCGAGGGGAGACACTGGTTTATAGCGGCCAGGGGTGAGCGCCGTGTGTACGCATGGCGGCAGGGGCGTCACCGCGCCGCCCGTGAGGAATCAGTGGAAGGCTGTCCGGCGGCAACCTTGGCATTGATTCCTAGGGGGAAACCGTGGCGTTGTGAGGACGACGAGGGGGGGTCGCTGACTCGGCGGGCCCGCAGTTCGTTTGTGCCAAAATCGCTTGCCGGGGCGCCCCTAGCGCGCTGGGTTTGGCCTGGGTCCGCCCGTGCTAGTTTCGCCCCAAACCGGCGAAAAACAGGCTCCCACGGGCGCGACTGTGCCGATTGTTTGGCGCCGGCGCTAAAAAATCGCCTGGGGAGGGCTGTTGGGGGCGCAGCTGGAGATGCTCTTAGCATGTACAATAGGGTCACATAAGCAGGTTATAAAGACTAAATTATTATATACTCATGGGTTTGGCGAGGTGGTTTGCTTGGCTGGAGGAGAGAGAAGGGAAGCGCTCTGTAGAATAAGAGCCGGATATAGCACGAGACTCAAGACACTTTATGAGAATGCATGGTTTCCCAACGTGCGCCAATAACAACGAAGCTATCAAGCATCATTCCCCCCTGGATGCGCCAATGTGGGTTATCCTTCCCCATCTCGGGCTCTAGGTGAAAACCCTTGCTCCAAAAAATGCCAAACCGGGCAGTAGCGGTGTTGTGTCATCGTTTCCTTCTTGGAGGCTCCATCCCGTAAGCAAGATCCCGTATCGCTGCCGCTGGTTGTCGGGGTGGGTTTCTTGGTTGGCAGCTTATTGGCCCCATTTTGACGTTTCCGTGCTATTGATTGTGGCGTTTTCATGGGCTTGGCGAGGTGGTTTGTGTTCGGCACCCTCCCAGTGGTCTTGGTGTGAGTTTTCATCAAGGCTAGGGTGAGCATGCCCATCGTCTGATGGTGTGGCGCCCGTCGAACCGGGGTAAGAGAGCACAGAGCTGCCTTCGGCATTGTAGTGTCGGATGCATAGGCTATGGCAATGGCATGGCCTCATTGATTGCTTGTATACTTTTCAAATTGCACCCCTCCTTTGCATCCGTCCTCCGAACAAGTTTGAATGTAAAGTAATTTTGTCTTTGTAGCCATGAGCAGAAACCCCGAGGTCGTTGTGGCATGCCACTTAACAAAGACAAACCCACAGTCAACCATCTCCAACGCCAGGCGCTAAAAACTACCACATGGCAACAAGCTTATCTTCAGTGCCACTAGAACGACGACGTGTCTACAAACACACATTGCCACACAAAATCGACCGTGATGCCCAAAATATTATGACCCAAGTGATGCTGCAATTGTGATAACTACTGAAGTAGATTATGACGATAGGGGGACGAAAAGGTCTTGGCTCAGAGAGATGAGATGGAGGGCGGGCGGGAGTGAAAGATAGTTCTTGGAGCCTACATAGGGGACGAGCAAGAGTGGTGGCATTCGACATAGTTGAGGGAGCGAGGGGATCTCGAACGAGGATCATCAAATGGATCACACGTGTCCGCGGACATTTGGCTAAACGCCGGCCATCCAACTCTAGCTGTTAAATGTTTGCCCGCTTTCCTTTTTTCCTATATGACGGAGTCGAATTAGACGAATCTGGGGTAGGAGTCCCGAACTAGTAGCCTTTAAGCGGTGGTAATAGAGACAAGCGTTTTTTCTCAGGCTTGGGCTCTCCTAAGTGTTTGTATTGATTTGGCATGGAGTACAGAGTACAAATGGGTGTACCGCAAGATCGTTGTGTGTCTATGAGCCCGATCCCTCCGTTAATACTGGGTGGTCTAGGGTTACAACTTAGCCGGTTACGTACAAGGTGGACGTGTTGTAGACGAACTCTAAATGTCCTAAGTATAAGCCAAGTCTTTGGGAGCCTTCCTTCTAAACTGCATGGGCTGCTTTGATGTGGCCAATTGAGGAACCGACATGGGGTCCTTAGCCTGGTCCACCTGGCCGGGAGACAGCGTTGTGCATGATCCCCAATCCAGGACACCATCAATAGCCCCTGAACCGGTCTTCAAGTCAAAGACGCTCTTCTGGTCTTCCAGGCAGTTCTTCAGTCGTCGGCCTTGAAAACTAGTTAATTTCTTATTCACGTATCCAACATCTAGTTCATCCAAGCGCATCCGAAGAGTTCTCACATGCGCTTTTACTACCCATGGGGACTTCGTTATTCCTGCACTAATTGAGACTTCGGAAATCCCCCTGCACAACTTATTCTTTATCATGAAGTATTCCTGTGTCCGGTCTGTGATGATAACCTGGCCTAAGACTGACAGCACACTCCAATGCCATTTGTCAACCCAGGTGGCAGCAAGGCACCCTGGAATCGCCGGTCAACACACTACAAAATTTGTTCTATTTTGCGATGTTTCACTTGTGTCACGTAAAACTGTTTTTCGCAATAGAAAATGTACTTGCGACGTTTTCCGGCCATTACCCCACCATCACTGAAGCGCCTTCATAAAAATATAAAATCTTGATGGTACCAGTTTTTCGTCACGCAAGATCGCATTTTAGGTGACGAACCAGAAAATGTCACTGATGGCCATTTTCGGTACGCCCAGAATGTCACCGATAATAGCCCAATCTGCCGCCTAAGATCTTTTTGGAGACAATAATCCTTCACCAGTCATCAGTCGGCGAGTTTGACCAGTCAAAGACTCTGACAGGTGGGGCCAGCAGTTGCCGACATGGCTGCTTCCATGTGGGTTTGCCTTGGGTTTTATCGCCGACGGTCCCGTCAGTAATAAGTCGGCCTCAGTTTTGATCGGTCAATGCTGCTGACATATGGGCCCAGAAGATGCTGACGTGGTTGCTTACATGTGGGACCAGACATTGGTGACGACATACATTTACGTCACAATTACCGTTGCACGCAGAAAAAAGTTGTAATTCTTATATTATTAATTTTGTCGATGAATCTGTATTTAATTTGTAATCTAAGAAAACAAAAGAATCAAAATTTGAGTCACTGGAGTATGAGAATTCAAACATTGGTAATAGGTCATTAATTCATTATAATTGAAAGCTGACATTTTATAAGGAGAAGTAGAGGACATAGTCTCAGACAGTACAAAGTAGACAAAGGAAAATTAAGTTGACTATAAGCGTTAGGCCATCGGTGTTTTCCAGACGCTGTCTTGTGCTGACTACGTGGACGTCCTTAACTTGTAACAAAGCATGGCCTTCATATTTCTTTACCTTTTTTCAAATACAGTGGATTTCTTTTGCTGATCCATCTTGAAATATTCAATCTCTTTTAGCTGCTTCTTCTTGAGTTCTTTAATTTCTACTATCTGGCCAAAAATATATTTCATTTAGCTCTTCATGAAACATATCACTTGCCTGCCTCCTGAATTTCATTGATGTGTTCTAGATCACGGATATGTTCACAAGAGGATGAATATTGTTCCCGGAGTATGAGACGCCTATGCTCGAAAGTAACGTGCTTAAGGAGCTCTTTTTCTCAATAATTTGTACATCAGGTATTGCTGTCATATCAAGCTGTTTTGATGGTGTATGTTTGATCCTCGATTCATTCTACAATGTGATTGATAGCACTGCTAGATCAGTGTTTGATAATTTTAATAACTATGGTCAAACTATACATTTAAAGTTTATAAGTTGGGCAATACTTACGATTTGTTTTTGTGTAGTCAAACTGACTGTAGGATCTTTCTTTGTAGTGCACGTACGTAGAAGCAAGTCCTCATCGGATTGACTGTCAATGTTGTCCTTATACTTATTTCAGATTTATCAATTGTTAAATATTAATAATGCAAGTCATATAGTAACCCAACATAAAGCATTTGCAATAAGGTAGTACAAATACTTCCCATATGTCTGAAGTGGGAGTCACATTTTGCATGTGCAGTGTTTTGGTGTAGCTTCACAGTAGATGGTTTCCTTGTTTCCTGGCACGAAGTGCCTATGATATGTACATCAAATTTAGTACGATGCATCCAGAAGTACGGATTGACAAGTTGAAGAGTGAAGAGTGTGTATTACATACACTGGAGTGATCCTCACACCACTGGACCACAAGTTTCTACCAATTTTCTTCAATTTTCTTCATTTATATACTCACGCTTTAACGATGTAGCCTGCTCATGGGTGCGTTTTTTAACCTTGTTTGGGTAATTGTTCCTATCTGGAAAGTTTTGACCATATTTCCTCATAATACTTATGCACATTTCTGCGGCAAATACATTCTTAGGATTATTATGAATCTTTCCCTGCAGAAAACATACATCCATTTAGGATAGAACATATGCATGTCTAGTTTTAATATACGTTTGGCAGCACAAGTTCAACTTGTAGATGAATTAGCAATCAAGAAAGAAAGCTTAATCATGTGAACATATGGGTCGTTCACTTTACATCTTGTTGCAGTTGAAGATGAAGGTACAACGACTATGATGCACTTCTTCCGTAGCGCCAGTGTAGTACCATACATTGCCTAGCTGAATGCACTCGAAGACATAGTTTAGAAACAAAAAACTAGAAGTGGTACTAATTTGATGTACAAGAAATCTGTACCTGAGAAGTAGTTTTCTGAATATTATACTACTAGGAAAGGGCTTATAGGTGAACTCACATGAATGGCGGACTCACTATATCATACGCCACTGCTACATTGGAGAAGTAGCACTGGCGTGTCCTAAAAGGGACCCGCCATTGCTCTTGTCACGGCAGTGGCAGGTTCTACGTTGTACCCGTCACAGGTGAACTGTCTTCAAGGTCCCCACTTGGGTGAAAACCTCTACTAGTGGGTAGCGCGAACTTCCCGTCACTGCTCTCTCAGACAGCACTGGTGGGCGGCAAAAATTGCCTGCCACGCATTTATTTCAGAAATCCGCGCCGTAGTTGTTCAAAAATAGAAAAATAGTAGTGGCGAGCGTCTTTTGCCGCCCGCCACACATATCGTAATTGTGAAAAATCTTTTTTGCTAAACCTAGAAAGTGTCCAAATTCGATCATGTAGTTTTTGATGGTGTGTATTAACCATGGGAATAGTTTTAAGTCCAAATGAAGACCGTTCTGCTCTTTTTATTGTGACCCGAAAATCAGCTTATGCATGCCTGCAAAATAGAAAACATACTAAAAAGGGCAAATTCAAGCATGGAGTTTTGGATGGTATGTATGAACCATGGGAAAAGTTTTAAGTCCAAATGATTTAGGAAAATGTAACTGTGTGTGTAAGGCGGTGGTTTCCGTTGGTAAGCCTGACACATTTGGGGGAGAGTACTGCTCGATTTGTACACGAGGTGCATCAAGTTTTTGCCGTAAGAATCTGAATTTTTTCCCACACCCTGCATGGGTCAAATTAAGACATTATGCCAAATTTCATCACATTCGGAGCTCTTTTGCACTCGCTTTCCAGCCGAGGAGAATTCTGCTCTTTTTAGTGGCGAGAAAATCAGTTAATGCCCAGAAAATAGCAAACGTACTATAAAAGGCCAAATTTGAGCATGGAGTTTTGGATGGTGTGTATTGACCATGGGAAAAATTGGAAGCCCTATTGATTTAGAAAAATGTAGTTGTGCGTGTAAGACGGGTAAAATGAAGACACCCGCAAACTCCTAACTTGATGTGGCGGGTAGTGGTCTCTGCCCGCCACTTGAACTTAGTTGTGGCAGGTGCTGAGATGCGCCCGTCACTAGTCATAGACCCTATGGTATAGGGTTTCTAAGCCCCACGCGCCCGCAGCCGCCCACGTCTTATCCAAAAATCGTTCACCCCTGTCTCTCTCCTCCGTCGCCGCCATCGCCATCATCGTGGCGGCCTTCGATGTCGCCACCGTCTCGCTCGCCCTCCGACACCTACATGGTCAGCGCCGTACCACTCGTCCTCGTCATCCCCATCGCCGCCGCCGCATCCAACTCGTCGCTGTCTGCCGCCGTCGTCCGCCGCCGCGTCGAACGTCCCCGCCATCACCGTCACCCTCGCCTTCCACCGACCCCAATGTCTGCTGCATCCCTGATGCCCGCAACATCCGTTGCCGTCGTCCTCAACCTCCAAGTCGTCTCCGTCCACCCCAGTAACCACATCTTTCTCTTTTATTGTGTATATTTAGATTGTTGTTGTTCTTGTACTAGAAAAAAGTTAGTACTAGATGTAGATGTTTTGGGTGTAGATAGTGTTTATTATAGATGTAGATATTTTGGGCGTAGCATATTATTTATACTAGAAAAAGTTAGTAGTAGTTATTAGATAGTGTTTATTATAGATGTACATTTTTGGGCGTAGCATGTTATTTATACTATGAAAAGTTAGTACTAGTTACTAGATAGTGTACATGCAAAGTAAAAAATTTGTACTGGTTATTCATGATGCAGGTGTACTGGGCGAATTAGATGAACGGGCCAAGACACGTCGTTATGACTTCTGCAGTTGTAGACTCCGTCTCGAGGGTGGCTCATTACATTGTGGTCGCGCTCTCCTGTGCGGAGAGCAATCTACTAGCCGCCGAGAGTGCTGAAACATATGCCAACAGAGATGCAACATCTTGCTATCTTGCACGAGCAGCCACATGTAGAGCGTGAGGAGCCACCGAAGCTGCGAAGACCGCCCTAGTCGAGATCAGTAAGATGATTGGAGATGAGGATAGCTCTGGACAGAGCCGAGCGTTTGCTTGTTAACTAGTGCTGCGGTGCCTTTATGTGATCTATATGATCTGTGTGAACTTAATTTTATGTTGTTATGATGGAGTTGAACTTCATTTCATGTTGCTATGAGGGAGCTAAACTTAATTTCATGCTGTGAACTAGTGCTGCACTGCCTTTATGTGATCTCTAGTTATGATCGATGATTCTGAATGTAATTCTTATGTTTCTATGAAGAATGTTATATGCATTTTTCATTTGTTACATATGAGCCGACTTCATTAGTTTGTGATTCATATTGTCTTCAATTTCTAGAAAGTGGGCGCCCCAGATTCAAGACCTCAACATGGTCAAGATACAATGTCCCGACATCGCCAAGGCGGCGGCACAACCGATGTTGGTAATGTGTGATCGCACGTACTACTGTTATGATTTTTTTTGTTGATTTTTAATCTTCCATCTATGAACACAGCAAATGAATGAGGATGAGCTCGATGGGATCCCGGAGTGCCCCTACTATTCCGACAACGGGGGTATGTGTGACGATCCTCATCTATGGACGATAGGTACTTCTCGCTAACACTTAAAGAGGGCTATATTATACTATAATTTTTGCACATATTTCCTTAACTAAACATTTCTCAAGATTTTTGTTTTAATGTATAATTTCTAATTTTTTCTCAATCCGACTAGTGCATCCCCTGCTATGCAAGACTTTTTATCCTAGAGAAGCTGCATGTCAAAGACAGAGATGACGTTGCTGAAAGGACTGTTTACCTGAAGACGAAACATTGTTTCGTTTTTGAAGCTAGGATCAACAATGAAGTATATCACATATATTTTGGTTGCGCAAATTCGAAAGGATTATGCAAGGCTTATGGATTTGAGGAGGGTATGAGTATAACCTTTGATATTGGCATCTTCCAAGACACCTTTCCTCGTTTTGATCAAGACGTCTGGGTGGAAATATACATCATTCCTAATTTTCCTTAGTGTGAGTTTCTTAAACAAATTGTTTAAGTAATATATCTTGCTAATTTTAAAATATTTGTTATTAACTCCTAACTTAACATTTTAATTAAAATATACAACTTATTTTCTTTCTCTAAGAAAAATACGGAATATAATAGATGAGACCTATAGTTTTAGTACACACCCATATCACCGTCACGGACGACGGCGTGAAGAATCTCCTTCAAGATGGTGAGGAAGAACCACCGGATGATGGTGACGTTGATGGCCATCCACTCGGCGTCGTGAGGCATGGTTAAGAGATCGACTGTCCCGTCGACGTGGTCATGAAGATCATACTCGTGGAAGAGAAGACCGAAGTATGTCTTCCATAAATAGAAGTTGGCCTCAGGGTGGGAGAGCTTCACCGGGACGCGTTCAAAGATTGGAACATCACGTATGGTGGCTACCAAGGGACCGTCGAAGGGGTTGTTGCTCCCAGACCAGGAGGCAAAGGGGTTGCTAGGGCCGGAGCAAGATGAGTTTGGAGAGAAAGCCATGGAAGCAGAAGTGGGGAAGATGGTGCGGCTAGGACTAGGTGTAGGGTTTTGGGGAAGGTAGCGAGAGAAGGTGGCGGCACGATCTGGTGGTAGGAGGGATCCGGAGGAGGGATGGGTCACCGGCGATCGGGAGGAGGGAAGAGTGGGTCACGCTGGCGATCAGGTGGAGTGATTCGCTGGCGAACGAGAGGAGTGGGTTGCTGGCGATCGGGGCAGCCCGGCGGTTGCGTCTGGAGGGCGCACGAGGTGTTGCTGGTCGTTGGAGCAGCAGCAGCAGCAATACGGTGGACGGGAAAAAGGTCAAGCGACGCGGCTTCGGAGAAGCAGCAGCGCAGCGAGGTGATAGCGGTGGCGGCGGCTTGGAGCAAGCAGCGCGAGTGGCGGCCCTAGATTAGATCAAGTTAGGCTGATACTATGTGGAGAAACAATAGAATGCAATAGTTGTATATTCATGGGTATCCAATGTCAATAGGGAAACGTTTGTGGCCGGTGCGCCGGCCGAAGATTGGGCCGGCCGCACGCGGCACGTACGATGAAAGAGAGATCGAGTGGTCCCTGGTCCTCTCGCGACGACGTGTTATGTGGGACCCATGCACCACCTGCTCTCCCTTCTTATCCATCCACGCACTCATCTATCCTCTGCCTCAACTGTTTCTCTCCCCCTCAATCTCCCCACTTCCTCTATGTCTCTTCTCCCCTGCAGCAGCCATGACCTTGCCTGCTCCATCCCGTGTGAGTTCGCTGCCGCGGAACAGCTCCGAGGCCGCTGCCACGAGCACCTCCACAGCGACCACAAGAAACCGAGGCGGCTGCAATTCCGGCGACCCTCCTCCCCTCTCCCCCTCCCCCCCCCCCCCCCCCCCCCCCCCGGTACCCCGCGTAGCAGCCATGGCGGAAGAAGATCTGCCCAATTTTTTGTGCCAACCGGTTGTAGCTTTTTGAATCGCCGGTTGTAGCTTCTGCTAAACTGGTTGCATCTTTTTGGAATCATTTCGTTCAAGCTTTTTTCTTCAACTCCAGATTTTGCTTCCATGTTTGTTTTTGCTGGAACCAGTGTACTAATTTGTTACCACCGTCTTGTTTTTTGCTGGAACTAACCAAATTTTGCTGCCATGTTTTTTTGCTGGAATCATTTTGTGCCACTTTTTTTGCTACAACAGTTTTGGTTTTTTCGCTAATACCGGCACTGTCGTTTGTTACATCCTTTTTCATGAGGTTGTCGAGACCCTGCGACTATGTGTTTTGCTACAACCTTGTACACTTTTTGCTACAACCTTGTGCATTTTTTGCTACTACCAGAGAAGCCCCTAGCTGGACCACAAGTTGTTTTTGCTACAACCGTTTTATTAGTTTTTGCTGGAAACGTCAAGAATTTTTGCTACGACCGGTGGAATTTTTTTGCTGCGACCGGCAAATTAAGAACGAGGAACAACACGAGCTCCACGACGGGTGCTGCGGCCGGCGACGTGCGGCTCGGCGAGCCGCGGGGGGGGGGGGGGGGGGGGGGGGGGGCTAGGTGGAGATGCGCCGCGGGGGCCTTGCTGGAGCTGCGCGGTGCTGTGAGCCGCGGGGGATCTCGCCGGAGATGCGCCACGGGGGCCCGAGGAAGAAGAAGCTCGGGCGATTTTTTTTTTTGCTCCAGATCCAACCGCCCGCGCGGCTCGCATCGAGCGGCTATGGCTGGACCGGGCGAAAGTTTCGGCCGGTGCGCCGGCGCCTAGCGGTGCCCATGTCAATATATAGATGTACAGGTCACGTCTAAGAGTAAATCTTAACGAGATGGACGAAGATTAGAATAGAGTACATGTATATATACGTGTACATGGGCGCTGATCACATCCGAGTCCACTTCGGACACGGAGCCTTCGTGCATGACATCACGCCGATGTAATCTCATTATCTATGCCAGAACATGAGCACAGGTTGATTGTAACGGCTACGATAACCAAACCAAGAAGAAGGTAACTGGAAGCAACATCAAGAATTATAAGCTAGCTAGATTAGGCCATGAGAGCTGCCCCCTACCAAATTAACCTCCATATATAAAGAACGGTGCCCAGCACAATGCACAAACAGATTAGCTGGATATATGCCATGGGTAGAAAGGTGTGCATCTCTCTTGTAATCCTCGCGCTTGTACTGCTCCCTGCCCCGGACACGAAGGCCGCGGTGGGCTACAGCAATGGCGAGGCCATCATGCCAGCGCCCTCCTCGTCCATGAGGCTGGAGGATGGTGTGGCGCCGGAGCTTGGGGTGATATCGGTGGTGGACCTGGACGTCAACGGCCTCCTCGGCGCCAATAACATCAGCCCGGGTTCCCTGAAGCCCACCAAGCCAGTCTGCCTTGTTGCTCCGTGCATCGCCGGAGGGCCGTCCAGCGGCGGCGGCCGGGGCTGCAACCCACATTATCACTGCGTTATCCACTGAGTAGAACGGCGCTACGTATGGGCGTCAATGCAACCTGCAAGTCTGCAACCTCCTGCACAGCACAGATCCGTCCACGGAGCACTCACGCGTTCCATCGATCCATGTTCTGTTTTCGTTTCCATTTCCATTTGGCATGTATGTCAATACGATGTCGTTGCTACCGGAAGCAACAAAGATATCTTGAAATATAACTTGCGAGTAACTTTGTTGATACTCTCGTAAAGTGGTAGTGAGGCAATGATTGTGTACCATCCGACTAATGATCGACGGGCAAGGTTGTCTTACATCCAATTAAGGGACATTAAAACTGTCCACAAATCAAGCCCACTGAAACCATTTCTGTCTGTGGCCGTTGGATCTTAGCTTTTTGCGTTTCTAGCTGTCAGATTTCATTCCAATCCCGCGATAGCTTCGTTGCCTAGGTGTGGTCAGCCCAACACTAAATGCCAGTTCTATTGAGCTATGCTGTGAAAATAAGCTCTAGATAAATGGAAGTCCTCTTTGGAGGCCGAGCACCATGTAGCTCGTTATCGCAAGCGCTAGTTCACTTCGTGATTTTTCCCATTCACATTCCAAGCTTGTATTTGGCCAATTAATTATGTATAACTTTGTATTTCGGATTTATGTTGTAGGCAAGGACCCGCACATTCACTGAAGCCCTTAGTTCCTTGGGTACAGATTCGCTGATTGATATGGACATACTGCTACTCAGGATTAAACACTACGTACTGTCACTCGGGACTAAACACAACTCTTCGTCTAGCAGCAGGGGCCATGGAAAAAATCACGTGTTAACTTATGCATTAGCTGGAACATACTCCTACTCAGGATTAAATACTAAAATCATCACAAAGTGACCAAAACAAATCAAGGATCCGTCACAAAAATAATCAAAATTGCAGATTCATCAACAGTTTCATCCCTAATCATGGACAAAAAAGTCTTACATATATACAACTAATGATTCATCGAGAGAGATGGTCTAGTGCTCATAGACCAAGAACAGAAAACAAAATCCTGGTCTCACAGGATAAGAGAATCACATCTTGTGCACAAATACATCCTTTCTTATTTCTAAATCGCCGGGATTATTTTGCTTATGGGTTCCTGTACCATATGTACAAATTCACACAAGCAGGATCAAGAAATCTGTGCGGACTATTTTTTTTATAATCCACCAACACAAGCACCTTTCCATAGAGGATTTGGTCCATAAAAAGATCCATCACAAATGAGCCAATCATTTTGGAAAAATCACCATTGTTAGGAAAAGCAGCTTGATATTATCAGGAGCCCAAAGCCAACATGTAGAAGACCAACTGACCAAGGGACAACATAAATATAACTCTAACACCCCCCCTTCCCCACTCAAACTCATGGTGGATGCACAACACTAGGTTTGAAGAGGTAAAATCCATGTTGCGCTCTAGTCTTGATCTTCGTGAAGAAGCCCATCAGGCCAGTCTGCCTTGTTGCTCCGTGTGTCGCCAGAGGGCCGTCCAGCGGTGGCGGCCGGAGCTGCAAGCCTGCAACCCACATTACCAGTGCCTCCACTGAATCGAACGGTACTATGTATGGGCGTCGATGCGACCTGCAACCTCCTGCATTGCACGGATCTGTCCACGGGTGCACTCGTGCGTTTTATCGATCCATGTTCTGTTTTCGCTTCCATTTCCATTCTGCATGTATTTCAATATGATGCCGTTTCTACAAGAGGCACCATAGATATCTTGAAATATAACTTGGCAGTAAATTTGTTGATGCGCTCTTAAAGTGGCGTGAGCAAGGTTTTGGATACCGAACAGTAAAAATTACCTAGAGGGGGCAAAAAACACGGTTACCGTGGTTACCATGAAATACCAACCAAATACCGTTTGAAATTCTGAGACGTAATTTGAATTCAAATATTTGGAACAAGCCAAATAGCAGCGAACTCATGTTTCTCATCAATGTGTTCAGGGCGCAGTGGATGTTATCTATAGTCTAACATCCTCGTAGCTTTGGTGGTCTTAATTCGAGCCCCGGCCAGCAGTTTTTTTTTCTGTTGTATATATCCAGTTATCCAAATAAATTAGGCAAAAAAAAACAACCTTTCACCACTAGGCCATCGATTAGTATGTGTCAAGTGTCAGTTTCCATATTATTTGACTATACATAGGTGGTTCAAATTCAAATATTTTGAAAAAAAATGGTTTTTTTTGCTTGAAAGGCTCATTTACCAGGGGTGAACTATGTCGTGCGGTAACACGAATTATCAAGAGGTAACAAAAAACCCTGGCAGTGAGGCAATGATTGTATACCATTCGACTAATGATCGACAGTCAAGGTTGTCTTACGTCCAATTTGTAGTTAAGCACACGTGAAAATTATTTGTACTTCACTTAAATTAGATTACCCATCCCGCTTTATTGATAAAGCATGAATCACCATACAAACACCAATACACAACACACATGGCAAGATACAAAGGTACTGAGAAACATCAACATCATCCCAGAAAGCACCAACCAAACGACAAAAGGACAAAATGGAACACCGTGTTGGGTCTTCAGAGTCCTCATCGGTGACTGAGAGATGCCTAGGAAGGGCACGACACAGGAGCGTCACCACCGCCCGATCCAAAGGATCTAAGGTTCTCATCCGGAGCACCACGAAGGACAAAGAGCAGCCACGACACTGCCTTCCAGAAGGGGATAATGCCCATGGACGTTGTTGCCGCTAGACCAGCCAAAGCCAAACAAGGTTTTCACCCCAGTAAGCACTCTCCACCTCAGGACGAAGGCGGGACCGACTGCCAAAACAACAGTCGCACCATGGCCACAACACCACTCGCCAGTCACCATGCCACCCACGCGACTATGTCAGCCTGCTAGCACCCGAGCCACGATCCCCATCCACAAAGATCAGAGGTCCCACCAACAGGGCCACCGCCCTGCATCAAAACACCCATGTGCCTTCGCCATCCCAAGTAAAGAAGAGTCCCTCCATGTCCTAGGGGCAATGCACTGACAAGCAAGAAAACGACAACGACAAAGCAACCCCATTACCCCTCCCCTCCCCCCCCCCCCCCCCCCCCGGAAAAAAGGTCTAGCTTAGGGGAGCACACCCCAAAACCAATGCACTATCTGGGATGCGAAGGTACCAACCATAGGAAGAGAAAACGAAACACGTGCACGACTGGAGCCCTCCTATGCCAGGGACGGGTGGCTTGACCCCCTATCTGAACCACCAATACCTTTCGTCTACCTCCCCAGACGCCACCAAATGTGGCTCCCCAGCCTAGCCCTAGATTCACGCGCGGGAGGCATCGGGCACCCGCCGACCAGTGAGGGATGTCGGGCTGGCCCCATCCCACATCCGAGTTGACATATTTTGTGTGTGTGGGGGGGGGGGGGGGGGGGCTTGCCCACAAGCACGGGTGTAAGAGACGCCGACCCCGCACAACACCAAGAGAGGGCCCTGCCGCCCTCGTCCCTGGGAGGCACACAAACTTGCTTATCAGTTCTCTCTGAGGATGGCGAGGAGCGGGAAGGAGGAAGGAAAGGGGACAGCGGCAGCTAGGTAAGGTCGCCTCTCGTTTCACTTCTAAGGAGTGACATAAGGGCCAGACAAACATTCCCACATCAAGGTTTATGCACTCTTGCTACTTGCTCAATCAACTATTTGTACGTCTTCACATGAAAATGCTGCACTAGAACTATTCTGGTATTATTGTATATTGGCATTTTTTTAATGAATGCTTTAATTAATCTTATCATCGAATTAATCTGATACGACCGCGCATGAGTTTGATCCATGACCTATGCATACTATATGCGTGCAGCCTTAAACCCACCATGCAACCTAACATACCACATATTTGAGGGATATGCATAATAATTAATAATAGAATGATTATTGTTTTGATAGGATGACAATTTCTTTGGTTATAGTTGTCTCGACTCAGCTACTCTTGAGTTATTTTACAAGAGAAGACTTCATAATTGTTTTATGTACACTTTGCAATCAGAATTTTGTCGACATTTCAAGCCCTCCTATGCAGGAAACCTCATGATGCTAAAAAACCCACATATATCATATCATGTAATGGAAGGTTTATATCACTCATTAGCCCTACAATATCACTAGATCATTGATGGCGCACATTGCCACGCCCGTCCTTTTTTAATGTTATATGGTACTGTTAATTTTTTTCCTAAAGACATGGAGTTCAGGTTTATTTCAACATGAGAGTGCAATATGAATGTTCCATCATATTCATTGAGCTCGTTATGGGACTTTTTTTTCTTTTCTTTTTGCATTGACTCATTGACGCCGGCACAAATCTTATCTTATATGATTTACCCCTAAAAATGATATTCTATGATTTCTCTAGAAAACACAATGTTACCTTATTTCTTGTCGTGCACACATTTTCTCCATGAGGAACCTGACAGTGCACCATGGTAGCCATCCAGTTTTTTCAGTGGGATGGTAGCGATTTCAACAAATATATGGATCGGAGGTTAGAGAGGCATTGTTGCACATGTCTATTTCATTTTAATTAACATAATGATTATTTAGTTCAAAAAATGCAATTTAAAAAAACAATGTCATTATGTGGGAACAAACGTCTGGTATTATTTGGAATAAAATATGAGAAGTGCAAACCAGATATACATAGCATAGATTTCTCATCCAACAGTTGATGTATCAAAATGGTCATTGTGCTAGTTGGTATCACGCGGAAGATACTGAATCTTCCAAACCACTATATCTGAAGGAAATCATTTACAGAATGTATTATCATTGTTTGATTCAATCTATCATAGAACAAAATCACAAAATAGAAAACAAACTGACAGCAAACTAGCATAGGCACTTACCCAAGATGGTGTGTTGTTGCACGTGTCTGTTTTGCAATATAATGGTAGCAAGTGTCCATAAGTATATCAAGTACTTGATGTCTGAATTGGAAAGAAGTGTTATGTTTACCAGTGCCACAATTTTCCATCTCAAAACTGTATCAGTTAGCAGAGTAGCATAAGTTCTCAACATGAAAGAAAAAATGAGGCATCACTTAGCAGAGTAGCATAAGTTCTCAACATGCCTATAGTATCTGCCATGAACAAGCGAAAATACTCAAGAGAACATCACTTTCCATACCTACGTAATATCAAATAAGATTTCAAAATCAAGAATTGAGTATGGCTATGAGCCTATGAATACATCCTCACTAAATCTATGAAGCGGGAAAATATAACTTAGGCCCACTCTTTTGCAAATACTTAAACCGAGCCTGGTATATGTGCCCATCAAAAACTATGATGGTACTTTTATGCGTGCTAATGGTGGAGTAAAATTAGGCACTTGCCTCAAGACATAGCATCATTTTAAAATAAAGGACCGCCATCATAGTCATGTTATTTTTGCTTTTTATCATAGGAACTTACCCATTTTTTGTAGATGAGAGATACCTAAATGGGCATGAAAAATATCATGTGGCATGGTCACTCATGTAAATTTTAAGCTCTTGAGATTTCTGCTTAACAGCTCATTTCTCAGCCTACTATTGTTCGGCCTTCAACAATATCCATGGGAACGATGCATAAGAAATCTGATATATGCAATACAAAATATAAACTTTATCTTTGGTCACGTGATACCTGCAATATGATGTGAAAATCTTTGATTGCCTAGTTCCACACAGATCCTCTTTGTTCAAGCTAATGTTAATATCTCCTTCACAAAGCAGCATCCATGACATTTCCACTGTAAATGAACGTGGCCATGAAGAAAGGCAGCCAACATTTACCAAACTAAAAATTGCAGATTGACATATAGCAGATAAAAACAACATATAGAGTTTCAATGGCAGAATTGTAATCCCAGAGGATGTACCAACAAAGGAGAACCTCTATCATCATGACCTCTACGTTAAAGAAAATAATATCTGAACATGTTTCTGCAAAACTTTGGACAGATGCTAATTGGTAGGTCTCACTCTATATGAAAAAAAATACCATTCTTAATTCATTCATAACAAATTACTACCATGTTTTGTACTATCCTATGGAAAGATGCTAGTTTCAAAAACTGATGGGGTCTGCACAATTTACGTAGATGGGGAAATTGCAAGAACAAGATTATGGAAGTAGCACATGAAAGATGGAAAATGAAAAGGCAGGATACTTGCCTTTGATACGTCAGAAGGTTGATTCCTCGGTAGGAGCTTTCACATATCCCTTGTGAGCATTAATGCAATCTTAAGTTAGCTTGCATATTATAAACATTTTCAAACAGAAAATATTGTATGGTAATCTGGCTAATAAATTAATGGTCCAACAGCAACAAATATGTGTGAGATCATAGTTTATTTGACAAAAAATTATAAGGATCTCAGAGAAACAAATTTTCAGCACAATATGCATAATAAATTAGTTGTCCGAGCATCTTAGATCTTCTTGTATTATACCTTTAGTAGATTGATGCTTTTGCTGCACTTCTGTAGTCGAGTGTGATACAAAAAATTAATATCACTGCCAGTGTAGGATCAGAAAGACAATCTTGAACTTTGCAAAGCACCTTCATCTTACATGTATTTTGTGAAGCACTTGATTTAACTAATGTGACTACTTGGTGGCCGAGCTAACAATATCATCATTACCGATTCCTATTTGTGCCAAGGATGCCGAACTGGAACGAGCAAATGAGCAAGAGTTGGAAACCTAGGTCTATAGAAAAAGAAAGAATGAAGGATTGAAGCCAGTCATATTGGGAGACAAATCATGATGGGGTAATCTGTAATAACACAAGGCCTCCACATTGGGAAAAGCTCTTCGTATGGTGGATCCAGATCAACCAGCAAAGCCTTCAATTTCCTTCATGTGAAGTGCAAAGATTATGTTCCCAACCCTATTCTCGTGAACCCAAAAATAAACATAATCAACAATACATCAAAGATTCGTGGTACACATCCCCTTGACTCTACTGAATTATTTCTAAGAAATTCGAGGGAAAATTGCGAGGCCAGTCCTTACAATCATCGAATCCATGAAAGATTTGTGGTACATAATCGGGCACCTGTACCGAGGCAGTGAAGGATCGGACTAGAGAGAAAACCATCCAATAATCCCCACCCGTGATGAATGATTGCTTCCTATTGATCCCCTCCCGCAGCGATGGATCCCCTCCTTCACCTAGGGTTCGCGAGATGAGAGGTGCGCTATGAGTGGAGGTCAGCCGCTCTTCAACGCCTCAACTTGGTCTGGGATGCCTCCTGTGGCTTCAAGTATATGATGCGGGTGATGTACTTGCCGAGCTTGGTCTTGACGGACATGGCTGTTGCAGCGGCGTGGATGCGCATTGCAAGGTGGCGCCGCCGCAAAAGTGTGGCTTGGTTCTCGCCCCAAAGACCGTGAGAAAAAAATGAAACAAAGGTGATGCGGATAGGCGATGGCGAGGCGATGCGGCGATTTCATTTCTCTTCCAGACCGCGAGGGAGAGGAGAGAACGGGAGGGGAGAGAGCAATTTCTCCCTTTTTTCCTGCGGCGAGTGGTTCATGTATCTTTTTTTCGAGGGCACGAGGCTAAATGGGGTGGAAAGATGACCCAGTTAAGCAGAAACCTCCGATTTTTCTACGAGAAAAGTATAGTCCCCCCTCTAAACTTAGAAACAGGTTTTTGTAGGCCCTGAAATGTGGCAAACCGGAAAGCCCCTGGAGCGGTTTTAATGTGGATTTGAGGCTGTGTCCATCTTACTTATGTAGAGGTCAAGTGTTTCTCATCACGCTTTGTAGCCGTTTGATGCTACATATTGAGTTAATAAAAGCACTCTATTGAAAAAAAAAATCCAACCAATGCTCACTAACAACTATGTCAACAGAAGACTGAGGTCCAAGGAACCATCCAACCAACATCCTCACACCACTTGTCTGTTATAACTTGGGAGCATTTTGGAAACATAAATGGGCCCATCAGACCAGTGGCACAAGAATATTAGCGAAATAGCACGGTTAGAAACTTCAACATGAACTTCGGTAATGGCAAAAATGGAAAAATCTCATTCGGCTAAGTTGATGCAGAGTCACTATAGGACGACTACTCGGGTTTCCTCAAAGCTTTCCGAATAACATGCACAAAATAAGCAGGCATAACAACCATGTAGGGCCGACTCATGTACTTCATTGCCCTTTCACACCTCTTGGTAAACACCCTTAAAAAGGCGGAGAAAGTAGAAGGATCAGCTGGGTTGAAATCATGTACAAATAAATTGCAGCTAAAATCGTATAACAGTAATTTGTGAAGCTCCAAACCACACACAGTCCAGGTTCTTCTGCACACGTTCAAGGTTGTTCAGATGAAATTCGTAATTGCCTCTAGCAATCATCCTAAGCCGCTCCTCATGTTCACCCTGCAAAAAAAATGGTACTACAAAATATGATAGGATGGCAATACACAATGTAAATGAAGACAAACTGTTGCAAGTGATGCTTTCCTGAATCCTCTCATGTCACACATGAGGTGATGGAAGGCAGAAATATATCAGTAACGATATATAGTATGATCATTATGGATATACATACAAATAAACAGAGTCGTGACCTCTAAATAGTATGCAAATGTGCTTGCTTTGAAGCTACGCAAAGGTCCTTTATACTCCCTCCGTGATCTAAAACGTCTTACAAGTATAGTACTCCTACATCTGTAGAAGAAGGAACAACGACAATATCTGCAACAAGAAACAGCAGCAACCTCTGGAAGAAGAAACGGCAGCAATACATACGAGGAAGCATATCTCTAACGAGCCATCTTAATACCTTCTCCATCTCCCGAGATCAAGTCAACAGTCGGAAGCCACTAGAATTACTAACGTGGAAGATCCATCAAAATAGGGAGTTTTATACATCCAATACAGCAGAGCGTTATGCGCTCCGTCTAATTGCACAGGCAAAACTTTTAAGTGCCGGAGCACTCCGCCCAAGCAAGAGATCTGGTTTGGAGTTGGGATGTCAACAATTAGACGAGCCTGACTGGTACTTGCAGAGAACGGCCGAGGGCGTGTTGCCGTCGACCTGTAGTACACCGCCGGCGGGCAGAGAGCAGCGGCGGCCGGAGAGTAGCGCAGTGCCATGAAACGAGGAGGCCGAGATCGATCGATCGATTTGGGTGAGAGGCAGCTCGGGTTGGGTTTTTCGTGGAAGTTTTCTTCCTGCTCTTTTTGTTACAGATTTGCTAAGTCTCATCTAATCTTCTAACCATAATGTGTACTTCAAGATTGGTGTCTTTTAACAACGGGGCTAGCGCTATGCGTCCGTGCTCGCAGGCGAGTACAGTGTGTTTGCCTGGTCCATTTTCGTTTGATGCCTCTCTCCTATTTGGGCCGATTTTTTTTCTATGCTATTTGCGTGGGGTCTAGAATTTTTACAAAACATACATTGATGTTGTGTCTGTTAGATTTAATCTTGATATTTTGTATCTGCATTTACATTTTTAGTTCTGCATGAAATAGGTGTCAGTATAGCGTGTGCAGAAGTACGTGCGACGCGTACGAGCTGGTGGTTTCAGCCAAGAAAAATCATGTATGGCGAGAGGCCGATGTGGCGTGCGAAGCGGTGCTGCATGAGGGAACGGGCTGCACAAGTTATCTGGCCGGAAGCTGCGTGAGTTGTGGAGAACGGGCAAGTAGCTAGTGGTTTGTTACAGTGCATGCATGAAATTAGTTGAGCTAGGCGTGGGTTAGTGCATGGTCGTGCTGTTAGTGGCCGAGGGTTATGGCCAGGTTGTGTGCGTGCGTGTGTACTACTTAAGAGTTGTAAGCATGTTTCTTTTTGACAAGAGAATAGAGAGAAGAAAAGGCCGGCGGCTGTGTGAGGCAGCTCGGCACCAAATACTTGTGTCTCCATTGGTGTGTGTGTTGTGAGAAGCAACACCGAGAGGAAGAAGAGGGGTTGAGAGATTCAGCCCCAATAGTGTCAATGTGCTAAAAAAATTCAGAAATTTTTGGACATTTTAAAATATGCAACGGGAGTTTGGTGGACCAAATATCCTCCCTAGGTCTGTGGGAGTGTATCAGGTGCACCCATCTTTGTGGTGCTATCGATACATCGGATGCCGTAGTACATTTTAAATCATTTTGTTTGTGAAAGGAAATCTAACATATTGACACAACATCTGTGTATGTTGTCATCATATCAAAATTTAAAACATTACTCAATAAACAAAATGATAAATTTGGCATCATTGTGATAATGAGGCTAATCTAAAGTCCAACTTATGTCTTAGTAGCGTCACAAGTAGTAAAAAAGAGATAAAGAATGTAGACTAACTCTTAACCATTCAGCAACTCAGCTCAATACATTATCCTCTCCGCAAATCCCCTTGATCTACTTCATCTTGCCCTTGTGAATTTCACCCACTTTAAGCACGTTAGCAATGGCATACTCCGGCTTCTTCTTATCCTTCTTGAGCCCATCCCTCTCCTTCATTATCTCAAGCTTGTCATGGGTGAGCTGATTCTTCCTTCTTCATGTCATGGATCTCATTCTTGACCAGATGCATCTCCTTCCTGCGCCCAACCATATTCTGCTCTAGCTCATGCTTCTCCCTCATGTTCCTGATCACTTCCCATTGAACAACATGAATTGCCTTTAGATCACATGATGATATACAGTTCTTCTCCAACTACTTCTCCATGGCTTCACCATCCTCTGTCATTACATGGTGGTAATTTTGTTAATACGTCCTTTGCACTTGTCCCTCTAGTATCTTGTTCACATTAGCAACAAGGTTGGCCTACTCAAGGTGCAACTCCTTAATCTTGCCTTGAAGCTTGAGCACTAGCTCCGCATGATCAAGCCCTTCCTGGGTTCTAGGAGCACTGCATTCTTCATTTTTACTTAGAGCTTCTGATGTGTCTTTTTTATTGCTTCGGGCCACTCCTTGTCAACCCAATGAATAATGTCACACTTGCAACAACCAAATATAGCATAACTAACAAAGAGCAGCCAAATATAGCATCGCCAGTAGACCTACCAAAAATAACACAATATAACCGAACCGAATTGTCTCAGATAAACATCATAGGATAACTAATTCAGTGGGCATTGACACAGAGCACTAACTCTAGCTCATACTATTCACATATAGTAGCTCTTCAGATAGACAACAGTAACTCAACTCCATAGTATTTTCAAAACGAGACAAATTACTAAAACAATAAACACAAGAGAGATTAACACGGAGAAAAAGAGTAGGGAAATTGTGCCTACTTCCTGACCATATCAATAGGAACTCCTTCTAGTGATGCTGCCTTCAAATCCTACCAATTTCTTGGCAATTTCAGGTGGTAGCGAAGGATAGGGGACTCCTCATTTTCTACAGGGCCCTCAAAGTCCGATTCTTCTATGCTCATAGGGGTTTGCTTTTAGTTGAAACCGAATGGAAAATGGTCAAATCGACTGGAGTCGGTCCAAATTGTCCCAAATTAAAAAATTAGCAAATACTACTAATTACCCTAACCCTAGCCCACGAGACCGAGTACATAGGGTGCTTAAAACCACCACTTTCCACAATCCCAGCAGCTACATGCACTGAGATAGAAATATCACCACACCGCTGCACAACCACACCCTCCGCAACAAGCTGCCATCTGTAGCCGCTCGGCGGCTCACGAGACATCCAGCGCCGCCACCCAAAGAAGCACCTCACCAACATTCCCTCCCCGCCACCACCGCTTTTTACCTCCGTCTAGTCGGCTGGCGGCAGCATGGATTCTAGTCCTCCGCCGCCTTCCCCCACGTCTAGTCCCTTCTTCTCGTGACCCTCGATCATGGAACTTGGCGCACTTCTGTACGACCGCCCGCTCGGCCTTCCCGGAGTTGCTGCACACATATGGGAGCCGGTGTAACGCAGTTCGTGACCGTGGAGGTCAGTTGCGTGGCAGGATTGAGTTCGATTTGGTAGTGCTTCTTGAGTACCCAGTCTCGAGCTCCGAGATGAAAAGCCTAGGTCTAACCCAAGTTGGCTATACCTGGCAATGGTGATGTTTTTGCATCGTTATGTTGTTGAAAACATTGCTCGGATATGCTTGGACTTGTAGGGTGAAAACCAAGAATCTGGCCATTGGTGGTTAGATCCAGTGACGGCGATGCTTGAGCATCGTTCCCTTACTGAAGGCATTGCTGTTGAAGAGCTTTTTCATTGTCCCTGTGGTGACAAGAGATGGTGCGGACATGGTGGTTGTTGTAATTTTTCACTTGCTATTTTGATCATAGGGTTTTTCCTCGCTTAGGCATATCTTTGGTCATGTGTGACCTTTCTTATTGCCAGCGTGTATTATTGTGTGAGTTTGTGTGTGTTTATGCGTGTGCATCCTAACTATGCAGAGGCCATGCATGTTCTCATGTGTTTGTATCCCCTTGATGTTTCATTTGGAGTCAATAAAATCCACCCGTTGTTGAAAAAACAGAGGGTTCTTACATTTGAGTCGAATTCCTTCATGGACTCGTCACTACTATCTTTGTTGGTCCTGGACACCATGGCGGCGGCGGCAATTAAGCGGTGACAGCGGAGTAACAGAGAGAAGTGAGGGCACGAGAGAGCGAGAGGTGAGAGAGCAAGCGGCTTGGGTCGGTTGTTTCCCCAAAGGGAAACGTTCCGACCAAGCCGGTCCCGACCATCCGTTAACCACGCACTATCACTTATATCTGCATGTGGGTGATTTGCCACGTCAAAACTATCTCAAAAAGTGGTCAGTGTTTTTTTTGTCATGGGCACTCATTGGGTGCGGTGTTTTTGGCACGAATTATAAAATGCTGGTTATTTAGTAACGAAATTGTCACTGTGGTGGTTTTTTTGAATTTAACTCTTCATTAATCTAGATGTGTACCACTATAGTAGTGCTACACTTATTTTTTGCGAGAAAATTTTCAATCTATTCATCTTTAATCATGACAATAGTACGAACACCAAAAATAATAAAAATTACATCCAGGTTCGTGGACCACCTAGCGACGACTGCAAGCACTGGAACGAGGCGAAGTCGTGCCGCCATCATCGCCCCTCCCTTGCTGCAGCCGGGCAAACCTTGTTGTAGTAGACAATCGGGAAGTCGTCGTGCTAAGGCCCCATACGACTAGCGCACTAGAGCAACAACCATTGCAGATAGAGAAAGTCGTAGATCAGAAGGATCAAATATGTAAACACCCAAATGAAGACGAACGAAGAATGAATCCAAATAGAACCACTGAAGACCAGCACCGACCGAATCCCTTGAAATCCGATGAAGACACACCTCCACACGCCCTCCGACGATGCTAGACGCACCATTGTAACGAGATAGAACGTGGGAGCCATTATTCCTATTGGGGGACATCGTTGCCGCCACACAGCCCCAACCATGACGTTGAATCTAACAAGAACGAGAACAGGGTCCCTCCCGTTAGCGGGGGGGCGAGGTCCTGAGCACCTCCATGGCCCAAAGGCCATTGGAGATGGGACGGACCTGCAGCGGCGCCGACGGGAGGACGAGGAAAGCTTAAGGTCTTTTCTTGTGAAGGAGGAAAGAGCATGATATAAGGTTACGAATCTGTGGTTACTAATTACGGATTGCAATGGCATCATTTAGTTGGAGATTAATGGGCTGTAGTGAGAGATTTTACCTCCATAGGTTTGTCCCATTATAAGTTTGGGCCCGTAGGTTCACATTTTTTATAGTATATTATTCCACACATGGCATCATCAGTGAGCTCTTAATTGGATATGTCAAAACCAAATGGGGGCCATGACAGGTGCCCCATACCAAACATGCATCTACTATAAGCCCGTGCTAGCTGCTCCTAATTGGCAGCACTCTCCCCCATAGTTGCCCAGCACACACGGATTAGCTAAGGTACCATGGGAACAAAGATGCGCAACTCTCTTCCCATCCTCGTGCTTATCGTGCTCGCTGGCCTAGGCGCAAATGCTACGACCTTCACCGGGGGCGCCGCCAGCATCGACACAGTGGTGAAAGTGCCGCAGCTGAAGCCAACGTCGTCAATGAAGCTGGAGGACGGTGTGGCGCCGGAGCTTGCGGTGGACCTGGAGGTGCACCGCCGCATCCTCGCCAGGAGCGTCGGCATGGAACCCTTTAATTAACTCCGACAGGCAAGTCTGCGGCAACGCGTGCTCGAAGCCCGGACAGCCGTACAATCTCCTCCGGCCCTGCCTCAAGATCTACCGATGCCCGGGAGGACACTGAATGCAGTAGCATTTTCTTGTTTTCTCTTTTCTTTTTTCATTTCCATTTTCGCATGCATTTCAGTACTATACTACTATGTCGTTGCTATCGCTATATGTCTTGAATTTTTCTTTCGAGGATGATATGACTTGAAATATTACTTGGCATGCAGTCTTGTTTGACAATTGTAAAGTGCCAATGATTGTACTGTCAAGCCAGTGTTGTATATCTTACATCCATTCTGTGATTAACACAAGTGAAAAACAATTAATGTGTACCCCTCTTTCGCATAAGCACGCTGGAATTGAATTATTATATTTGAATTGTCTGCAATTGAATAATTATTGTATTGGCATGCTCTTTTTCTATAGTTGAAGCCTCCATTAATCTTAGCGTTCCATCAAGCTGGTATAAAGAAGTCATGACCCCCCAGGGGAGGCAGCTAGACGCCCGGAAAACTGTCAGCCTCTTTTTTCATTTTGGAGCACCTGAAGCTCACCTAGTGAGAAGCACAATTGTGCTTGTGTGTGAAGCCTTGTCAAAAGAACAGTTGTGCTTCTCCAGAAAGTGAAAAGCGCAGTTCTGTTCCCCCAAAAAAGTGAAAATGCACGGTTGTTCTTTTGGTTCACACTTTTTTTTTTGGTTTACGATTTTTCCGGGTTTCTTTTTTTTTCCTGTTTATGTTCTTTCCTATTTCTTTTATTTTTATTTGCATTTGCCTGGGAGTCTTATGGAAGAAAACTTCGTCCAAACCTATTGACTTGTGATCTATAGTCTCAAATATTTTGACTTCACCAATCCAACAGTAAAAATGATTCATAATTTGGACGAATAGTTCGAGAGAGAAAATATTTTGAAAAAACAAATCTACACAAAAAAAACTCCCTGGTTGTGATAAGTGTCCCGTAAGCAATGCGCCACTTCTCACCACCAGAGAATGTATGAGTGACCAAGGCCAAGTGTACCCTCTAACTAGTGATTTCAATTTGACACTCATTGCGTCAAGTAGTCGACCAAATGCATAGAAACAAGCGAGTGAGCAACATAGTGGGCTGGCCCATTTGGCAGTGCAGTGTAAAATATCTATATATCATCTAGAAGGTTCCTAGCCCTCAAAAAAATTCTAGAATGTTCCTGAATCAGCTGTTTTTACAGGGCTTTTCAGTTTCTTTTTGTTTAATTTATTGTTTTTCCTTTTTCTTTTTGCTTTTTTTCTCAGTCAGATGTTGCTTCTTTTTCTAAATTGAAAACAAAAATTCAAAATCTGCAAATTTTGTTCAGAATTTCAAAAAACCGCGTTCTTCAAAGATATTTGAAAACATAAAAATCATATTTTTCAAAAAAGTCATAATTTCAAATTTTATTCATGTTTGCAAAAAATATTTTGAATTTCCAAAACGTAAAAAATTAAGAAGTGTTAAAAAATAATCACTTTTTCAATTTTATTTTTGAAATTTTCAAATTTATGTCACAATTTGAAGAAATGTTTAGAAAGAAAAATTGTTTGTGTTTTAAAAAAATGTTCAGAAACTTCAAAAAATGTTCCTGTTTTCAAAAATACCATTTGTTCTTTTTCTTTAACTATGAGAGAACTACCCTTACAGCAAACAGCAGCAAGCCAACACGCAATACTAAACCGAACTGCTACATGACACATGTGGTAAGCAACCCTAACAATTAAAAAAATGGACTGCTACAGTAACTGTTATGTTGGATGTGTGTGGGCGCCAAATATGAAATTTAATGTATGATGGCCATAGAATTGTTGTCAATTAGACCATTTTCTGTTTCTTGTAATTAAATGGTTTGCCATAGAATATGAAATTTGAGTATGATGGTTGTTGAACTGAAAATAATCTGGGGAGCAATAATAAAATGAAGAGTAGCTTTCCGGACATTCCTCGTGGTGGTGCCGGCCATAGTGGCAACGCGAAGCCATGGGTGGCGATGGTGGCAACGGCAACATCACGGAGCGGCGCGTGGGTGGAGATGCTCCTCATAGCCGGTGTCTGGATCTGCTCCATTCAGCTGTGCCTGAGCTTCTCGGTCGTTCCTCGTGACGGAGGTGGCGACCTACCTATGGATTTCGCCCTTCTTCCGAGATGCTGAGCGGCCCCGACCCCCGATAGCGATGTGTGCGCACTCTGCGGTGGATCGAGGACCAGGCGAGAAGGAGGAGTTGTGGCGTCACGCTCTCCCCCGGCGATTTAAAGTCATCTGCCCTGCAACACCCACTGGATTTGGCTCCTCCACACTTGGTCCTTTTGTGTTGATGTGTCGTAGTGGGCTAGTGGCCTTCATGGGCATGGTGGCTCGCGTATGTACAATATTCACTCCATTCAATAATGTGGTGCATATAGATTTTTTTACGAGGATGCATATACATTTTTTAAAAAGTCAAACCTCACAAACTTTGACCAAGTTTGTAGAGGAAAACCTTTATATCTACAATGCCAAATATACATCATTAGATTCATCATAAGACGTTGTTTCATACGTAATACATTTGATACTGTAGATACAAGTAGTTTTATCTATAAACTTGGTCAAAGTTTGTAAAGTTTGACTTTTCCAAAATCTATACGCATTACATTATGGAACGGAGTGAGTATATGATACTACCTCCATAAACAAACATAAAACGTTTTAGAGACTTGTGTCAAGTCTAGGGGTGGATTAACGAGTTGTTCGGCTCGTTAAGTTCATGTTCGTTAAGGCTCGGCTCGTTAAGCTCGTTAAGATTAACGAGTAGAAAAGCCTACTCGACTCGGTTCGTTTGAATCTCGTTAAGCTCGTGAGCGCTTATTAATAGACTATAATGTGTTGCGGTCTACATGATGAATGTGTAGGTGTGGTTTTTAAGATGAAATATGATGACCACAAAAAGAAATGCATTAGTTTGTTGCCTCCTATGTCGGTTAGATTGAATAGATTGGCTGAGGTGCTACAAAAAGTTTGTAACGTAAGATGAAAATATGTATTGTGTTGTTACTAACGAGCTTAACGAGTTGCTTACGAAACTCGTTAAGCTTAATAAGTTGAAATCAATGATTGACTCTGTTTATTAAGAAGCAGGCTACGAGCTTAACAAGCCGAACTATCGAGCGCCCGTTAAACTCGTGAGCTACGAGCTTTTGGTCCAGCTCTAGTCAAATCGCTAAAATCGTCTTGTATTAGTTTAAAGGTGGAGTATAAAATTGTGTATTAAATTTTGCTCACCACAAACGGATCGATTAGCTAAGCTAGCATGGGCAGAGAGGTTTGCGTCCCGCTTGTAATCCTCGCGCTTGTGCTCGCTGGCCAGTGGCCACGCCAAGGCGGCGGCGGTCTACGGCGTCGACCAGGCGGTGTCGTCGTCCTTGTCGACAAGACTGGAGGACGGCATGGCGGCGAAGCTCGCGGTGGTGACGACGGTGGACCGCAGCAAGCCAGGCTACCTGCCGTAGTGCGCCGGGAGAGGAGGACTGCCATACACCGGCCGGGGATGCAACCGATATAACCACTGCCGACCAAGAAAGTGAATGGAAGGGCACTACAACTATTTCAGACTGTATCCATTTCCATTCTTGGAGTATAACTTGTCATCGCGCGGTCTCGCTGTTCAAATAATTGTGAAGTGGCAGTGATTATAGTTTCTTAATGCTATATGAATTTTTAGTTTGCTAACCGCGTGTGCTGACGTTGGTATTAGAAACGTCGGCTACTATTGAGTGACATTGTCGAGAAAGATGGTACTCCCAGTTGAGTAGACAAATTAATTTCTATTATCCACTCCTTTCAACAGAGTGTTGCTCGTCATGGGTTTTGCAGTGGAGATCTCCATTTCACACCTAACCATAAAACTATGAGATTATATTTACAGAGAAATAACAAAGAAACATCTAATGCAGGAACATAAGCGCTGTTAATCAATTATGTAAGAAGAACTGGGTGTTTTCTTACCGATATAAAAATTATATGTATGCACAATTGAGTACCCTAAAATCAAGGTGAAAAATATTCAAGTACTTATTAGCAATTTTCATAAGATTTGATGGGACAAACACCACGTCGGAGAAAGACTAAACACAAAAAAGTTCCATATGCAACAGGGCTTCACATGTTTAAAAAAGTGATTTTGCCTGTTTGTGTACCTAGGAACTGGAAGGATCTTAATGATAATGTGCCCATCTCTTTCAGTCCATCTTTAAACTCCATCTTTAAACTAATACAAGACGATTTTAGCGATTTGACTAGAGGAATAAGGGCATTGGCAACCAGCGCCGTAGCAGCTATCGAGAGAACAGCGCATGAACGACCCATAAACATAATCTGAGCAATATATATGGATACAAAAACATGAAAAGATGAGGTATGGTAGTCAAGGTGAGATAATCTGGTTAGAAGCCTTTGGAGACTGCGAAGTGAGAAGTGATGATTCACAAAATAAAAATTTGAGAACCAGTCTCCAAGATTTACCCCAATGGATCGACCACAGTCAGCATGAAACCCATCGGCAAAAGAATGGTTGAGGAAGATACTATCATAAAGTAATCAGTTGTTCGAAGGAGGGATCACAGAAGGGGAAAAAATGTGAAATAGAGTCAACCTAGCCAAGAACCATGGCTGCGTGAGGTTCCACTGCCCGCATTTTAGGACAGTAAAATGGAACCTAAACCGAGCTCTCTCACGCCCCCAATGATTTCCGCCGTTGGATTTCGTGTTGGGATTGTTTCTGGCCGTCAGATCCAAGTTTCAGTTGCAGTTTTACCGCGACCTGGCCGGACTGTCCTAATGGGCTGCTACTCTCGTGACCTTTTCCAAGGCCTATGGTTGATTGGGTTTTATTGGGCTGACGTCTGCCACTGGCTGGCTTGACTCGTAGGAAAAACTATTGGGGGTCCAGGTTACGCGATGCGGCGACGCGGTCTGGGTTCATCCAGCTGATGCCCGGGTGGGGATCGATCCGGCGAGGAAGGGAGGCGAGACGCGAGGCTAGGCGCGCGAGGCAAGAGACGAAGTATATATACCTGCTCACGTACTGAAGCATCTTCGGATTGGGAGGAAGAAACGCATATTTCTGAGCTCTCTCACGCCCGCAATGATTTCCGCCGTTGGAATTGTTTCTGGCCGTCAGATCCAAGTTTCAGTTGCAGTTTTACCGCGACCTGGCCGGCTGTCCTAATGGGCCGCTACTCTTGTGACCTTTTCCAAGGCCTGTGGTTGATTGGGTTTTATTGGGCTGACGTCTGCCGCTGGCTGGCTTGACTCGTAGGAAAAACTATTCGCGATCCAGGTTACGCGATGCGGCAACGCGGTCTGGGTTCATCCAGCCGATGCGTGGGGGTGGGGATCGATCCGGCGAGGAAGGGAGGCAAGACGCGAGGCGAGGGGAAATCCTAAGATCATGCTACCACCCATGTTGGGTAAAAGTATCCCTCGTCGTAGCCTCCAATCGTGTACACACCTTCTTAAACAGGTCTCGATTCTTCACACATTTTAGAGAGGACCATAAACAAAGAGCCCTGGTACATCTATAGATAACCTGCATCAGAGAAGTACTTTTATCATTGAAACATTATCATTTCTACGTAGCCAAAGCGATCAAATAACGGCAAGTGCTCCCACCCTGAGAAGAATTCTAAATCTGTGATCAATCCCATGTAACCAGTTGCCAAATACATTAGCAACACTACAAGGAGCATACAAGCCAAAAGCTATTTGGATGACTGACCATATAGAATAAGCCAATTTGCATTGAAAGAATAAATATTTTATTGTCTTATGATGACAAAAGACACATTAAGGACTTCCAAGCAAATTCCTCTTAATAAGATTATCTTATTAAGAGGGTCGCTCGCCTCTATGATCCCGCACCCGACCACGATCACGTTGCCGCCTCGCTCGTTTACGACCTGCAAACAAAATAAGGGGTAAGAGCATCTCCAGCCGTTGGCCCCCCCAGGACGCATAAAAATCGCCCCTGGGGGCGAGCCGGCGATACAATCGGCGCTGGGGGCGGTTGGGCGTCCAGCCGTCGCCCCCAGGTGCCGATATTGGCCCACTTTTGGCCCACTTTCGGCGAATAAAGGGCCCATATGGGTGAGAATAGGCCCATATTCGGCGTGGTTCGCCGTGGCTCGGCGTTGAATTATCAACATAAATATTTTTTTATCACATAGTTCATCACAGAAAATCAAATAGTTCAACAAAATAGTGCAACAACAAATAGTTCAATACAAATTATATAGTTCAAGAAATAAAAACTCATATTTCATCACACGTCGCGCCCGGCGTCGCCCTTGAGCCTCCATAGGTGCTCCACCAGATCCTGCTGCAGCTGATGATGCACCTGTGGGTCTCGGATCTCCTGACGCATACTGAGGTAGGCAGTCCAGGTTGCCGGTAGCCGGTGATCAACTTCGGCTAGAGGACCCTGCCTGTAGTATGGTTCAGTGTCAAACACTGGGTCTTGTTGCTCGCGATGATCATGTTATGCAAGATGACACAGCAAGTCATGATCTCCCACATTTGATCTTTCGACCAGGTCTGAGCAGGGTACCGGACAACAGCAAATCAAGATTGGAGCACACCAAATGCCCGCTCGACATCCTTCCGGCAAGCCTCCTGCACCTTGGCAAAGTGGGACGTCTTGCCTCCTGGCACAGCGTTTGAGATAGTCTTCACAAATGTAGACCATCTCGGATAGATGCCATCAGCTAGGTAGTACCCCTTGTTGTAGTGCCGCCCATTGACCTCGAAGTTCACCAGAGGAGAATGACCCTCAACAAGCTTGGCAAAGACAGGGGAGCACTGCAGCACGTTGATGTCATTGTGAGTTCCTGGCATACCAAAGAAGGAGTGCCAAATCCAGAGGTCCTGTGAGGCCACCGCCTCAAGTACCACACTGCAACTGCCTTTGGCGCCTTTGTACATCCCCTGCCAAGCAAATGGGTAGTTCTGCCATTTCCAATGCATGCAGTCGATGCTTCCAAGCATCCTAGGAAATCCTCTTGCTGCATTCTGTGCTAGGATCCGAGCAGTATCTTCCGCATTGGGTGTTCTCAAGTATTGCGGTCCAAACACTGCCACCACTGCCCGACAAAACTTGTAGAAACACTCTATGCTGGTGGACTCGACCATGCGCCATAGTCGTCGAGTGAATCACCGGGAGCTCCATATGCAAGCATCCTCATCGCTGTCGTGCACTTCTGGATCGAGGTGAATCAAAGTTTGCCGGTGCAGTCCATCTTGCACTTGAAGTAGCTGTCAAACTCCCGGATGGAATTCACAATCCTGAGGAAGAGCTTTCGGCTCATCCGATAACGGCGCCGAAATGTTTTGTCGCCGTGAAGTGGAGCATTGGCGAAGTAGTCGGAGTAGATCATGCAGTAGCCTTCGAGACGATGCCGGTTCTTTGCTTTCACCCGCCCCGGCGCCGAGCCACCTCGCCGCAGCTTTTCATTGCTCGCCGGCAGCTGGGCGAGGGTGGCGAGCACCATGAGATGCTCTTCTTCCTGGACGTCGGCCTCGGCTTCCTCCTCCAGCAGCGTGGCGAGCGCTTCCTCGTCATCCGAGGCCATCGCCGAGGCAGGCAAGTCGCCAAACACCTTGCGCCCGGCGGGCGTGTACCCGCCGCTAAACTGCCCCTCCGCGGCCGGAAACGCCCAGCTGCTGTTGGAGGGGCTGCCTCGGCGAACCTCTGCTATTTTTTTCGGCGGGGATTGGCTATCTAGCGGTGAAGGGCGGCGGGCGGCGCCGGGATACAGCTAGTGGCGGCCGAGGGCGCGGGGGGTGGGAGGCGAGTCGGGGAAGAAAAAGTTGACTTTTCACCTAACGGTGTGGGCCAGCCGTGCTTTTCCCTTGCGCCGGAGCCCCCGATCACCCCCAGTGCGCCGGGTTCGGCCTGCGACCGCCAGGCCCAAGAACGGGCCGAACCGGCGCTTTTCGGCGTCCTGGGGCGCAACTCGGGCGTTTTTTTGGCGCCGGCGCCAAAAAATGGCCTGGGGGGTCTGTTAGGGACGCGGCTGGAGATGCTCTAATAAGCAGCAGGTCGGAATGCAGTGCAGGTGAGAGCTCAGTGTCTGTCAGCACATAAGCAGCAGAGACTTCTCGGTGAAAAATCACAGCCAACTCCCTCTGAGAAATTACTGCTAAGGCGTGTGAAGAAAACAGAGTGCAAGTCACACAATACTGAAATGGCAAAGGTCAGACTCACCGAATGAAGGGTGTGTCATACTGCTCACCAGGAGACTCTCCTCGGGCAACAACATGAACTCCGGGATCGACAACGTGGATGAACGCTGGGCTTGGCGCTCGAGCTGGCCAGGATGCAGGGTTTACCGACAAGAATCCGATAACGAAAGTATAAAACATATAATCTTTATGAAGGAGTGCGTGATATGTAAAAATGGACAGCTAAACCAATAAACTGCATAGACTAGGCGTGAGATCCCAAAAAAGAAAGAAAGAAGAGAAAACAAACTTCCATAATTCCAGGAGATATTCGATAGCAGAAGCACGGTACCACACACTTGTTCTTTCTCTTCCTCACACTTCCTTTCTTGGGAGATTCTTTTTGAAGCTAGTTCATCCAGCTGCTTGGATACTAAGTTAAGATCAAATATCTTGCACTTCAGTTCCAAACGAAGCTTTTTATTCTTATCACAAATCCTCTCATAACATCTACGAGCAAGCTCCTGAGTCTTGTGAAATACTGATACAAGCGTTCATTTTGAAATTGTGAAATACTGATAGAAGCGTTCATTATGAAAGGCGATTAAACACATCTGGTAACTCAAACTCTCTCGATCCACTCCTCCGGATCCGGCCAACCCCTATCGCCGTCCTCCACCGTGGCCCGCACCCCTCGCCGCTGCCCCCGTCCTCCATCGCGCCCGCCCTCCTCCATCGCGGCCCCCTCGCCGCGGCCACCCTCGTCCTTCGGGGTCCATATCCTCCGCGGCCCGCCGCCCTCCGTCGCAGACCCCTCGCCGCGGCCATCTTTGTCTGCCGAGGCCGCCCTCGTCCGTCGAGGCCTTCGTCCACAACGGTCTCCCTCCTTCGTGCTCCCTGAACGCGATGGCCTCCGCCAGCAGCAGGGGGCTGACACCACCACCGCCAGCCAACTCCACCTCAGCCGAGGCCACCAAACCCTCGTTCACCTCGCGCTCAAGCAGTGTGTAGGTAATTAAATTTGATTCATATTAGATTGTAGATTAATGTTAGTGTTTATATGCACGCCAATATTGATTGTGGATGACACGTCAAATAGAACTCAAGTGGCTGAAAGCGAAAATAATGTAGCTCATACTTTAGTACAGATGGGTAGACTCTTTGTTCCTATAATCCAACAATCGGGCCCTATTATCCTTCAGAGAAGACGGTTGAACCTCGTCATGTGTTATTTAGCCTTTTGAACCTAAGTGTGGACATAAAGACTTGGCCAATGCCGGTATAGAATACTTTTTGGAGTATTTTGGTTAAGTCCGGTCATCCGCTTTTGTGCTTGCACTTCTGGGTAACAAGGGGTGCAAGTCCAGTACAGATTCTCAAACCGAACACACCCTAATGGAAACAGTGATCTGAACATGGACTTTTAATGGCACGGTTTGGAGTGAAACATCACATAAGGGCATGTCAGTTGGGGATATAGAGATTACACTTAATCAACAAATGATTAATTATTAAGTCCACCATTTATCTGAATAACGGTCTCAACCAACTAACAACTATCTCAAGATCGGCCAATCCAACCAATATTGTATGTAGAGAAAACAGAAGACTGAGGTCAAAGGAACCATCCGACCAAGATCCTCACACCACTTATCTGTTACAACTTGGGAGCATTTTTGAAACATAAATGAGCCCATCAGACCAGTGGCACAAGAATAATTAGCGAAGTGAAACAGTACGGTTAGAAAGTACAACAGGGACTTCGGTGATGGCAAAAATGGAAAAATCTCATTCGGCTAAGTTGATGTAGAGTCACTATTGGACGATGACTCTGGTTTCCTCAAAGCTTTCCAAATGATAAACACAAAATAAGCAGGCATAGCAACCATGTATGACCGAATCATGTACTTCATTGCCCTTCCACACCTCTCGGTAAACACCCTTAAAAAGGCGGAGAAAGCAGAAGAAGGATCAGCTGGGCTGAAATCATGCACACAAAACTCGCAGCTAATATCGTATAACAGCAACTTGTGATGCTCCATACCTCACATAGTCCAGGTTCTTCTGCACACGTTCAAGGTGGCCCAAATGAAATTCGTAGCTGTCTCTAGCAATCATCCTAAGCCTCTCTTCATGTTCACCCTACAAAAAAAATGATACTACAAAATAAGCTAGGATGGAAATACACAATGCAAATGAAGACAAACTGTTGCAAGTGATGCTGTCATTAATCCTCTCATGTCACACAGGACATGATGAAGGCAGAAATATATCAGTACGATATATAGTATGATCATTATGGATATAATACAAATACACAGAGTCGTGACTCGTGACCTCTAAATAGTATGCAAATGTGCTTGTTCGGAAGCTACTCAAAGGTGATCTCTTTTGTACTCCCTTTATGATCTAAAACGTCTTATATTAGTTTACCGATGTACTCCCTCCGTACTAAGGTCTTACATTATGGGACGGAGGGAGTAGTACATCTGTAGAAAAAGAAACAACGACAATATCTGCAACAAGAAACAGCAGCAATCACTAGTAGAAAACAGGGCTTTGGTTCGGGCATGGCAAGCCCATTAGTCCCGGTTCAGCCCCGAACCGGGACCCATGGGGGCAATCGACCCGGTTCGTGAGCCCAGGGGGCCGGCCGGGGCCTCGTGGGCATTGGTCCCGGTTCGTGTGTACCCATTTGTACCGGTTCTAGGCACGAGCCGGGACCAATGGGCATCGCTCCTGGCCCACAACCATTGGTCCCGGTTCTTGGCTTGAACCGGGACAGATGGTTGGGCTTTAGTCCCGGTTTCAGCCACGAACCGGGACAAATCAGCTGCCTATATATACCCCATCACCACAGCAGAGCACTCCACCATGCTCTATTTTTTCTGGCCGGCGCGGGGACGGCATTTGGGTGCTCTAGCTCACTTCCTATGCATATGAGGTGTTCGATGAAATGTCTGAGCCACACTAGTTAATCTTTCTCCTCTCGAAACTCGACCTCCGAGCTCCATTTTCCCAGAGATTTGTCCAGTTTTAGCGGTCTGTCACGTCCCGTCCCCGTCTTCACCGCCGTCGATCGCCCGCGCCGATCTTGTCGCCGACACTACCGTGGTGAGCCTCTTGTTCTTATCTTCTTTCTGAAAGAAAAAAATTCTTACTTCAGATAGATACTTGTCTAATTTTCTTACTTTTATTATTCCTTGTTATTATATAGTGCGATGGTTTTGGTATCCGCCCCCGTTGGCCCTCGTCCTGTCTATGATTCGGATGTGGTATATATTATCTTTTTATAACTATTTGGTTCATTTATTGTTTATGACAATTATGCCGACCAACGTGACATGTATTTTATTTATCTACGAGGTGGTTGAACCGGAAATTCCAACCGACCCTATTGTCGAGAGGTTAAATTTAGTTGAAGAAGAAAACAATTACTTGAAGGAAAAAATAAAAAAATTGAGGAGGAGAAGATGATATTGGAGTTGCATGTTGCGGATGTCGCCGATGATCAAAAGATCAAGATGGATGCAATGCGGTTGAAGATTAGAAAGAGTAGAAAATATGCCATTCATACCGAGGCTTGGTATCATTATGCAGTTGGATCAATTGTTACCTTGGTTGCGATTATGATCGCATTTCTTGTTGCATTGAAATGTTTTACATAATTTCAATGTACGGTTTAATTAGATGCTCTGGAGAGCTATATGTTGTTCAATGAGAACTATGTATGTACTTTGGTTTTAATGTGATGATGAACTTCTATTAATTTGGTCACTTATCAATTTCAGGGTCTTACAGCTCAAAATAATCAGTAAATATATGAAAAATAACAAATGAAGTCAGAAAGGGTTGAAAATTGATGATGTGGCTTTGAATGGTGCATTTTGAACACAGAAAAACTCTGGAGTTCAAATAAGTTAAAAAAAATTGAAATCCCTTTGTAACAGACGAGTTTTCGTATGAAACCCTGATACTTCGAAAGAGATTGTCCTTTTTGTACACGAAGTGCATCCAGTTTTTGCCGTAACCCCCTCTACTTTCTTGCACATGCTATGTGGGTGAAATGATGATACCATGCCAACTTTCAACCTTTTCGGAGTTCATTTGAAATGCTTTTCAATTTCAGGGTCTTATAGCTCAAAATAATCAGTAAATGCATGAAAAATAACAAATGAAGTCAGAAAGGGTTGAAAATTGATGATTTGGCTTTGAATGGTGTGCATTTTGAACACAGAAAAACTATGGAGTTCAAATAAGTTCAAAAAAATGATATCCCTTTGTAACAAACGAGTTTCCGTATGAAACCCTGATACTTCGAAAGAGATTGTCCGTTTTGTACATGAAGTGCATCCAGTTTTTGCCGTAATCCTCTCTACTTTGTTACACATGCTATGTGGGTGAAATGATGATAGCATGCCAACTTTCAACCTTTTCAGAGTTCATTTGAAATGCTTTTCAATTTTAGGGTCTTATAGCTCAAAATAATCAGTAAATGCATGAAAAATAACAAATGAAGTCAGAAAGGGTTGAAAATTGATGATGTGGCTTTGAATGGTGCATTTTGAACACAGAAAAACTCTGGAGTTCAAATAAGTTCAAAAAAATGAAATCCCTTTGTAACAGACGAGTTTCCGTATTACACCCTGATACTTCGAAAGAGATTGTCCGTTTTCTACACGAAGTGCATCCAGTTTTTGCCGTAACCCTCTCTACTTTCTTACACATGCTATGTGGGTGAAACGATGATACCATGCCAACTTTCAACCTTTTCAGAGTTCATTTGAAATGCTTTTCAATTTCAGGGTCATATAGCTGAAAATAATCAGTAAATGCATGAAAAATAACAAATGAAGTGAGAAAGGGTTGAAAATAGATGATGTGGCTTTGAATGGTGCATTTTGAACACAAAAAAACTCTAGAGTTCAAATAAGTTCAAAAAAATGAAATCCCTTTGTAACAGACGAGTTTCCGTATGAAATCCTGATACTTCGAAAGAGATCGTCCGTGTTGTACAGGAAGTGCATCTAGTTTTTGCCGTAACCCTCTCTACTTTCTTACACATGCTATGTGGGTGAAATTATGATACCATGCCAACTTTCAACCTTTTCAGAGTTCATTTGAAATGCTTTTCAATTTCATGGTCATATAGCTGAAAATAATCAGTAAACGCTTGAAAAATAACAAATGAAGTCAGAAAGGGTTGAAAATTGATGATGTGGCTTTGAATGGTGCAGTTTGAACACAGAAAAACTCTGGAGTTCAAATAAGTTCAAAGAATGAAATTCCTTTGTAACAGACGAGTTTCCGTATGAAACCCTGATACTTCAAAAGAGATTGTCTGTTTTGTACACGAAGTGCATCCAGTTTTTGCCGTAACCCTCTCTACTTTCTTGCACATGCTATGTGGGTGAAATGATGATACCATGCCAACTTTCAACCTTTTCAGAGTTCATTTGAAATGCTTTTCAATTTCAGGGTCTTATAGCTCAAAATAATCAGTACATGCATGAAAAATAACAAATAAAGTTAGAAAGGATTAAAAATTGATGATGTGGCTTTGAATGGTGCATTTTGAACACAGAAAAACTATGGAGTTCAAATAAGTTAAAAAATGAAATCCCTTTGTAACTAAAATCCCTTTATAAAACTCTAATAGCAATAGGAATGAACTAAAAAGCTTTTGTAAACCTCTAGTATTTTTTAAACTAATATTATATAAAATTCATGCCACTGAAATGATCAAAGTATTTTCTGTTGAAAACATGAAAAGCAGAAAGAAACAAAATAAACTTTAATAAATAAGTAGAAACAAAATAAAATAAAATAAATAAGTAGAAACAAAATAAATTTAACAAAATAAATTAAATAAACTTTAATAAATAAGTAGAAACAAAACAAAACAAATTAAAATTTAATACAATAAATAAGTAGAAACAAAATAAAAGAAATTAAAATTTAATACAATAAATAAGTAGAAACAAAATAAAATAAACTTTAATAAAATAAAGAAGTAGAAACAAAATAAACTTTATAAAGGTAAAATAAATAAACTTTAATAAAATAAATAAAAATAGCAACAGTAAGTTTTTTGTTGTAAGTAGAAACAAAATAAAATAAATAAAGCAACAAAAAAATAAAAAAGTGCCACCTACTGGGCCACCACGGCCTGAATACGACTAGAAACCCAACCTTGGGCCAGGATTCAGGCCTGTAGGAGGCCCAGTAGGCCCACAAGCACATCGTGACAAATTAGGCCTGAAAGCCTACAGTTAAGAGGAGCTCGAGAGGGTTGGCACAACAACGTTTATAAACCACTCTCGAGCTCTCTCAACTAGCGAGGTGGGACTAAACTTTCGGCCGCGACACGGGCAGCACAGGGCCTTTGGTCCCGGTTGGTGCCACCAACCGGTACTAAAGGAGTGCATTGGTACCGGTTCGTGGCACCAACCGGAACCAATGTCCCCCCTTTAGTCCCGGTTGGTGCCACCAACCGGTACCAAAGGCCGCCGCTTCCCGCCCTTTGGGCTGTTGAAAAGAGACCTTTGGTCCTGGTTGGTGCCACCAACCGAGACTAAAGGGGGCATTGGTCCCGGTTTGTGCCACGAACCGGGACCAATGCTTCGTGTATATAAGAAACCACTTAGCAGTTTCTGCAAAAATCACTTCTTCTCCGCCCCGACGCCCCCGCTCTGCTCCTTGTCGCCGTCGCCGACGATCCCTGCCCCGACGCCGTCAGGCTGCTCCATCGCGTCGTCGCCGCCGAGCCCTGCCCCGACGCCGTCAGGCTGCTCCATCACGTCATCGCCGACGCCGTCGGGCAGCTCCACCTCGTCGTCGCAGCCGCTGTCACCACTGCCCTCTGCCCCGACGTCGCCGCCACTCCCCGCGCCCCTGCTCGCCCCGACGCCGCCCGCCGCGCGCCCCGGCTTGCCCCGATGCCGCCCGCCCCTGCCCGCCCCGACGCCGCCCTCTGTGAGCATCGCGCGCCCCTGTCGGCCCCGACGCCGCCGTGCTTTTTAGTTATATATGCTATTTTTTATACATGTTTTTAGATGTTTTTAGATTTTCATATATGTATGTATGTATTTTTTTAGATATATGTATTTTTTATGTATGTTCATATATGTATGTATGTATTTTTACATGTTTTTTGTATGTATGCATGTATTTTTACAATTGTAATATGCATGATGTTTTAAAAATACATTAATTTTAGTACATTAATGTTCTCTGATTTAGTACATTAATTTTAGGTTAGTTTCATTTTAGAAAAGTTTTATATATTTAGGAAGAAGGAAGAGAAGGAAGAAGGAAGAAGAAGAAAAAGTTTTATATATGCAAAAGTTACATTTTTAGAAAAGTTTTATATATCTAGCTAGGAAGAAGGAAGAAGAAGAAAAAGAAGGAGAGGAAATAGGAAAATAAGAACAGGAAGAAAGGAGAAGAAGAGGAGAGGAAGAAGAGGAGAAATAAATAAGAAGAGGAAAAAAGAAGAAAAAGAAGAGGAGAAGAAGAAAGGAATAGAGGAGAAGAAGAAAAAAAATAGAAAATATTATTCTATTTTTTTTCTTCTTCTCCTCTATTCCTTTCTTCCTCTCCTCTTTTTTTTCATCTTCGTTTTCTTATTTTTTATCGGGTATGTCGTTGTCGATATACCCCCTCCCGATAACTTCAACACGAGGGGGGGGGTCGATATACACCCTCCCCGATAACATTATTTTCCCATGTATGTATGTCGTCGTTGTCGATATAACCCCCTCCTGATAACTTCAACACGAGGGGGGGGGGGGTCGATATACCCCCTCCCCGATAACATTATTTTCCCATGTATGTATGTCGTCGTTGTCGATATAACCCCCTCCCGATAACTTCAACACGAGGGGGGGTCGATATACCCCCTCCCCGATAACATTATTTTCCTGTGTATGTATGTCGTCGTTGTCGATATAACCCCCTCCCGGATAACTTCGACATGAGGGGCGGTCGATATATATACCCCCTCTCGACCGTGATAACTTATACCACGGGAGCACCCCCCGGCCTTCTCGCTCGACCAAAACTCTCGAGGACACCCAAACCCTAGAAAAAAAACGATGTCGGTCTCCTACCCCCTCCCGCCGCGCCCCTACCCGACAAACTCTCTCGAGGCCACCCCAAACCCTTGAAGTGTTGTCGAGGCCACCCCAAACCCTAGAGAAGCAGCGTCGAGGCCACTAATATGATTCCTTATTGTGATTAGCTAGCTAGTTCTACGTTTGCCACTAATATATCCATCTGTCATGTTTGGATAATAATTGTCATGTTGTACATATTTGCAGAAACTATGGAGCACACCCGAGACAAAGCAACAGAAGCGATGTTGGGGGACATAATCGCAAATGGAAGTGATGTCGTCTTGTCGTTTCTCAACGACACCGATGGTCTGGAAGGACAGGGTGAAGAAGCAGGCTATGATTATGATGGCTCCGGTGACCCAATGCCGGTGCAAGAAGGAGACCGTGATGACGGCTCCGGTGACCCAATGCCGGTGCAAGAAGGAGACCGTGATGACGGCTCCGGTGACCGAACCGAGTCCGGACAGGTATATATAGTAGTTAAGCATGTGTTGACTAGCTAATTGATGCATTCATTGTTTTGGTATATGTATACATATTAATTAACTCTCGTCTTTCTTCTTTTTTTTAGCCCTCCGGATCGAGCACAACTTCGGTAAAGAGACGAGGCCCGAAGAAAAAGTTGCGCTCGTATGAAATGTTTGAGATCATAGAAATCGCGCGCGATGGCCAACCGATTGAACCCATCCGGGCAAAGGAAGCATTTGCTGCTCAATGCGGGGTTCTTGTTAGGGACAAGATCCCGGTCAGCATCCACCAATGGTTAAAGCCGGCTAAAGAAGACCTGAGGTGTCTTATGTCTCCGATATGCAGAAAGATGATCTTTGGACCGCGCTGAAGGCAAATTTCACCCTACCGCCAGAGGAGGATCCGGAGAAGCCAGTTAAAGAGCAATTGATCAAGTCTCATGCTCTTAAGAAGATGGCAGAACTATTCAGGGGGTGGAAGAATGAGCTGAAAAAATTTGTCGACAAAGAAGAGACACTAGAATTCATCGGCCGGTATGAGAAGATCAGAGATCACTGGCCCGCATTTGTGGCCCACAAGACATCGGACAAGAGTAAGAAGATGTCAGTGACAAATAAGAAAAATGCTGCGAAGAAGAAGCTTCACCATCGCACGGGGTCAGGTGGCTACCTCAAAGCCCGGCCGTTGTGGGCCAAGGCTGAGAATGACCTGATTGATAAAGGGGTCGAACCAGAGACATTGAACTGGCCAGACCGTTGCTGGACTTGGTTCTTCGGGGTTGGCGGAACCTTGGACCCTGTATCAGGGAAGTGCGTTTGGACGGACGAGCAAATGAGAATACCAGTCACGAGGCTTCGGGAGTATATCGAGGCAGCGCAGCAAGGGACGTTCGTTCTAGACAGAGAGAACGACGAGCTCACAATGTCCCTCGGGAATCCTGAGCACCCTGGACGGACACGAGGCACGCCAGGCTCCGTTCCGTGGAAGGCTGGGTTTCCGGACTTAGGGGGTTACAAATGCCAGGAGAGGAGGAAGAAATTGGAGCTTACCCAACTGCAGGCGCGGCACGCAAGGGTACAAGCGATAGAGGAACGAGAAGCAAATCGCAGCAAACGACCTGCCGAAGCTTCCCCTGAAGCTACCCCGCCATCTCAGCGGAGAAGCAGCGTGACTTCCACCGAGCAGCTTCAGCTGGAGCCTATCTTTACGGCTCCTGCTAGCTACCCCATGGATGCTATCACGGAGTCTCAACATTGCCACCTTATGATGCAATGGATGAAATTCAAAGTCAAGGCGGCTGTTGGCTCTGTTTTACCTACTGAACCTGGCGCAACCTACCACTACCGGCCGATTCCAGAAGGATATGCTAGGGTGATGGTGGATGAAATAACTGACGGATTTGAGGACCTCGAGCTTGACCACCCTACCGGTGAAGGGGAGACTCGGTCGGGTTCTTCTCTGAAGACTCCATGCCTATGGCGGAAGGAGCTCATCAACCTTCCGAACTGGACGCCTCCGCCTCCTCCTCCTCCTCCGGCGAGTCAGGACACTCCGCCTCCTCCTCCGGCGAGTGATCAGGGCACTCAGCCTCCTTCTCTGCCTGCGCCGGCGCGCCCGAGCAGCCAACCTCCTCCTTCTCCGCCTCGCCAGCAAGGGCGGAAGAGACCCGCCGCCGCTCCGGCTGCTCCGGCGCGTCATAGTCCTTCTCCTCCGCCTCGTAAGCAAGCACGAAAGAAGACAGCCGCAGCCGCTCCATCTGCTCCGGCGTCTAGCAGTACATCCAGAGGCGGGAGGCAATACAGATTCGGTCCTTCTCTGAAGACTACGCCGAAGTTACCATACGAGAGGACCGTGGAGGAAAACACGAATATCGTGCGAGCCGAAGTGACGAAATTCTTTGAAGGGGTGAAAGCAAAGAAACATCCACCTCCGGAGGAGAAGATAGATCCGGTGAAAGCGAAGCGCACTGTCGATGCCTTGAAGAAACCACCAAAGTCTCCGCCGAAAGCCAACTATGACCGCATTATTGAAAAGTCATTTCTCGAAGCGACGCAGTCGGGAAGTACTATCAGTGATCAATGGTTAGCAGAACGACGAGCTGGGAAAAAAATTGCCCAGCTCGGCGAATAAGCGGACCAATCGTGCCCTCCGCTCAAGGTGTCTAGCGATATCGTCGCTAATGATCCGAGGATGGTGCCCGGTTATAGCAATCTTGGAGATTACCTGCCCGACGATGTACATTATGATTTCTTGGAGGTGGACGAACACAGATACGAGTACGGGAAGCCTCTCGTCAAAGATGAAAATCTCTAACAACGATGATGCGAAGATGCCATGATTGGTACATGAAAACCTGCAGACAGTCTGGGGGACGAATATTTTGACGCTGAGAGTTAAAGAGGAGCATGACCTCGTTGGAATTGAATTGTTGAATGTTCCATTTGAGGAGTTCTTCCAGTTTTTCAATCAACATGCCCTCGATAAATTAACGGTCACTTGCTACTGTCTGTAAGTACTACTTCTGTCATTAAGTCTCTATATATAGGTCAGCTCTTTCATTGCATGTATTTATAATTATCCTCACTATATTATGCAGATTGAAGATCGCCGAATTGAAGAAAAGACAAATCGGTGATATTGGGTTCATTAACACAAATCTCATAGATGCATATGAGGTTTAATTTCATGCCGAAGATACCGAGGCCAACTTGCTACGATCGTTGGTAATAAATGAAAACAAAGATATAATACTCTTTCCTTACAACTTCAAGTGAGTGTTACTGTCTCGTGCATATTCGGTTTTCCTTATTAGTCCAGGTTATAGTAATGTAATTGATGAGTTATGCATGCGTGCGCAGGTTCCACTATATTCTCCTAGAGATTAAGCTTAAGCAGGGACTAGTAACCGTCTTAGACTCGAGACGAAAAGATCCTAAGGAGTATGCGGACATGACTGAAATGCTCGAGAAGTAAGTTAAATCGATCATTATCACACCATATCAGCAACTTTGTTCATTTCCTGATATCAAGTAATTGTTTTCTTTGTCTCGCAGGGTTTGGACAAAATTCACCAATAAAGCTCCGGGACTGCCGAAAAAGCTGCAATTTAGACACCCGAAAGTAAGTACTACTAGCATGTTCCGCGCATCTCCTAGTGATTCAAGCGCTAGTTTCATCAATATCATTTATAACATGCTTGCTTATCAGTTTGATTGACCTCTATTTCTTGTAAAGTGGTTGTGGCAGGAAGCCGGGAATAATTACTGTGGATACTACGTTTGCGAGTCCATCCACCACACGACCTGTGAGCGGGGCTACTCTGACAAACAATATGAAGTGCGTAACCAATAATATTCACAATTTTATTTTATTACCATCATTTGTGTTGAGTTTCATTTATTTATTTATTTATTTATTTATTTATATATATATATATATATATATATATATATATATATATATATATATATATATATATGTATTAACCCCCTTCTTCAAATTAGATCTTTCGGATGCGGGATGAACTCCTACCACCAGATCGTATGCGAGCAATTCAAAAGGAATTGGCGGCATTCTTCCTTGACCACGTGATCGCTAAAGACGGAGAATACCATGTGGACCTTGACTTCATATATAATTAGGAGATTATCTTATAAGAGATAATTATATTGTATATATGTATCCAGTAGTGTCGGATAGATATACGAGAACTTGTTGTTCAACCAATCTCTCGGAGAAGAGGTGGTTGATATCACTTCTCTCTGTATGCATATGTTCATGACGATCTTCTGTTTCCTTCATTTGCTTACTAGCTAGCGTGTCGAGTCCTCTATATACGTATAATACGTTGCGTACGTCGACCAAGCACGGAGATAAGAGAGGACACTTCTCTCTATTAATTAGCTAGATAACACAATATATGAAACACCTAAATTAACCCCCCCCCCCCCCCCCAAAACCCCTAAACCACCCCTTTAAAAAAAACCCTCAGCTCCTACCAACTGCTGATGCGTGGACGCCTATTGATCCCGGTTTGTGCCACCAACCGGGACCAAATGGCCTCCTGCCTGGGCTCGCCGCACGGGCCACGTGGAGGCCCATCTGTCCCGGTTCATGTAAGAACCGGGACTAAAAGCCTAGGGCATTAGTAACGACACTTTAGTCCCGGTTCAACAACCGGGACAAAAGTCCCTTACGAACCGAGACAAATGGCCATTTTTCTACTAGTGAATCTCTGCAAGAAGAGACAGCAACAATACATACGAGAAAGCATATCTCTAACGAGCTATCTTAATACCTTCTCCATCTCCCGAAACCAAGTCAACAGCCGGAGGCCACTAGAATTACTAACGTGGAAGATCCATCGAAAGAGGGAGTTTTATACATGTAATTACGTCATACAGCAGAGCACTATGTACTCCGGAGAATTGCAAAGGTGAAACTTTTATGTGCCGGAGCACTCCACCCAAGCGAGAGATCTGGTTTGGAGTTGGGAAATCAATAATTGGACCAACCTGACTGGTACTTGCAGAGAAGGGCCGAGGGCGTGCGGCCGTCGACACCGACGGCGGCCGGAGAGCAGCAGCGGCTGGGAACCGCATCCTTGTCATCACCAGGTAGCGCAGCGTCATGAGACGAGGAGGCCGAGATCGGTCGATCGATTTGGGTGAGAGGCGCCTAGGTTTTTCTTTTCTTTTGTCGAAATTCTCTTCCAGCTCTTTTCTATTACAGATTGCCAAGGACCGTGTACTTCAAGATTGGTGCCTTTTGGCAACGCGGCGAGCCCTACGTTTTTTTTTTTTGAGACAACCTTGCTAAACTTTACCGTCACCACGTGTACAGGGACGGAAAGAAGGTCCCCGGGTATGACCGTCCATGCTCACAGGCGCGTTCAGTGTGTTTGCCTGGTCCATTTTCGCTTGATTCATTTCTCCTATTTGGACCCTTTTTATTCTATATGCTAATTACGTGGGGTTAACAATTTTTGACAATGTTGTGTGTATGTCCTAATTATTTTTCAGAATTTTCTAAACATTTTAAAATATGCAACGGGAGTTCGGTGCACCAGAGATCCTCCCTAGGTAGGGGGGATGTATCGGGTGCACCCATCTTTGTGGTGCTATCGATACATCACACACCAACACATTTTAAAATATTTGAATATTTAAAAAACATCTAACATTTTGACACAACATTAGTCTTTTCGAAAAAAATTGACACAACATTAGTGCATGTTGTTGTAAATTACAAAATTTAAAACATTACTCGAGATACAAAATGATAATATTGACACAACATTAGTGCATCTTGTTGTAAATTGCTTATATTTCCAACAGACACAACACGAGCATAGTCATTGGCATTCTATTTTGCAGATAATTCCGAGAGAAAGAAAACTCCTTCAAATAGTTCATTTGCCCTTTTGGTCCTATATTTCTGGGTGCAATCGTCAGCCAACTCCATAGAATTTGTGTGGGTCCCTTTACGCTGGTGATGCTGAGACCCGGCCCAAAAATGCTAAACGTACGGGAAACTTTTATAAGAATTAACGAAGGAAAGGCAGGAGCAAGGATGAAGAAGGGGACCCGTGCGTGGGCTTGTCCTTCAAGGAAAAGGGAGGAGGGGGTTGCGTGAGGCGTCCGCAAGGAAAGCGTGGGCGGGGGTGCAGGGAGGGGGTGGGGACCGAAGCCTGGGGACGAGGGTGCGAGGAAGCGGGGGCCAGGGGGACCAGGTGTGATCGGGGCGCGCGATCCACCCATGATCCACCCGTGGTTTCATGCGCGGGGCTGCTTTTCGTTTTTATCTCTCTGGTCGCGCGCGCGGGCGGGTTGGGAGAGCGCTCGGTGCTGCGACTCGGGCGACCGACCGTGCGCCCGAGCCACGTCCCATTTTCAAGTAGCGAATCTGGCGGGTCTTAGCCGCCGCGCCCCCGACCCCACTGTACCAATCAACGCGCGGACCCCACCCTCCATATATGGTGGCTCTCGGTCAGTGTCACGTTCGCGCTGACGTGACGGCGGCGCCTTCTGCGGCACGCCTCACCTCCTCCTCTCCTCTCCTCTTCATGGAAAAGTCACGCTTTGGTCAACACTACCCACAGTAGCACACTGCCAGAGCTTGGCTCCTCTGTCTCCTCCCTCCTCCAGCTCCACCGCACTCCCTGCCTCGCCGGTCGTCGCCGGCGGCCATGGACGCCGCCGCCATGGAGTCCCTCATCCTGGAGCTGCACGCGGTGGAGGCCTACAAGTTCGGCGCCTTCGTGCTCAAGTCCGGCATCACCTCCCCGATCTACCTCGACCTGCGCGTGCTCGTCTCCCACCCGCGCCTCCTCTCCCACGTCGCCGCCCTCCTCGGCTCCCTCCCCTCCACGCGCCCCTACGGCCTCCTCTGCGGCGTCCCCTACACGGCCCTCCCGTTCGCCTCCGTGCTCTCCGTCGCCCGCGGCGTCCCCATGATCCTCCGCCGCTACCATGAGACCGGCGCCGGCGCCGCCCCCGCCATGCGCGCCCAGGGCTCCTTCCGCGCCGGGGACACCGTGCTCATCGTCGAGGACCTCATCACCAGCGGCGCCTCCGTGCTCGAGACCGTCGCGCCGCTCCGCGCCGAGGGGCTCGTGGTCGCCGACGCCGTCGTCGTCGTCGACCGCGAGCAGGGCGGGAGGGAGAACCTGGCGGCGAACGGGGGCACGCTGCACTCGCTCATGACGCTCACCGAGGTGCTCGCCGTGCTCGTCAGCCACGGCAAGGTCACCCAGGAGAAGGCCGCCGAGGTGAAGCGCTTCCTCGACGCCAACAGGAAGGTCTTGGTGCCGGGGGAGCCCAAGGTGGTGTCGGCCAGATCGGCGTTCTCCGAGAGGGCGAGCCTGGCCAAGAACCCGGTGGGGAGGAAGCTTCTCGGGGTGATGGAGGCCAAGCAGAGCAACCTCTGCGTCGCTGCCGATGTTGGCACAGAAGGAACTCCTTGAGCTAGCCAACAAGGTATATAAATCATACTAATAAACATCTAACCTGATGTCCACTATATGTGTTTACTAATAAACATCTAATAGATCACACATATTGTTTGCTGTTTATTGATGCTCAGATAGGTTGTTTAGACATTTCTAATTTCTCATCTTGGGTAATCAAGCATTTTGTAATTTGTCAAGATGAAATTGACCGCATCAGTAATTCAGTACCTTTATGCATGAAGTAAAGACACAGATTTGGGGGTTGTGAACTGAATAAATCCAGAATTTTTGTACTTATTGTATATACCTTGAATATGTAACAGCAAATACTTTTGAGGAATCTAATGTTGCAAGTATACACTTATTCAGTCCTTAGATTTAAAAGCCGAATCCACAATTCTGCCGGCCTCGGAGCTTCATGTTAAGCATGAGGCGGAGATGAGATTGAAAGAGCTTCTCCGTGAAGACGAATTGAAGTGGGCGCTGCGGGCTAAGGTTCGCAAAGTTGTCCAGGGGGATGCGAACACTCAATTCTTTCACATGATCGCTAATGGTAAGCATAGAAAGAAGATGATATTTCAGCTTGAACAAGATGAAGGAACGATTTCAGGACAGGAGAACCTAAAATTATACATAACCGAATACTACAAGCAGTTGTTTGGGCCTCGAGGATAATTGTGTTTCCCTGGATGAGTCTAGGATTGAGGATGTTCCTCAACTTGCTGCTGACGAGAATGATATCCTTACGGCCCCTTTTTCCGAGAAAGAGGTGTTTGAGGCCATTTCACAGATGAAAAACAATAAGGCTCCAGGGCCGGATGGGTTTCCGACGGATTTTTATAAAAAATGCTGGCATATTATTAAGGGGGATTTGTTACCGATGTTCCATGATTTATTCTCGGGACAACTTCAGCTATTTCACTTGAATTTTGGAACGATAACCCTGCTTCCTAAGAAAACAGAGGCTGTTAGAATTGAGCAGTTCAGGCCCATCTGTCTTCTTAATGTTAGTTTCAAAATTTTCACCAAGGTTGGGACTAATAGGCTCACGCAGATTGCGCATTCTGTGGTGCAGCATTCCCAAACTGCTTTCATGCCTGACAGAAACATCCTAGAAGGGGTTGTGGTCCTGCATGAGACGCTCCACGAAATTCACACGAAAAAACTAGATGGAGTTGGTTTTAAGGTGGGTTTCGAGAAAGCGTACGATAAAGTCAAATGGCCATTCCTTCAACAGGCCTTGCGTATGAAAGGTTTTGATGAAGCCTGGCGACGCCAGGTAGAATCATTCACGCAAAAAGGGAGTGTTGGAATTAAGGTGAATGACGATATAGGTCATTATTTCCAGACACATAAGGGCCTGAGACAAGGTGATCCGATGTCTCCTATTTTGTTTAACATTGTAGATATGTTGGCAATTCTGATAGGAAGGGCTAAGGAGGCTGGTCAGGTGGGTGGCTTGGTGCCTCATCTAGTTGGTGGAGGTGTGTCTATCTTACAGTATGCTGATGATACGATCATCTTTATGGAGCATGACTTGGCAAAAGCGAGAAATATGAAGCTGGTGTTATGCTTATTTGAACAATTGACCGGGTTAAAGATTAACTTTCATAAAAGCGAGGTGTTCTGCTTTGGAAGAGCCAATGAGGAACAAGAGGCTTATAGGCAATTGTTTGGGTGCGAACTGGGGACTTTACCTTTTACGTATTTAGGTATACCCATTCACCATCGTAAGCTGACAAACAGAGAATGGAAGTGTATCGAGGATCGATTTGAGAAGAAACTGAGCTGCTGGAAGGGCAAGCTCATGTCATACAGAGGCCGATTAATTCTTATTAATTTGGTGCTCACGAGTATGCCTATGTTCCTCTTATCTTTCTTCGAAGTCCCAGTTGGAGTTAGGAAAAGGCTGGACTTATATCGATCCCGATTCTTCTGGGAGGGCGATGAACTGAAGAGAAAATACAGACTCGCCAAATGGGATATTATTTGTCGACCAAAAGACCAAGGGGGTCTTGGCATTGAGAATCTTGAGGTCAAGAACAGATGTCTTCTCAGCAAGTGGTTGTATAAGTTATCTGTTGAGACTGATGCCGTTTGGGCGCAGATTCTCCGTAGTAAGTATCTTCAGTCCAATACTTTGTCCCAGGTGACAGTGAGACCGATGGACTCGCCTTTTTGGAAGGGGCTCATGAGAGTCAAATCAGCCTTTTTCAATAGGACAAAGTTTATAGTTGGTAATGGCACAACCACGCGATTCTGGGAAGATAGTTGGCTAGGAGAGACGCCACTCGCGCTTCAGTACCCGTACCTTTATAGTATTGTTCAACGGCGTGATGCTTATGTTGCAACAATAATGCAGTCCATCCCCTTTAATATTCAGTTTAGGAGGACGCTTGCCGGCAATCGTTGGGAAGCGTGGCTCCATTTAGTGAGTAGACTGATGGAGGTTCAGCTATCTCAACAGCCCGATCAGTTGCGCTGGAAGCTTACTAGGTCTGGAGAGTTCTCAGTTAAATCGATGTATCTTGATGTTATTAACTCTAGCACCATTCCTAGTTCCAAATTTGTATGGACAGTCAAAGTTCCTTTGAACATTAAAGTGTTTATGTGGTTTGTACATAAACAGGTCATTTTAACTAAGGATAACTTGGCAAAGCGTAACTGAACAGGACCTACTAGGTGTAGTTTTTGTGATCAGAATGAAACTATCAAACACCTTTTTCTTGATTGCCCGTTGGCCAAAGTATTATGGCGGACGGTACGGTGCACATAGCCTTTAACATTACTCCTCCGAATTCTGTCAGCACGTTATTTGGAACGTGGCTTAATGGGATAGAGTCCGAAACAGGAGTATGTGCTTTATTGTGGGCAGTATGGAACTGCAGAAATGATTTGGTTTTTAACAGGACAACAAATATTCATTTTTTGCAGGTTATCTTCCGAGCCACTGCGTTGATCCGTATGTGGCCGCTACTCACTCCGACGGAGGCCGGGGAGCGTTTGGTTACTGGATCTATCCGGTGGGAGATGGTAGCACGGGATATCTTCAACCGGTTTAGATGGCGGTCATGTAATAGAATAGGCGATTAGTTTTCCTATCTTTCTTGTGCCAGCCGGTTGTGGCCTTATTTGGCTAGTGTGTTTTTGGCTCTTTGGCTTTTTGTGAGCTAGACGTTACTTTTTTTTCAGACTTTTATACCTTGTTAAACTTATTTGAGTATTTATAAAATTGGCCGTATGCATCGCTCTGATGCAGAGGCCGGGGAGACCCCCTTTACGAAAAAAATGTTGCAAGTATAATAAATAGTACTGAAAAATATCAGGTATGGCCGTATGGGTTCAGTATAGGTGCTAAATAGTGTCAGCTTAAAGTCTCATACAGCTCTTCACTAAGCTATTAGCTTTGACCTTTTCGCTATTTTTTTCAACCCCATTTGATAAATTTCCATGAACCTGCTCTTTAAATTTCTGTTACTAGGCCCCAAATTTCCATGAATCTTAAATTTTTTGTTCTCCAATTGTAGGTTGGTCCGGAGATTTGCATGCTTAAAACCCATGTGGATGTCTTGTCTGATTTTACACCAGATTTTGGTGGCAAGCTCCGTTCGGTATGGTCACCCTGCTTCTTATGCAACCTTTATTTTCTTTCAACCATCCTTATTATTGATGATTTTCTTCGCATTTTTATGTCTGCTCGTAGACTAATAGTGCCATACTAGTGCAGTACTGAATTGGAGTTTGTTTGTCTGTAATCAGATCTTGCATCATTTTGAAAAAGAAAAGAAATTAAGTGTAGAATCATGCTTCATACTGTTCTGTCAGGAAGTATGTTTCACTTCTGCACTTGTTAAGATGTGGAAGTGTGCTTTTTCCATCAGTTCTGTGCACCCAAAATAGGCTTCTTCGCATTTGGGCAAGATAGCCCTGTATACCAAGGCAATGTACTCTGTTTGCGATCTGTTTTCTACTGCAGAAATGCGGTATTTGCTGCGATCTGCTTGCTTTCTCCCACGTCACTCTGTAAGATTAATTTTGTAAGGCCCATCCGTACGTGTAGCATTGTTCAAGGCCATTCTAGTCCTGTACTGAGTTGGAGTTAGTTTTTCAGTAATCAGATATTGGATCATTCTGAAAGGAGAAAATAAATCATGTGTTGGATCATGCCTATCAGGTGTAGAAAAATAAAGCAGGTGTAGGTTCAGTGCAGAGTGTCTTTGTTCATGCAGTTTTATCAGGGGAGCATGTTTCACTTTTGCTTTTTCCCCTCAGTTCTGTACACCCATAATAATGTCTTCTTCGCATTTGGGCAGTGCACAATAGACCTTTATACCAAGGCAATTTATTATGCTCGATATAGATATGTTTGTTTTCTATTGTAGAAATGTGGCTTTGGCTGCTTGGTTCTTACATAGCTTGTTTTTTATTTGATGTTTTCTGAAGATCGCTGAAGAGCACAACTTTTTGATCTTTGAAGACCGCAAATTCGCTGACATTGGGAACACGGTAACTATGCAATACGAAGGGTAAGATTAGAGTATTAAAAACCACCTACTGACTTCTTCTATTTTACGTAGCAGTGCTCATAATATGACTAGTGGTCTTACTTCTGATGCAGAGGAACATTCCGCATATCAGACTGGCCAGCCACTCGTACTAGCTCTACAAGATTGCCAAGCACGGGGTCAACTTCAAATTCATCTAGGACGCGTTTGGTAGCCTGCATTCCCGCGCGGGATAAAATAGGCTGTTTGGATGCATGTATTTACTGTTTAGCCCGCATAGCACGAACCTCAAAGCACCCCTTAGCCAGGCCCGCTAGGAACGGCCGAATCGGCCGTTTCTAGCAAGCCAGGCTCGAGCGATGCAGGGGAGGGAAACGCCGCGCCGCGCCGCGCAGGGGAGGGAGATGGCGGGAGCCATTGCACATCTCCGAAATAGCGGCGAGACGAATTCGAGTCACCGCCCGTCACTACTAGGAACACCTTATACACAGAATCTTAGCAGCAGCGCGGTTTAAAAACAGACGTTATTGCTAATTAGCAGTAGCGAGCTTCAGGAAACCGCGCTACTAATAGCACGGTAGCAGTAGCGGTCTAGGTGAAAGAAACGCTACTACTATAATTGCCACGACGTTACCTCCAGGCTAAATATAGTAGTAGCGCCCTTCCAAGGACGCGCTACTGCTAAAGTCCTTAGTAGCAACGTTTTTCTTCAAAACACGCTGCTGCTAAGTATTGCACCTAATTAAGTTTAGTCCCATACTGCTAAGCGAACAAGGTGTTTACCACCTTAAATATGTTACTTCTCAAACTATCTCCAGCACTTGGTCTTCATTGAACTATATGTGTAGGATTTGTAGCTGCAATATGAATCTTCACCAGTGCCTATACAGGTACTGTGAGGATTCATGTTGACTATTTAGATTCGACACAAAAAGATCAATGATGACCAATGTATATTTTTGATGTTTTTACATGTTTAGACTTAGCAGTAGCGTTTTTTCAGGGCAAGGCGCTACTGATATTATAAAACAGAAAGGAATAGCTGTAGCGCGTTTCGCTGGACACGCTATATATAGCTAACTTAGCTATAGCACGTTCCGGCCAAACGCGCTGCTGCTAGTTTGACTTAACCCCGGCCGCGCGGGCTCAAAATTTCGCTAAGTCCCTCCCCTCCACTCCCCCCTCTCCCCCAACTGCTCCATCGCCGTCGTCGCCCTGCCGCCTTCAACCACACCGCCGCCGCCCGAGGCCGTCGTCGACCTCACCGTCGAATCCCTCGAGCTCACCGCCGCCGCCCTCGACCTCACCGCTGCCGCCCGAGCCCGCCGAGGACCTCCGCCGCCCGAGCCAGAGCCTGCCCTCGCCGCCAACCGTAAGGCTCTGCCTCTCCTCTCCCCTACCCTCTTCTCTCTCTCTGCTAGGGCAATTCATATATATGTTGATGCTGTGTTGATGTTCATATGAACCCTAGGTGTTCATATGAACCCTAAATTTGTTTAGGGCAGTAGGCATTTTTTAGCATTTAGGAAAAATGATTAGCAATTTTTTTTGGAAATTAGCTAGGGCAAATTTTTATGAAACTTGGTTATAAAAAATTATTTGGACTATGGACCTGAATCTGTTCCAAATTTCATTCAAATGAAATTTGAATTATTTGGACTATGGACCTGAATATTTTGAAGAAATTGGGTGTAGGTACTAAGGTCTTGCTGTGGAAATTTTGGTGAGGTCGGAAGGGTTAGAGAAAATGGAGTTCCTAGACTTTTAGCTTTAGACAAAAAACAAAAGTATTTAGCTATAAATAAAAAAAGTAGCTATGACATTTAGCTATAAACAAAAAACAGAATTGTTTTTCTTTTCAAAAACTTGGTTAAACTAATTGTTGCTATGTAAACAATAAACAAAATTGTTGTTATATGATATATGTCATTGATGTTCATTTGCATATTCCATTATTGTTGATTATATCTTTTCATTGAAGTGGCCATGTTATATGCAAAGTTCTCAATAGTGTTTGCTCATGTTATATCTTTTCATTGAAGTGGTTCGATTGTGCCCAAGTGGCTTTGTTGTTTCCAGGGAATGAAGCCGAGTGGCCTATGTTTTGCCGGAATGTTGATTCATTTCCGTTCCGGCAAATTTCAGGTTCTCGATTTGTCCACTTTTTAGCAAAAGTCATGCCGAAATTTTCCGTGAATTTCGGCATGACTTGTGCTACAAACTAGGACATATCGAGTGCCCGGGATTTGCCGCACCAGGAAGGAGTCAACGTTCCTGCAAAGTATAGGCCTTTTTTATGTCATTATTCATTTTATTAGGTTTAGAATTGATTGACTAGATTTATAATAAGTTTATTTTTAGTAAGAACTAGTTGAATTGGACCAGTGACGGTCCAGAGGCTCGAGGACCCCGCGGAGGTGGTACGTCACCATGTCAGGGAGGAGAACGTGCACGTCCGTCGCTACTTGTTTGAGTTGGAGCACGGGTTCTCCAATACCTGGCAGGTTCTTTGGGCAGCTGACCGGAGATATGATCCTGTGATGGTTCCTTCTCTTTGGGTGTCCACCGCCCGCGCGAATACCCGTCGTGCGCTAGGGTTTTAGTTCTATTAGTGATGTTATATGTATGATACTATTCAGGGTGTATTAGTGATAATATTCGACGATGTATGGACGCATGAGATGATTTACTTTTGCTTATTGAATGCATGCTAATTTGAATACTTATTTATTTTACGATTTGGATTTGTATGTTGAGTATCCTGGTAGTTGCCTTTGATCGATTTTCAATTAATGTTTCAACTATGAACATAGGAAATGTCTGACGACGAAAAGGATTTCGGTATTTGCAAATACTGCGAAGACGAGCGTGGCCTGTGCGACAGAATCTTCCTAGATGATGATAGGCGCTTCAGCATCAAGCTGGACGAGAACTTCGAAGTGGATACAGTAAGTCATAATGACAAGTCTTTTTTCGTAATTAAGCATGACATCTGCTTCATTTGCTTCAACTTATAATTTAAATCTTTTACTATTCTTCTAGCATATCTCCTGCCATGCAAGAGTTTTTGTCTTGGATAAGATAGGTTTCAGTCCTATGCAAACTACTACGGAGGTAAAGAGAGTTAACTTGAAGACCGAGCATGGTTATACTTTCCACGCAAAATTATACAACGCAGACACCTACACCTATTTTGAATGCAAAACTTGGCAAACACTATGCAAGGCTTATGCATTTGAGCCTGATATATTTATCACCTTTGATATTCGATGTTCGTCCCAAAGATGATATTGAAGGTAATAGAGACATTTGGGTCGATGTGCAGACGCCTCCAGTTATACCATTATGTGAGTTTCTCAACCATATTTATGACTTCGATATTGTTTATTCAAAAATAGTTGACAACTAATTTCTATTGACAGCTTATTTCCATTCAAGCAAACATGTCTGGCGCTTGGTAGACATGACCGTCTACTGTCCTGGGGCTGAACTAAACTGCGAGGAGATAGGTCATTATGTTTCATGGCTTGAGGATCTTCATACTGTCAAGACAAATTATTTTTCTGGACTTAAAAAATCTTAGTACTCAAAACGTGCGACTAATAGTGTTCGTACTGAACTACGGTCACATCTATTTAGGAAAGATGGTAAGATTTTTACTATTTGTCCTCAGTGCATCTTTTGCATACATTATTTTTTAAGCTAAACTTTATTGCTAAGTATGTTACTATACGATGTTCTTCAACAGGGACTCCTGATGAATGTTGTGCCTCATTGGATCGAGACTAAAGGTCGCATGAGAATTGTTAGCTTACGGCCAAGATATCCTACAATGCACTTTAGTATTTTTGAATAAACAATATCGAAGACATAAATATGGTGCACATCGAAAGTACTACTAGTCCAAACTAGATCAAGTTTGGATTAGTAGTATACTTTTGACATGCACCACATGTTGCCTCCACTTGAACCTAATCCACCTTCATTTGACACACTGTTATGGACATATTGATATAATAACCTCATAATTGGTATTGTACCAAAATTTGTATAACGGCGTATAAATACACAAAAAATTAAAAAAATGAGAAAAAGAATACTAGTAGCGATGGAGAGTAAACACGCTACTACTAGCTATATTAGCAGTAGCGCGGGTGTGAACAAACGTTGCGGCTATATGTATTAGCAGTAGCACGTGTAGCAGGCGCTACTGCTAAGGAATAGTTGTAGCGCCTTATTAGTAGCGCGGTGTCCCGCGCTACTACTAGGGTTTTCCCTAGTAGTGCGTCGATTCGGTCGCCCTATATATCGAGGGTGACCGCCGCGGCAAAACTCCCGCCACTATTTCCCCCTCTTGAGCTTTCCTTCTGGCGCGGATCCATTTCGACGACGAGGAAAGCGGCGCAACTACTCCGGCGACCGGTTGACTGCGGCGGCAGGTCGACTCCTCTTCCTCTCTGACGTGCCAGGCACCTCCTTCGCGGCCGTTCCGAAGGGGATATGTGACTGGCGACCATGACCATAAACTAAATCGAGCGCATGGAGACAGAAACGCATACACTACTAGAAAAAGGCTTACTAGTGGCGCACCAGTTTTGCCTACTAATGGCGCACTACTGGTGCGCCACTAGCACCACGCCACTAGTATTTTTTACTAATGGCGCACCGCTGGTGCGCCATTAGTATCTGGTATTCTAATGGCGCACCAGGCGGTGCGCCATTAGTATAGGCCACGGTGCGCCATTAGTATGCCTCAGGGGGCCATATATACCCATGTGCTTTGCCATACTAATGGCGCACTGCTGGGTGATGCGCCATTAGTACCCTCTGGCTGGCGCACTGCGGTGTGATGCGCCATTAGTATCCTTTGGCATACTAATGGCGCACGTTGGCGTGATGCGCCATTAGTATGTATATTAGGGATTATTTTTTTTCTTTTCTAATTTTTGCACAGATTACAAAATATATTATTGGACAGAATATAAGCAGCAGCACACAGCAACAGCAGATTCATCGAATACAATAGAAGATTAGTCTCCGAATACAATTCATCATATTAGTCTCCGAATTCAAAAGACCGAACAAAGATAGAACATTACAAGTCTCGAGACCGTGAGTAGCGAGTTTGTCTTCACATTACAAGTCGATATCGATCATCTAAACTACCATCACATAGAAGAGAGCTGCGGTCATCACGATGAGTATCATCGCGATGAAACTGGTCTTCATCCGGTTCCTCCAACGCTCCCTCCTCTCTCCCGCTAGATAGCGCGCGTATCTAGATTCCGCCTCCGCCCTAGTGGTGTACCCTTTGTAACTGTTACTGCTGAAACGGTGAACCTGTCTCCGACACTCCTCCCAGTCGTCGTAGACTCCGGGAACCTTACCCTTGTACACGACATACGACGGCATCTCTATGCACTAGCCAAACAACAGACAATACATAAGCAATATATAAGTATGCAACAAAAGGATCGGAAGAGAAAAGCAAGACATTAATAGCACGATTCATGGTCCTACTAACAAATAGCATCGATTACATCTAAGTTGAACGACTGTCCAAACCAAAGAGACATACAAGTTCACTAAAGTTTAATTACAACATGAACTAATCAATGTTTCAGAACTACACATAGCATCACTACTTTCGACTCGACTCATGGGACCGGAGCGTGGATGAAGCCGCCGTCTGTCGTGATGGTCATGAAGTCGCGGGCGTTGTCAGCCTGCATTTGTAGCGTTGTGTCTATCTCGCTGTTGGACGGTTGAAATTTGAGGTAGAACTGCCCCGAGGTACGAAGGACATCTTGATGGATGATTTCTGCAAACTCCGACTGGATGCGAAAGAATTCTTGTCGGATGTCCGCGTCCTGGATTGCCGCCAAGCTTGCGGCCCAATCTTTGAGATTATTTGGTAGCAGAAGGTGATTATGGTCCCGCACGATCGCCCGCATGTGATGGAGGGCGTAGTAGGCATCCTTCTGACCACCAGGCGGCTGCTTGACGCAGGGGAACGTCGTATTGTGGGTGAACACGTGCCTGCCGTACCTACGAACTGGCCTCTTAAAGGTGCCTCCAGATGCGGCGTAGCCGGGGAGAGCATCATCAAGAACTTTCTTGATATTTGTGTAGTCTATCTTGGAGTCACGGTCCGGGTCGAAATACGTGGCCATGGAATATTTCGGGCTTAAGAGGATGAGTGTGCAATGTGTGTCACTGCACAGAACACGGAATGTTAGAAAAAAAAAGAACGATCGAAATCTAAGAAATCATATGTTACGGGGCGGTTAGGAGATGACTTACTCGGGAAAGTAAGGCACGAGGAAGTTATCCTTATCTGGGTTTGCCAGAATGACGCCTTCGAGGTGTGAACTCGTGACTTGCCGGTCCCCAGCGCTGCCCAAGATCTTGGCACGCATGTAGAAGGGGTCGACTATCACAATGTCCGGGGTCTTTTCTCTAATGATCCGCATCTCCATACTCAGCGAAAGAACGAAGGTGTAGTGCAGCGGATGAAGGTTAAGCATAGCAAAGATGTCATCAAATCGTAGGACGATCGTACCCCCGACGGCGCTATCCACAAAGCCCTTGCCCTCTGGCACCTTGGCCACGAAAACCGGGTATGCCACATCATTCTCTCTGAGACGCCGCTTCTCCAAAGAAAGAACACTGTCATGCAGACTCCGCATAGCACCGGTTGTAGCATTGAGCATATTTGTCGGTAGCATCGGCCTACCCGCCACATGCACCCTCCTCGAGATATCCTTAGGTGAAGGTGGCCCTACCTGAGCACGGATCGTACTCGGTGCCGGCTGGCTCGCACTGGTGCCCTTGTTAGTCTTTCGTTTCCGTCCCTTCTTCCTGATCTGCTGTAATGGGATCGAGTTCTGCTCACAGACCGCCTTCTTGAGCGTGTTGGGGCTGATAATATTTGGCACCTCAGCTATCTGAGGCTCGGTGAAGGTGGCAGCTGGAGGCGTCTCCTGAGAACTGAACGCCAAACGACGCCTGTTGCAATTGGGTTTCTCCGCCGTACCAGCTAGATCGCGGTCGTCTTTTTGAGGGTTGGGTTCTTGAGAAGGAGGCCCGCAGAACTTGTCACCGTACCCATGTTCGGCAAAGTACTTATCGACGTTGGAAAATGTACCGCCGTCGTTGTCTTCGTCGTGCGGATCCTGTGCCATATGCATGTCCGGATCCTGTGCCATAGGGATGTCCGGCATGTCCGGTAGCGTTGCGGCGTTCTTGCCATGGCTTGGCGCTGGCATGACTAGCGGTCTTGTCTGTGGGGTGGTGTCCCCCGCCCCCAAACGAATCTGGCTCTTCTGCCAAAGCAGGGGCCAGCTTACACAGGCGCTGAGGGTCATCACATCATCTTCGTCGGCCCCAGCAGGTCGAATCGGAGGTAACAACTCATCGCAGCCTAGCAGCACCCGAACCAGTTCAACCCTATACAAGGTGGGTGGCATCGGATTACCGTGGAACACGCGGTTGCCCGGTTGAACGATTCTGCCCTTGGCGACATCGACCAACTCGCCTCCCACGAAGTGCAGGAGAGTGCAAGGAACATCGGTGGCGCCCTGCGAAAACATGTAGGGCGTCAGGGATGCCCAGTCAAAGGCAAGGAGATGAAGTCATCGGCCGAGAGGCTTAGTTACCGTGATGCCGTCGAGCTCGGCTAATGTCGAGGCACCGCCAACAGCGGGTGTGCGCGTGCAACTGACGGAGGAGGCCCGTGCCGGCGCCGGAGACACGAATACTGCCTCCGCCGGAGACACCAATGGTGCCGCCTGCGCGTTGTGCGAGTTGCTGGCCGTGAAGCTGGTAACCGGGGGAGGCCCCTGTTGGCCGCCCGCAATCCACGTCGTCAGCCCCTGAATCAAGGTAGGCACAATGGCGGTGAGCGTCGTTCCCAGTTGTTGTTGCACTTGCTCTTGGACAATCTCCGGAATCCGCGCCACTTGTGCCTTGAGTTCTTGAACCTCGTGCGACTGGCTTTCCGAGCTGGTCTTTTTCTCCTTTCGCCCACCAGCGGTATAGTATGACGACCATTTTGTGGACAAGCCTTTGCCGGCCACACGACCAGCTGACGACGGCTTACTGAGCTTATCCTTGTTTTTCATTACGTTCAACGCCCTATTTAAAGGGGTGTCAAAAGGGGAGCTCTGAGACGACCCCGCGCTACTGCTTTCAGCCTCCTGCGGAAGGAATGTGAACCATTTAGAAATTTGGCTTCATTAATTAGAATGCAACCATATGGAGCTAATTACGCGGGGGTGTATTCCTTACCAGAACAAGCTCAAGCGCCCTGGTCTTCGGATCCGTGGTAAGCTCCTTTGTTACCGGGTCCTCCTTGTACCGGGCCCTGACAAAGTTCCTGGTCTGCTTGTCACGTAATTTCTCAAAGCGGGGCGGTAGGCCTTGCTCGGCACGCTCCGCGTCCTCCTTGTCCCATATAGGCTCCGCCACTCTGTAACCGCCGGGACCGAGTTGGTGGACCCCTAAGTTCAACTCCCGCATTTCTTTCCCCCACTGACTTGATTCGGAGGTTGCGCTGCTCTCGCACTTGATCTTGAACTCCTTGTAGTCATCTTCGCTCATCAAAGGATATTTCGCCTTGATCTTGTCATAACTATCACCTTTTTCAATCATTGCCTTCACCGTGCTTCTCCATGTAGACAGGGCCGTGCTCATCCTCGTGAGGGCGGCACTGTTCACTTTATTCCCTGAGAGGCGTGTGTTTGCAAACTCAGCGGGGAACTTGTATCGTTGGTGCAGCTTCGTGAAGAGGAGGCTGCGCAAATTCCCTCGGTCCTTATGCCTTAGGTTCTCGGTGTTGATCGAGACGGTGCTCCGGAGAATGCACCCGAGCTGAACCAAGTACCCCTTGACTACATGTTTGGGCGCCGTTGGATGCCCGTCGGAGTTCACTTCAGTAAATTCCTCCTTGACGGTGCCGAGCACGTTCGGGCGCCGGTCCTGCCGTTGCCTCTTCGGTTGGTTGCCATCTGTGCGTGCGCCGCCATCATCAGTGGTGGCATCCTCGGCGGCACCATCAGTGGTGTCATCCCCGACGCCACTAGGGGTTGTGTAGTCAGGATCGGTGTCTTCCGCGGCGTCCTCATAGCGGTGAGGTTCTTCCTCCATCTCCTGGGACAGCTCCCAGAATTGCTTGCCGCCCGAACCGCCGGCCTCATCGTTGTGGGCCATGTTTCGCTCTAAATAGGAAAAAAGTTTGGTCAAAAAGTTGGTTATTGTCAAGGAACAAGATCATGGTCTCATCATTTAGGGTTTGTCGACACCGAGGCATCCTAAAAGCTAAGCTTTTATCATTTAGGGTTTGTCGACGCCGAGGCACCCTAAAAGCCTAAGCGTACATCATTTAGGTTCTCATCGACGCCGAGGCACCCTATAGAAGCCAAGGTTTCATCATTTAGGGTTTGTCGACGTCGAGGCACCCTAAATGCTAAGTTAAGTTTTCAACATTTAGGGTTTATCGATGCCGAGGCACCCTAGGTTGGGCCTAATCACTTGGCTCTATTGCCACCTATGCAGCAAGAATGGTGGGGCAGTTGATCCTACTTAACTAAGTACTAAGATACCCCGGCCCATGCATTAGTCGCAAGTACCCCATATGTCCTATTTTTAGCAAAGTCATGCTAAAATTCACTGAAAATTTCAGCATGACCTTTGCTGAAAATAGGACATATGGAGTACCCAAATTTGCCGGAACGGAAGTTATTCGACATTCCGGCAAACTCAAGGGCCTCTCGGGGTACCTGCAATATCATTATCCCCGCGTAATGAAGTCGCCAATGGGTCATTTCAGAAGATCACAAGTAGCATCATCACAAGTACAACATCATCTATAGCTTTATATTAACAAAGCATCAGCACATATACAAAAGACCACTTATGCCAACAGTATGGTTTATATCATATTCAGAGTTAGAAACAGGAAAAACCGGTGCTTCAAAGCCTACTGGACACAATTTACATCTATCAGTACGGGATGTCCTGACTAATTTCAAGTGTTCACAGGTGAACTTGTACCATGGATGAGCCTAGTGCTTCATTAGTTAACTGAACAGAGATAACAGGGCATAACACCATACATAAAGTGATGAGCACACATACTACTGTCCAAGCAAATTAACTGAATAGTATTGTGTCAAGTTCAGTTTGAAAATTCAGTTACTGCTTGAGTGATTTGACACCAAAAATTACTCCCAAAAATTACAATGACTGTATATTGACTGCATATATTCACTGTACAAGACTGAATTCAGTCAAGAAAACCTATCAATTTCTGTTCACTGCATATATTCACTGTACAGGCTGTCAAGTTCTATTTCAGCTCAAGTTTCATTACAACACAAACACTGTAATTCATCTGCTCACAGAAAAATTAATAATCAAAATCAAATTACAATAGGGGTCCCAGGTTTGACCCCATGATAGGTGCTATCCTGGGATTATTCCTCTTCTGAACAAACCATCATGCATCATTTTCTAACCAAGGCATAGCTCAGGAAAACCACTTGCTTTGACCAGAACTAGCTGATTACCCCAAATCTCATGGTCAAATTAGCAAGGCAGAGCATTTCTCTTACATGACCATAGCAAGAATGACACACTCAACTTCATTGCTTCAACCACATGGACAACAGAGCAAATGTTGGAAGTTGACAATATACTTTAGATTCACACATGCTCCCCTAATTATTTTTTCTGTATCTTTAGATTATGTACTTTAGGCACAATCATACACAATTCTGACTAATTCATCACTGTGGGCCAGCATGAAACACACTCCTCCAAAAAAAGCCTAAAATTCCACTATTATTGCCTGTAAAAAGGCCTAATATCCACTAGTATTGCCTCTAAAAAAGCCTTAAAAGTCCACTATTGTTGACAATCAAAATATGATCTGAACTGTAAGGAGTTAATTGAAAAATGAGTGCTTGTTGGCATGAGGGAGTAAACTGATTGTTGGCACAAAAATATTGGTTTTGCAACCATGAAAACAGTCACAAAAATAATGCACTTGGTTTGTGTTGAGTTTTTGCTTTCAGGGATTGGTTTGTGTTGAGTTGTTTAACCTAAAGGTTCGGTAGTTTGAATCTCCTTTAGCTAGTTTGAATCCATGGACTACCCTGTTAGATTGGGACTGAAGATAGGTACCTGCTTATCTTTCTATTCCGTCACCAACAGTGGCTTTTCCAAGAATAATATCCCTGCATGAACATAGGTGAGAGGTTAACTAACTGCCTCAAAGGCATAATCAATGGTTATACATGGAACAAATTGCCAACGGTCAGATGACCTACACTGCCACGGTCAAGGGGAGGGAGGGAGGGAATGGGGAATGGTGGAGAGAGGGAGGAAGGAGGAAGGAGGAGAGGTACCTGGTCGCCGGAGGGGTCTGGGTCGGGGTCGGCGAAGGGGTCGCGGTCGGGGTCCGAGCTCGTCCGGGTCCTCGCTCGCCACGGTCGAAGGAGAGCAGGGGCCGGTGGCGGAGGACGGCAGGGGCAGGCGGGATGGGCGCATCGGGGCCGCGCTCGCCGGCTGCTGCAGGGGCCGGAGGAGGCCCTCGCTCATCAGAGGGAGGACGAGAGGAGAGGAGCGGGCGGCGCGCGCTCGGCCGATCCCGTTCGGGGGGCGCGGGGGCGGCGGGGGTGGAGTCCTGTGGGGGTCGGGGCGGCGGCGTCGAGGCAGCGCAAGACCACAGCGGCGGCGGCGTCGCCGACGGCGTGCAGGCGCGGCGGACGGAGGGGGCGGAGCAAGGGAGCGGCGGCGTACGGTTGGGGTCGAGTGGGGGATCTGGCGAGGGAGGGAGGGAGGCCACAGTGCGAGGGGAACAAGTGGAGTGGGTTAGCAATGGCGCACCTCCCCCTAGTGCGCCATAAGTACGTCAATTCTAATGGTGCACCTCCCCCTGGTGCGCCATTAGAATTTTGTTTTAATTACTAGCCCGACTGGTCAGGTTATATTCCACCTAACCCTATCTCCATCAGAACATGCCCACTAGCCTGACTGGTCAGCACGTAGCACACACACTAGGAGGTCCTGGGTTCGATTCCCAGGGTCCCCAATTTTGTTTTTATGCATTTAAAATGCTGTTTGATATTTATTTGTGTTTAAATATGTTAAACTTGTTTAAATCATAACAGTAATATTTTTTATAAAAACAGTAATGATTTTTTAAAAAATATCATCAAATTTGTTATTTGATATTTATTTATCAGCAATTTTAGTTGCATTCATTTGTGACGGTGGAGCGGGTCGGGGAGGGTGCGGGGGAGAGGATGCGGGGGGTCGGCGGCGGCGGTGGAGTGGGGGAGGGTGCGGGCCGGGGGTCGGCGGCGACGGCCGGTGGAGCGGGGGAGGGTGCGGTGGGTCGTCGGCGACGGTGGAGTGGGGGAGGGTGCGGGCCAGGGGTCGGCGGCGGCGGCCGGTGGAGCGGGGGAGGGTGCGGTGGGTCGTCAGCGGCGGTGGAGTGGGGGAGGGTGCGGGGGGTCGGCGGCGGTGGCCGGTGGAGCGGGGGAGATGGTGCGGGGGGTGCTCGGCGGCGAGGGGGACCGAATCTGGCGAGGTGGGATAGCAATCGAGATGGAGGGGGATCGAGATCGAGTGTCCATGAAATTTAAAAACATTCATGAGTTCAAAAAGTGCCCATGAAATACAATCGAGAAATGAAGGCTACAATTTAAATACAATCGATCTTAGCTAGCTATCTGTTCACAATCTTCTTGCCTTTATTTTTCGTAAATGGAGTTCTTCTCTTGAACGGACGCCCTTTAGGTAGGGTGGTCCTGCTTCTTCTTGTGGTGTATGCTGATACTTCATCGTCGTCGTCATGTTCCATCTTCGGGTTGCGGTACTTGTCGAAGTCTTGCTCATTGGCGACTCCATCCATTCCGATGATCTTCCTTTTGCCTCTCCTCACGACAACACGACTGGGCTTTGATGGGTCGGTAATGAAGAAGCATTGGTCCACTTGGGAAGCCAGTACCCATGGCTCATTTTTCGCGGTGACGTTCGCGCCTGCGGTCTTGGATTTGGCTTCGGGTATAACCATGGTGGTGAAATACCGGTCTTCTTTTATGACGCTCTTGGCCCATCTGACACGGAACATCGGGACCTTCTCTCCAGCGTAGCTCAGCTCCCAGATCTCCTCGATCCTTCCGTAGTATCTGTCCTTGTCGTTACCGGTGTAGGATTCCATCGTTACCCCGGAGTTCTGATAACCATCGCTCTTCATGTCCTTGTCCTCGGTGTAGAATGTGTAGCCGTTGATATCGTACGCCTCATACGTCATCAGGTTGTGCTCGGCGCCCTGTGACAAGGCGAATATGAGTTGTTCTTCCGCGGAAGAATCCTCATGTAAAGGGTACGACAGAAGCTTCTGCTTGAACCAACGCGTGAAACATGAGTTGTGCTCTTTGATTATATCTCCGTCCGTCCTCTGTTGGCCTCGGTCATTGTACGTCTTCTCAATAAACGTTTTGTGCTCTACCACCCAAGGATCGACCACGTCTATGTGTTGTAGCGCGACTAGGTTTGCTCTTTCAAAGTCGGCGAGTCGACCATCGAAGTCGACATGCATTTCGCGGCGACCCTCACGGTGACCCCATCCAGCGAGCCTGCCGAGGTGCCTGTTGACGGGCAGACCAACGGGGTTCTCGATGCCTAGATAATTCGTGCAGTAGGAGATGCACTCTTCGGTCAGAAAGCCCCTGGCTATGCTTCCCTCTGGACGTGACATGTTGCGAACGTATCCTTTGATGACACCATTCATCCTTTCGAACGGCATCATGCTGTGCAGGAACGTTGGCCCGAGTTGGATGATATCCTCCACGATATGGACCAGCAGATGCACCATAACGTCGAAGAATGCGGGAGGGAAGTACATCTCAAGCTCGCATAGTATCACCATGATCTCTTCCTGTAGCCTTCTGAGTTGCCTCACGCCAACCGACTTCCGAGAGATGACGTCGAAAAAGTTGCATAGGCCAAATAGCGTTTCACGGACGTGCGCGTCCATGATCCCACGGATTGCAACTGGAACTATCTGCATCATCAGCACGTGACAGTCGTGAGACTTCATCCCGCTGAACTTCTGCTTCACTGAGTCTAGGTATCTGCTTATCTTCCCCGCGTAACCGTAAGGAAGTTTTACTCCTACGAGGCAGGTGAAAAACTGATCGATCTCCTCCTGACTTAGAGTGAAGCACGGGGGAGGGAAGTCATTTCCGGTCTTCTTGGCCTTTTTGCCTTTGCGATGACTTTCCGTGTCCTCCTTCGCCTCATCATCATCATCATCATTAGCGTGAAGCTCCTCCCTGATGCCCATTGATTTCAAGTCTGCCCTTGCTTTCGGCCCATCTTTGGTCCTCTCTGGCATGTTGAGCAGGGTACCAAGCAGACTCTCGCACACGTTCTTCGTGATATGCATGACATCAAGGCTGTGAGGCACACGGTGGATCTTCCAGTATGGCAAGTCCCAGAAAACAGACCTCGTTTTCCATACCTTCAGCAGTGGCTCTGGCGCCTTTCGCTTCTTTCCCGGCTCTGGCGCCTTTTGCTTCTTTCCCGGCAGTGGGCAATCTTTCCAATTTTTCAACAGCTCGTCTATTTCCTCGCCGCTCCTCGTACGCGGGCGTCTTCGGGGTTCGGTTTCACCATCGAACAGATCCTTGCATTTCCTCCACGGGTCATCGTCGCGAAGCCACCTTCGATGTCCCATGAACACGGTTTTCGAAGACCCGGGATCTCTATCTAGCTGGCGATACGTTGTGTCATCCATGCACCTGACGCATCCAGGTCCGTGGACCACCTGCCCCGCGAGATATCCGAAACCGAGATAGTCATGCACCGTCGTGAGCAGTGCGGCTCTCATAGGGAAATATTCTTTCTCTGCGGTGTCCCACGTATTGGCTGGCGTTTTCCACAGCGTTAGCTCCTCTTCCAGCAGCCCCAGATACAGATTGATGTCGTTCCCTGGTTGTTTCGGCCCTTCAATTAGCATACTCATGTGAATGTACTTCCTCTTCATGCACAACCAGGGGGGAAGGTTGTACATCCACACAAACACAGGCCAGGTGCTATGTGTGCTTCTCTGGCTGCCAAACGAATTGACTCCATTGGTGCTCGCGCCCAGCACGATGTTCCTTGGATCGTTCCCAAATTCTGGGTGTTCGAAGTTCAACGCTTGCCACTGGCTCCCATCCTTAGGGTGACTCAGCATCTTGTCTTTTTTATTTACCTCCGGATCATTTGCGTCATCTTCTCGCTTCTTCTTCTCCCTATCCGCGTGCCAACGCAGGAGCTTTGCTACCTTAGGGTCCGCGAAATACCGCTGCAGACGAGGAGTGATCGGAAAGTACCACACCACTTTTCGAGGAGCTTTCTTCCTCTTCTTGTATCGAGTGACGCCGCACACCGGACATATGGTAGACTCCGCGTGCTCGTCCCGATAAATGATGCAATTGTTCATGCACACATGGTATTTCACGTGCGGTAAATCCAGAGGACACACGATTTTCTTCGCCTCCTCGAAACTGGTCGGGCACTTGTTCCCCTTGGAAAGACGTTCGTGCCAGAATGACATGTTCTCGTCGAAGCATGCGTCGGTCATTTTGTGCTTTACCTTCATCTCCAGAGCCATGAGCGTTACTTTCAGGCGGGTATTCTCGGGCCTGCATCCTTCATACAATGGAGTAACCGCGTCTATCTCCAGTTGATCCAGCTTGGCTTTCTCTCGGGCGGCAGCTCTTGCGTTATCCGTCTGCTTGAGAAGCAACTCTTGAATATGAGGGTCCTGCACCCAGCCCATCGATGGTCCATCGTCGTCTGCTCCGCCGGCATCTTCATCTTCATGATCATGCCCTTCGTCTGCTCCCGCATCTTCCTCATCATCATGTCCGGCATCTTCTACATGATGACTATGTACAGCATCACCGTCGTGATCATGTCCTGGAGATTCTTCGTCTTCTCGCCCGCCCGAGCCGCGGTGGTTTTCTTGCTGCCCATCCTCATTTCTTGCCCGACCCCCATGGACGACTTCATAGTCATCTTCATCACCTTGCCACCGATAGCCATCCATGAAACCACGCAAGAGCAGGTGGTCCCGCACCTGCCCGGAATCCGGGTCCGCAATAAGGCTCTGCAGCTTGCATCTTCGACACGGACATCTTATCTCCGTCTCGTTCTTTTCAAGCATCTCGGCCTTCGCGGAGCTCAAAAACCTATTCACGATGCCTTCGGTCATCGTGCGGACCATGGTCGCCTGCGGGGTAGAGCAAAACGATATTTTAGAACCAAGAAAAAATTTGGCATGACTTTCCCTAAAAATAGGACCAAAAAGAATGCATAGTGCCAAAATTCTCGCCGAAACGGAAATGAATCAACATTCCGGCAAAATATTGGCAACTATCGCATTTCAAATACCGGTACCTGCAAACACAAACATATATGCAACACCACAAACATACATAGATCTAGCTAGGACATAAAAAGTGCATGTGCACGTTGTTGGAGGGAGAACAACATAAAGATAGCTTCCCCCTTACTTACCTATCAAAAAAGGGGGTTTAACCACGTAATTTGGATGAATTTATGGTGCAAATGAGGTGAGGAGGAGGAGGCAGCCGAGACAAGCTTGGAGGAGGGAGGAGAGAATGAAGTGGGGAAAGTGAGTGGGTAGGTGTGGCTGTCCAAAATATCTAGCTCGTCCCAGGTTACTAATGGCGCACCACCACCTAATGCGCCATTAGTAACCCTGGTTACTAATGGCGCACCTGCTGGTGGTGCGCCATTAGTAGTTTTGCAAAAAAAATACACTAATGGCGCACCAGGGAGCAGTGCGCCATTACTAGCTTAAACTAGTAATGGCGCACTGCCCCAGGTGCGCCATTAGTAGTTTTGCAAAAAAGTAAAAAATAACAAAAATATTGTAGTGGCGCACTATGTGGCTGGTGCGCCATTACTAGTTAGAACTAGTAATGGCGCACTGTGCCCTGGTGCGCCATTAGTATGTCTGGCAAAATAAAAAAAATTGTTACTAATGGCGCACCAGCACATGGTGCGCCACTGCTACATAGCAATGGCGCACCACATGTCTGGTGCGCCATTAGTGTATTTCACACTAATGGCGCACCAGCACGTGGTGCGCCACTGCTACATAGCAATGACGCACCACATGTCTGGTGCGCCATTAGTGGCCATTCCATCTATAGCCCTTTTTCTAGTAGTGATAGGAAGAAATTGGACAGAGGGGTGTCTCAAGAAAAAAATTGGACAGAGGGGAGCTCCGCCAAGCTCCTCTCCGTAGTCTGACCAACATATCTACTTCCTCCCGCTGTTGCAGGGAAGCACGCCTCCCGCCGACAAGTGAGCTGCTTGCGGGCGGCTTGCCACGCGCTATCACTAGTGCAGAACCGGGCTTTAGCGCCGGTTCGTAAGGGCCTTTAGTGCCGGTTCTACAACCGGCACTAAAGAGTGGAGACTAAAGCCCCCCCCCCCTTTACTACCGGTTCGGCACGAACCGGCGCTAAAGTGCCACCACGTGGCACGAGCCAGGCTCGGGTGCTGGTAGACCATTAGTACCGGCTGGTAACACCAACCGGTACTAAATGTTTGGGGGGGTTGGTTTTATTTTTTATTTTTCCATTAATTTTGTGTTTTCCATTTAATTTTTTTTTGCTGGTATTTTACGATACTACATATTGTACACGTTATGCATATATATATATATATATATATATATAGATTTTCTCGTAGAACCGCATATATATATAAATATATATCATCGAATGTCTCACAACCACCACCATTAATTATTCACACATACACATGTATATATATATACAATTTCTCCTACATGTTTCCTTGGTGCCTTCGAAGCACGATGACAAGTGGTTCATGGGGGCGGTAACGGGTAATAATATTCTCCTTTGGGATCTATGACCTGGTCGAGCAAAAATCCCGCTATTTCCTCTTGAAGTGCTAGTATGCGCTCCGTTGGTAGGAGCTGCTCCCGCACCTCTCTGAACTGTTAAGAAGGAGATCAATATGCATGTGTATTAGCTGTGTGACTAGATATCGATAATGGTGTAAAAAATTTGTGAATAGTGTTCTGACAAACGTAGCCAGTCCTGTCTTTGAGATCTGCTCCTTTCGGACGCCATCATGCGAATGTTCTCGCAAACGTAGTATGCACACAGACCAGTCCCCGACGCCTGCTTCAGGGCCGAATTGAATCAGATAATGATTAATCAAGCATGATAATTAATTAATGGTATTGAAACAAGAATTAAAGAGATGGTAACTAGCTAGCTAGTACTACTTAATTACTTACCTTGGATCGATACAAAAACAGCTTTTTTGCCCATTTGCCTGGAGTCACCTTGATGAACTTTTTCCAAGCCCTGCCCGCCGGCAAAGAAAATTAATAAAGGGGTTATTAAATAGTTCATATCAGGAAATGACGAACTAAATAGGCCGAGATATATTAATAATGATTGAAATTACCTGTTGACTATCCCAAACAAGATGGTGTAGTCACTTTCTTTTTTAAGTAGTGAGTCCAGTACTTCAACTTTTTCTTCTTCAACGTTAATGTCTAACAAGATCCAGTGGAAACTGCATGCGCACACGTTTGCATGTCTTAATCAAACGGGCATGTGCATAACACTAATCAACTACCTTAAACCCTATACACTTAATTATTAACATCTAGCTAGCTAGTAAGCAAAAACAGAATTTGTAGTACAAGACAATGTGACTCACAGGAAGTTGTAAGGAAGTAGTATATCTTCATTGGTATTGAGGCGCTTGAAGAACTCTAGCATGCTTTCCTCTAAACTTGCTCGATAACTTGGAATATTCCATGTGTACTCATTAATGGTATTTGGGTCAATGAACCCAATGCCATAGCGTCCAGATTTTTTCATTTCATACATCTTCATCCTGCATAATACCACAAAAAAGAATATAGTGAGGATAATTACAGGTAATGATTGATCAAAATGATCACTACAACTAGCTTGAGACTTAAATTACAGAAAGAAATCACTTACAGACAATAGCAACTGAAGATAGATTTGTCGAGTGCGTCTTGATTGTATAACTGAAACAGTTCTGAATACTCAACGGACACAGCTTTCTCATGGAAGTAATGCTCCTCCTTGACATTCACCATGAGGGACTCTCGATTGGAAACCTTGGTACTGTTCATGTACCATTGATGCAATTCATACATTCTCGTTGGGAGCTTCTTGACCTTGTCTGGCTCGACCAAAGGTTGGCCCCGGACATATTTCCATTTTATTTCCTCCTCTCTAAGCGGAGACATGGGCTCGATATCGAGGAGTTGTCCAACAGTGATCTTGACCATTTCAGCCTGCATTATATGCTCCTCGGTTATTACCACATTGCCCAGCTGGGGAACGTAAACGGTTTGCCCACAATAATATTGGGCGCGCATACTCTCATGTGTTGTTGGCACAACAAGCGGGGGATCAATTGCGCCGCCTGTTCTCCCAGCTGGGGAACGGTTTTCCCGCATTTTTTGACAGCTGCTTGTTGGCTCGAGCTCGAGCTCGCTTCTTTCTATAGTCGTGCTCGATGTGCCTTCCTGATTTGGCGCTCATAGTCTAAGTCAACAGGCTTGGGAGCTGGTTTTCTTGCCATATGAATAAAGTGGTCAATAACTTTCTCAGGCACTTTCTCCCTTGGCGGCAGTGCCGGTTTCGGTCCAAAATGGGCGTCCACTTGGGCCCGCACTATGGCATCGTTTTGCTCCTCGGTCATGTCGTAAGGCCTCTGAGGAAGAGGAGAGAGGCTTGGACCATATTTATATCGCTTGTCTCCGCCTGTACTTCCTGTACTACCTCGACTCGTACTGCTACGCACCATAGCTGCGGCGTGTCTCTTCTGCGATTGCTGAGGCGGTGGAGACGGCTGACGTGGCTGAGTTGGAGCAGGAGGAGTGGCCTGACGCTGTGCCAGACTTGAAGCAGGAGGTGTGGCCTGACACGGTGTCGGACTTGAAACAGGAGGAGTGGCCTGACGCTGTGCCGGACTTGAAGCAGGTGTCTGCTCACACGTTCGTGGACTTGGAGGAGCGGGAGTCTGCTGACACGGTGGAGGACTTCGAGGAGGAGTCGGCTCACGCGTTCGTGGACTTGGAGGAGCGGGAGTCTGCTGACTCGGTGACGGACTTCGAGGAGGAGTCGGCAGACGCGGTGTCGGTGGAGTTCGAAAGACGATGCAATCCTTTCTCCATAGGATGATACGATGTATGGCCTCTCCTAGTGTGTGCTCGTCGTCACCTCCAGGAATGTCAAGTTGTAGCCCCGAATATGGGTCCACCACCTCATCAACCAAGACACGAGCATAGCCCGCTGGAATCGGGGCGCAATGGAAGGTTGCTTCGGGGGTAATTGTAAAAGCAACGGCGTCCGCCACCTTCATGGATATGTTCTTCATTTTGAAGTGTAGCTCACAGTTAGTGTTCTCTATGATGTCATCCACAGGGTATGTATCCAGCAATGCGTCGCCCGGGGCGGAACCAACGCTGCTTCTCGGCATGGATGGGACGGTGCTATCCAATGCTGGACGATCATCCGCTTGCTGCTGCCGCTGCTGAGACCCCCTTTCCTGGCTAAGTGAGTCGATGTGCTGCTGCTGCTGCTGGAATTTGAGTGCCAAGTCCGCGTGCCTTGCTTCTAGGCCTTGAAGGCGTTCTGCGTCCTGCTTCCTCTGCTCCTCCTCCAGCTTCCTCTTCTTCTCCTCCTCCATCTTCTTTCTTGCACGGGTCCTGTAGTCGTCGTTCCATTCCGAAAAGCCCTCATACCAGGGAATAACGCCCTTGCCTCGTGTTCTTCCCGGGTGTTCAGGATTTCCCAGGGCGCGCGTAAGCTCGTCGTTCTCTCGGGCATCTTCTATTGCGTCAAGTAACTTTTGTTCGGCTCCTTTTAGACTTGCCTTCTTCGAAACCAGGCCTGTCTTCGGGTCCAACGCCCCCCCATGCGCATAGAACCAAGTTCTGCACCTGGGGCCAGCCCCTAGTAACCGGAGTGACCCCTGCATCCTCCATCTCTTGCTCAGACTTATCCCACTTAGGCATTGCCACCGCGTAGCCACCTGGACCCAGCCTATGGAACTGCGTCTTTTTTGCGGCATTGGCCTTGTTTTTTCTCGACCGTTCCTTAGATACTTCTGATTCCTTGAATTTCACGAAAGCGGGCCAGTGTTCTCTTTGCTTCTCCAGTGTTCCCTTGAATTCTGGAGTCTTCCTTTCTGCAGCGAGGTAGTTGGCCCATACAGTTTTCTTGTGGGTGTTGAATGCAATTGTCATCTTCTTAAGAGCAGCGTCCTTGACTTTCTGCACATCTGCATCAGTGAAATAATCGGGTAGGGTGAAATGTTCCATCGGAGATTCCCAAAGCTTTTGTTTTGCTCTGTCGTCAACCCAAGTAACATCTGGACGTTTAGTTTTTGGCTCTTTCCATTCTTGAGTGGAGATCGGGAGTTGGTCCTTCACAAGAACTCCGCACTGACGAACGAACTTGTTCGCAATGTTCTTAGGCATGAGGGGTTCGCCACTAGCTTTGATGGAATCGATGTTGTACTTTACACCCTCCTTCAACTTTTTGCCTGGGCCTCACTTTGTCCTGCTGTCTGTAGAAGCTGATTTGCTCAATCCGGAGGGCTGAAAGAAGAAAGATCGATTCGTTAATATATCTTCAAATAAAAAAACATGTGATGATCACTAGATGCCTGCTTATATAAATATACCTCGCCGGTAGTCTTTGTTATTTCAAGATCAACATTGTATTCGTCATCATAATCATTGTCTGCGTCATCATAATCATAATCATAGTTCATGACTTCATCAGCTCGGTCGTTGAGATCGAATATCTTCTCATCACCCTACCCGGTATTGTTCAGATATTGGGAGCCGTCATCTGCTTCATTCAGATCATCTGGCCTGTTAGGGCTGCGTATGATCTCGAACAGGGCCTCTTCTCCCTCTCTGCCGGTATTGTCCGCCATAGCTTTTATTTAACTAATACAGAAGAAATATAAAACAATTTAGTATTCAAATTACAATGCATGGATGCAATCAATAAGGAAAAACTGAATCATATAGTACATAATATGTATCGTCTCGAATAATATATAATCTCGAATACATCGTCTCGAATAATATATAATCTCGAATAAATCGTCTCGAATAATATATAATCTCGAGTACATCGTCTCTAATAATATATATAATCTCGAATACATCGTCTCGAATATTATATATCGAATACATCACTGGCTAGGTAGCTAATAAAGATCGAATACTAAAGAAGAATCTAGGCCACTCGCGGTTCCTGGGGTGCGGGCGGTGGACACCCAAAGAGAAGGAACCATCAGAGGATCATATCTCCGGTCATCTGCCCAAAGAACCTGCCAGGTATTGGAGAACCTGACGTCCATAGTAGCCATGTAGCGATGGACGTGCTCGTCCTCCTCCCTGACACGGCGACGCACCACCTCCGGCGGGGTCGGCTCCCTCTGCACCGAATGTGGCCCACGCGAACGCCACCAAAGGAGATCAGGGTCGACGACGGGACCCGAGGCCGGGTTCCTCACCAAGCGGCGCACCCCTCCAGGTAGCACCTCCCAATGCCAGCCTGGCGGAGCCCAGTCCCGGACATGGGTCAGCCAGACGTCGTCGCGAACAGGTCGATGGCGAGGATGCGGGCCGGGCATCGTCGAGAACAAATACTATATGCCCGCAAAAAGTAACATTTTTTAAATGATTGGATTGTGATAACTAAAATTCTATATGCAAATTCTAACAATTTGACATTAATCTAATTCATCTAGCTAAAACTAATTCTAAAATTTCTAACATTTCTATATATATAACTAACATTTCTAATATTTCTATAACTAAAAAACAGAAAATTGCTAACATTTCTATAAATATTTCTATAACTAAAAAACAGAAAAAATTTATAATATTTCTATATAACTAACATTTCTAATATTTCTATAACTAAAAAACAGAAAAAATTTCTAACATTTCTATAGATATTTCTATAACTAAAAAACAGAAAAATTTCTATAACTAAAATTTAAAACTAAAAAACAATGTGTGTGTGTGTGTGGACATGGCGGCCGGGGCAGGAGCTCACTGGCGAGGCGTGGCGACGGGGGGCGGCGACGGGGACGGAGATGGGCGGTGACGACGGGATGGGGACGGGGCGGCGACGACGGGGACGGGGACGGGTCGGGCGGGGACGACGGGGCGGGGCGCGGCGACAGGGACGGGGACGGCCGGGGCGGCAACGGCGACGGGGACGGCGACGAGGACGGCGGCGGGGGCGGCGACGAGGGGGCAGAGGAGAAAGAAGCAGAGGGAGAGATGAGAAACTGAATTTTTTGAAGTGCTTTCTTATATAGAACACCCCTTTAGTACCGGTTGGAGCCACCAACCAGTACTAAAGGTCTGTTTTGGCCAGGCCAAGCGGCGGGAAGCGCCCCCCTTTAGTACTGGGTGGTGGCTCCAACCGGTACTAAAGACCCCCCCCCCCCTTTAGTACCGGTTGGAGCCACGACCCAGTACTAAAGGGTGTGCGCTGCCAGGCGAGGGGCGCAGAAGTTTAGTCCCACCTCGCTAGTTGAGGAGCGCCAAGACCAGTTTATAAGCCCCGGCGCGGGCACTGCATTGAGCTCCTCTCAAAAGCAGGCCTTCTGGGACTACCTTTCCTACTCTGCCTATGGGCCTACTGGGCTTGCGGGCCTGCATCCTGGCCCAACTACAGGTTGGGTTTCTAGTCGTATGCAGGCCGCTCTGGCCCAGTAGGTGGGCTTTTTTATTTTCTTATTTTTTTTAGTTTTCAAATTTGAATATTTTAAATTTTGAATTATTTGAAATTTGTGTGAATCACTAGTTTGTGAATAACTTAACCTTTTCTGAGTTCATTTGACATGCTTTTCAATTCTGAGGTCATTTAGCTGAAAAAATCAGTAAATGCATGAAAGAATTTGTTTGCACATAAAATTTCTTCGCGTTTCAAATGCCAAAACACATAACTACCCTAACTATTACGGAGATTCCCTCCTGGGTGTGAAACACAGAAGAAAGTGATGATAGTGAAGCCGTTCACATCCCAGATCTTTGGGTGTGAAACTTTTTCTTCGTGTGTGTCCCTTTGCGCCGTAGCCATGGAAAATCTTCATCATTTTACTGGATGCTCGGGTCGATATTCATTGTGAATGGAGCAATTTCATCAAACTTTTCATAATCTTCTGACATGTCTGTCTTGTCATCCACTCCCACGATGTTTCTCTTCCCAGAAAGAACTATGTGGCGCTTTGGCTCATCGTATGATGCATTCGCTTCCTTATCTTTTCTTTTTCTCGGCTTGGTAGACATGTCCTTCACATAGAAAATTTGTGCCACATCATTGGCTAGGACGAATGGTTCGTCTGCATACACAAGATTGTTGAGATCCACTGTTGTCATTCCGTACTGCGGGTCTTCCGTTACCCCGCCTCGTGTCATATTGACCCATTTGCACTGAAACAAAGGGACCTTCAGACCACGTCCATAGTCAAGTTCCCATATGTCCTCTATGTAACCATAATATCTTTCCTTTCCCGTCTTGGTTGTTGCATCAAAGCGGACACCACTGTTTTGGTTGGTGCTCTTCTTATCTTGGGCGATCGTGTAAAATGTATTACCATTTATCTCGTACCCTTTGAAAGTCATTATATTCGAAGATGGTAACTGGGACAGCGAGTACATGTCATCTTCAATAGAGGCGTTATGCATGGTACGTGTCTGCAACCAGCCAGCGAAACTCCTGGTTTGTTCACATGTAATCCAGTCATCAGACCGCTCCGGGTGTTTGAAGCGTAGAAAATTCTTGTGTTCGTCCATATACGGAGCCACCAAGGCGGAATTCTGTAGAACTGTGTAGTGTGCTTCAGTGAGAGAATGTCCGTCCATACATATTAGTTGATTCCCTCCTAGCGTGCCTTTTCCATCCAGTCTGCCCTTATGCCACGATTCAGGAACACCAATCGGCTTAAGGTCAGGAATAAAGTCAATACAAAACTCAATGACCTCCTCATTGTGATGGCCCTTGGAGATGCTTCCTTCTGGCCTAGCACGGTTATGAACATATTTCTTTAAGACTCCCATGAACCTCTCAAAGGGGAACATATTGTGTAGAAATACAGGACCCAAAACGTTAATCTCTTCGCATAGGTGAACTAGGACGTGCGTCATGATGTTGAAGAAGGATGGTGGGAACACCAACTCGAAACTGACAAGACATTGCACCAAATCATTCTCTAACCTTGGTATGATTTCTGGATCGATTACCTTATGAGAGATTGCATTGAGAAATGCACATAGCTTCACAATGGCTAATCGAACATTATCCGGTAGAAGCCCCCTCAATGCAACCGGAAGCAGTTGCGTCATAATCACGTGGCAGTCATGAGACTTTAGGTTCTGGAACTTTTTCTCTGCCATGTTTATTATTCCCTTTATATTCGACGAGAAGCCAGACGGTACCTTAATACTGAGAAGGCATTCAAAGAAGATGTCCTTCTCTTCTTTGGTAAGAGCGTAGCTGGCATGACCCTGATGTATGCCGTATTTTCCGTGCATACGTTGCTGGTCCTCCCGTGCCTCAGGTGTATCTTTTGTCTTCCCATACACGCCCAAGAAGCCAAGCAGGGTCACACAAAGATTCTTCGTCACGTGCATCACGTCGATTGCGGAGCGGACCTCTAGGTCTTTCCAATAGGGCAGGTCCCAAAATATAGATTTCTTCTTCCACATGGGTGCGCGTCCGTCAGCGTCATTCGGAACAGGTTGTCCGCCAGGACCCTTTCCAAAGACTACCTTCAAATCCTTGACCATATCATGTACATCAGCACCAGTACGGTGGCGAGGCTTCGTCCGGTGATCCGCCTCACCTTTGAAATGCTTGCCTTTCTTTCTTACGGGATGCCTACTCGGAAGAAATCGACGATGTCCCAGGTACACATTCTTCCTACAATTGTCCAAATATATACTGTCGGTATCATCCAAACAGTGCGTGCATGCGCGGTATCCCTTGTTTGTCTGTCTTAAAAGGTTACTGAGAGCAGGCCAATCATTGATGGTCACGAACAGCAACGCCTTTAGGTCAAATTCTTCCCCCATGTGCTCATCCCACGCACGTACACCTGTTCCATTCCACAGCTGCAAGAGTTCTTCAACTAATGTCCTTAGGTACACATCAATGTCGTTGCCGGATTGCTTAGGGCCTTGGATGAGCACTGGCAGCATAATGAACTTTCGCTTCATGCACAACCAAGGAGGAAGGTTATACAAACATAGAGTCACAGGCCAGGTGCTATGGTTGCTGCTCTGCTCCCCAAAAGGATTAATGTCATCTGCGCTTAGACCAAACCATACGTTCCTTGCGTCATCTGCAAACTCCTTCCCGTACTTTCTCTACTCTCAACTTTCTGTCTTTCTTACGGTCTTCCCTGTGCCATCGCATGGCCTTGGCATGCTCTTTGTTTTGGAACAAACGTTACAACCATGGTATTATAGGAGCATACTACATCACCTTGGCAGGAATCTTCTTCCTGGGGCGCTCGCCCTCGACATCACCAGGGTCATCGCGGCTGATCTTATAGCGCAATGCACCGCATACCGGGCAAGCGTTCAAATCCTCGTACTCACCGCGGTAGAGGATGCAGTCATTAGGGCATGCATGTATCTTCTGCACCTCTAACCCTAGAGGGCAGACAGTCTTCTTTGCTTCGTACGTACTCTCGGGCAATTCGTTGTCCTTTGAAAGAATATTCTTTATCATTACCAGCAACTTTCCAAATGCATTGTCAGATACACCATTCTCTGCCTTCCATTGCAGCAATTCCAGTGTGGTGCCCAACCTTTTCTTGTCAGCTTCGCAATTCGGGTACAACAATTTCTTGTGATCCTCTAACATGCGCTGCAACTTCTTCTTCTCCAAATCACTTGCGCAGTTTCTCTTTGCATCGGCAATGGCCCGACCTAGATCATCAGCAGGCTCATCTGATGCCTCTTCTTCAGCTTCTTCCCGCATTGCCGGCTCAGCTTCTTCCCCCATTGTTGTATCATCGTATTCAGGGAACCCATGGCCAGGATAGTTGTCGTTGTCCTGTTCTTCTTCATTGTCTTCCATCATAACCCCTCTTTCATCGAGCTTGGTCCACACATTATAGTGGGGCATGAAACCGGACTTAAACAGGTGGACGTGAATGGTTCTTGACGTAGAGTAATTGTGATCATTCTTACAGACAGCACATGGACAAGGCATAAAACCATCCGCCCGCTTGTTTGCCTCAGCCGCAAGCAGAAAAGTTTGCACGCCATTAATGAACTCGGGAGAGCATCGGTCATCGTACATCCATTGTCGGCTCATCTTCATTACATAACACCGAAAAGACCAAATTAATACAAGTTCATACAACACTTCAATGCAACAAACAAATAACTCTCTAACTAAAGCATTTAAATGCAACAACAAATGCGATCAAGATCGCAACTAAGGTAACAATTGATCCAACAGCATAATGATACCAAGCCTCACTATCAATGGCATATTTTCTAATCTTTCTAATCTTCGAGCGTATTTTCTCCATCTTGATCTTGTGATCATCGACGACATCGGCAACATGCAACTCCAATTCCATCTTCTCCCCCTCAATTCTTTTCAATTTTTCTTTCAAATACTCGTTTTCTCTTTCAACTAAATTTAACCTCTTGACAATAGGGTCGGTTGGAATTTCCGGTTCACAAACCTCCTAGATAAAAATATCTATGTCAACTTGATGGGCATAATAATTTGTCATAAACATGAAATGCAACAACTAGTTTTAAAAGAGAATATACCACATCCGAATCATAACAAGGACTAGGGCCGACGGGGACGGATATCAAAACCATGGCACTATGTATAACAAACAACGTACGGGTAAGATAATTATACGAGTAACTATATATCCAAATCACACAAACATCAATTTGGTAATGTAAAACATTCATGAACAAGAGGCTCAGCACAAGGTGGTGCCGGCGACGGGACGGTGCGGGCGATCGACGGTGGTTACGACGGAGATTTAGAAGGCACTAAGTAAACCACACCTACATATGCAAACTAAGTGTTATTTTTGACCTCAAATTGCATATAAATCAAATACTAGCACATATATTTCCTCCCAAATTACTAAACTCGTAAATTAATCACTATACAAAGCATTGCAAGAGCTAATCTAGCAATGAGAGGTGAAAGGACAAAGTTGCTAACCTTTGTGATCATTTGAATGGATGGCGGCCTTAAAATCTTGACAAATTTTGGGCAAAATGTGTGATGAGCTCGAGAGGAAGAGGGGAAGAATAGAGAGGAGAGGGAAAAGGGGAAGAACAGAGCGAGCTCGGGTGGACGAAGGGTTTATGTACGACGACCTTTAGCACCGGTTCGTGCCACGAACCGGTACTAAAGGTGCTGGAGGGGCCCCGGAATGACAACATCCTGCCACCACTCACTTTAGTACCGGTCCGTGGCAGGAACCGGTGCTAAAGGTTCGCCACGAACCGGTACTAATGAGAGCGGCCGGCTAGCTGTTGGAACCGGCACTAATGCACACATTAGTGCCGGCTCAAAATCAAACCGGCACTAATGTGCTTGACATTTGACCCTTTTTCTACTAGTGTATGGACCTCCTCCACAAGCCCCTGCCGCTGATCACCGGCGAGGAGCCTCTCCATTCCATGTCGCCCCGCGGACTGGATAAAAAATTCAAAAAACACAGGGCGAAGAGCGAGACCCAATAACAAAGGAAAAAGCTCAGCGTGCGCTAACTGAAGGACACTCGAGCCACAGTCTGGCAAGGAGCCTCTTCATTCCATGTCACCCCGCCGACTGAATAAAAAAATTCAAAAAACACGGGGCGAAGAGCGAGACCCAATAACAAAGGAAAAAGCCCAGCGTGCGATAACTGAAGGACACTCGAGCCACAGTGATTCGTGCAGATCGAACGGATAGAAAAACGGCCTAAAGCCAAATAAAAAACAAACGTGTCAAAAATGAGTTAATTGCATATTGATACCACACTTCAGCACCTATTCACGGATTGGTACCACTACTCAAAAATTTTGCAGTTCAATACCAACTCACGGTCTAAGTGTTGCAAAACAGTCTAACAGTCGTATAACAACGTGTTGACACTGTGGCTGACACTCGGACCCACCTGTAAGGTGCTGACGTGGCATTTTTTTTTCCAAAAAAGCCCCTTATTCTATACTTAATAATATAAACGCCCTTTATTTTTTGCGGGAAAAAGGTCCCCAAGTTTTCCGTTGAAGTTCGCAAATAAATAAACAAACGAAAATTTAAGATCCTGCTGGATTCGAACCAAAGACCTGCCTAGCCACCACAGCCGCGCGGCGCTCGTGATAGAGAACGGGCGTCATTCTATTTATACAGCTCAGCAACCCTGAACTATGTGTTTTGACAATGTGTATTTGAAAAACATGTTCAGCATGTATGGAACTTATTGTGTAAAATCATTCTTGCAATGCAAAAAATGTTCAGCATTTCTCACAATAATTTTCATGCATAATGTTATTTTTTTAAGTAACTGTGCGTTTAAAATATTACAATCAATATACAAGTAACTAAAAAAACTGTGTGTTGGGCATACTTTTTTTTAATAGTGGCGCATTTGAAACATAAAATTTGGGTGCTTGACACTTACGGATACTAATATGTTTATGTAAAAAGAACTAATATGTAATTGTAAAAAAATATGTATTAATATCCTGATAAAAAAAAATGAGTAACTCAGTATGCTGGCCTCGCTGGGCCCAACAGCCGGCCCAGCATTCACTGTCTAGTACTCCCTCCGTTCCAAAATTCTTGACTTAGATTCGTCTAGATATGGGCATATCTAATACTAAAATGTGACTTTATACATCCGTTTGGGACGGAGGGAGTATAAAATAAAAGTCGCCTCAATAATCCCAGGTGCGTCCCGTGGCTTGGTGGTTAGCTCGGCCAGAGGTCGCAGGTTCGATTCCTGCTCGCTCGTCGGTAGTTTTTCTTTGGTTTTATTTATTTGTACGGCTCGACGGAAAACTTTCAAATAAGTCCGACTCAGTGCTGAAAACTTGCGAACGAAAAAAACGTCTCTGGTTTCCTCGCAAAAATCGAACGTTGCAAGGTATAAAAAGATTTAGGCGTCCCTGTTAAAGCAATGGGAGGAGTAGCGCAGCGGCGAGCCAACTGACGCTTCCAACGGCACGGCGTGTGTTTGAAACCTGGCAGCAAGCGCGCGTGTGGTTGTTTTCGAAAAAAAAAATTACGGCAAGACCTTTTTTGACAAATAGAGGATATATGCGCGATTAAATAAAAAGTAAGTGTTCTTTTTGTAAAAGAGCATGCCACATCAGCCCCTACCAGCGAGTCCCAGTGGTCAGATACGGCGTCAATACGCCTTTATATCTAGTTTAGACCGTTTTGCAACACTTAGACCCTGAGTTGGTATTGAACTGCAAAAATTTAAGTAATGGTACCAATCCGTAAGTAGGTGCTGAAGTGTGATACCAACATGCAATTAACTCGTCAAAAATAGAAAATGTGACCGTTACTGGATATTTCCTGGGTAGTGAAGCGCGTCCCCTTGGAAGTGAAGCGCGTCCCCTTAGAGTCCTTCACCTTCCGGGGAGTTTCTGCGAAGAGCCACCCTCCCCCGCGACGACGACCGCAAAGTGGTTTCAACGGCTTGGCCCCAGTGTGGAGACTCTAAAAGGAGCACAGTATATATAAATCAAAGGCAACCGCGCCATCATTCCGGGTCTCGCCCTTGGGTGCAGGTCGGCCAAACTCCTAGCTATAGGTAGGCTGCTGCCATGACGCTGTGGAGCGAGCTGAGTGATGTGGCGACGGTGGCACAGCTGGTCGGCGCAGACGTCGCCGGGCTCATCTCAGTGATCATGCTGGCTGCGGAGACGGCGCGGCAGAACAGGAGGGAGTGCCGGCAGCTCGCGCGTCGGGTCCTCATAATCTCGCGGCTGCTGCCGCTCGTGCAGGACCCGGAGTCGGCGCGGCCGATGGCCGGGCTGTGCGACACGCTTCGGGAAGCCCACGAGCTCCTCCAGTCTTGCCAGAGGAGGAGCGCGGCGTACCGTCTTTTCATGGCCGGTAGGAAGGCCGTAAGATTCAGGGAGATGCAGAACAAGATCGACTTCTACCTCCTCCTCTTCCCCGTGACAAGCCACATCGCCATTGCACGCCGCCTCGACCGAATCTACAACCTCCTCGACACCACGGGAGCCGGAGGTGAACCGTCTACACTTCCACAGCCGTCCCAGCTGCAGCAGGTATGCGCAATTTCAGTACAAATTTGTTTCGCGGCTCCTTGAATGCTGACTGCTTATTTATGGTCTCTTTTTCAGGAGTCTACAGTGGTCGATCAGGAAGTAGTACCGTATGAAATCCATGAATTCACGTTTGCAGAAATCGTCGCTGCCACCGATTATTTTGACCCTCACGCGGGGGTCGAGTCCGACCAATCTGTAACGATGTACAGGGGAACGCTTCACGATGGGCGAGAGGTAGCCGTCAGGCGCATTATGGACCGGCAGTCCAGCTTCTTACAGGAGGAGTTCCGTACGGAGCTCGAGATCCTGCCACGGCTCCAACACAAACACATCGTCCGCCTCCTCGGATCATGCGTGACTGCAAGGAAGGACCAGCAACAGAAAAAAAAGCGTCTGCTATCCTGGTGGAGAAAGGAGCCGAAAGAGCCGGAGTGGCTGACCGTCTACGAGTACATGGAGAACAACACGCTCTTCCACCACCTACACCCTGATCAGGGCTCCACCGAGCTGTCGCCCGTGACGGTGTCCTGGAAGACGCGCATCGATGTGCTCCTCGGCGTGTCGCGCGCCATCGAGCACATGCACTGTCATGCCAACCCGCCGATTATCCACTGGAATATCAAGCCGGCAAACATCCTTTTCGACGCCAGCTGGGTGCCGCGTTTGTCAGGCTTTGGCTCCTCGGTCGTCTGGGACATGGCGAGTGAGGAGTCGGGGATGACTTGCACCGTTACTGGCACAATTGGGTACATCGACCCAGAGTACATGACCACACGTCATGTGAAGCCGACGAACGACGTGTACAGCCTGGGCATTATGATGCTCGAGGTTGTGACAGGTAGAAAGGTAATTGAGAAGGACGACCAGGGGGATATACTACCTTTGACATCGTTCGCAGTCCCCATCGTTGAGGCCGGCAATATTAGGGGCTTGCTGGACACTCGACCCGTGCCGGAGCCAACGCCCGGGCAACTCCGGGCGCTGGAGAACGTGGCCCGGACTGCACGATGCTGCGTGAAGGAGAAAGGGAAGGACCGGCCGGCCATACCGGACATCGTGGCCAACCTCGAGACGGCGCTCGAATTGTTCTGCAAGGACGAGCCAAGCTCAGTTCACGAGTCACCAGAACATGACACCAACGTTGTCTTCCCGTCCCTGCCGGTAAACTACAAACTGATCAAACTCTGTTACACTAATGAATTCAGTTCAATCTTGTTCATACAGTGATGAAGATGCATGTCTCACTACTTATTTTGTTTGCTTAGGCATCGCCGGAGATCACGTTGGCTGAGGTCCAGGTGGTGGGCGGCCACGAGAAATGCACGTCCGATCCGGGCGGCAGCTCCTCCAACTTTATCGACGGCACGCAGCACCTTAAGATTACCAACTCTATCTAGTCTAGTTACAGATTGACCATTAGTCTTGTTCTCGTCTAGACATCAGTCATCAAAGATGTCTGTTAAAAGAGGAACGTGGGTTGATGGCCCTTACCCTAGTTTGTTTTCAGGGATTTGTTAATTTTCATCTAGACTAGATAGAATTAGTTATGGCACTTCTAACATCACAACCACGCATCAAAGTGATACAGGTTCGTCGGCGCCCCTGTTGCTCCGGTCCCGGCGGCCCGGATTTGCGTTCTCTCCAAATCTTGGCTTGTCCGGGTCCCCCGTCCACCTTGGCTTCTCCTGTGCCATCCCACCCGGTCGCCCAACCTTGCCCACCTCCATGCCCCCCCCCCCCCCACCTCCGCCCTATCCGTAGCTCTCACGTCCGGCTATGTCTGGTGCCGCCTTCTGCAGCGGACGCAGCTCCCCTTCTTGTGGTGGCTGTTTCAACTGACGACTTGGCTTCCTCTTCTCTGAATCTTGCTCCGACGGCTTGGGATTGCTCAGACTGTGGCCAAGGCGAAATCCTTGCTCGATCTTTCGATGCTGGCAGCGGCGACACCTACGGGTGCCGTCACCTTCTTGGAGGCGCTGCCATGGCCGTCATTTGTGCCCCTCTTCGAGCAGCAGGGGAAACCCTAGGTCCGGTTATCCGGATCGGACGGCGACGGCGTTTCGGCGTCGTTCTCCTTCATGAAGGCGTCGTCTTGTTTGTTTGCGGCGACCTCGGCAGTGGATTTAGAGATGTTGGCCGTCATGTTCAATGCACGTTAATATTACACAAATTATTAACTTTACTAATCGCAGATTAATATTAGGAGTTTAGGACGTTAGATAGATGCGGTTGAACAAGTGAGATTTGTTAGATATCTGCAACTCGCCATTTTTATATTGGTATAGATATAGATAAACATAAGCTACTATTGAGTGAGTTGCTTTGTTCTGTGACTGTACCACATTGTCGAGAAAGATGGTAATTTTCTCTACTGAAACCAGCTGCAGCTATTCCCGTACGCATGTAGGCACCATTCATTCATTCATTCATTTTGTCACCAGATCGATCATCAAAAGCTGTATATATGTACTAATCGGCAACTTCGGATCACTCTGCTTTATTCTTAGATTTTTCTGATACGAAGTTCATTGGTACGCACGTGGTACTATATCCCCCGCTCCTTATTATTACATCCATCGCCTGCCTGAAATCCCTACTTCTTACATGGGTTTACTAGCACCGCGAGGAGATGGATTCGATGGAGCTTAGCTTGACGATAAGCTGGTCTGGTAGGCCTGCCACCCTCGGGCGCGGTACTCCCTCGCGGCGCCGGCAGGATCGCTCACCTCTATGATCGCGCGCCCGACCACGATCACGTCGCCGCCTCGCTCGTTTACGACCTGCAAACAAAATAAGGGGTAATGAGCAGCAGGTTGCAATGCAGTGCAGGTGAGAGATCAGTGTCAGTCAGCACATATGAAGCAGAGACTTCACGGTAAAAAAAAAAAACTCCCTCTGAGAAATAACTGCTAGGTGCGTGTGAAGAAAACAGACAGAGTGGTAGTCACACAAAACTGAAATGGCAACAGACTCACCAAATGAGGGGTTTCATACTGCTGACCAGGAGAATCTCCTCCGGCGACAACATCAACTCCGGTATCGACAACGTGGACGAACGCCGGGCTCGGCGCTGGAGCTGGCCAGGATGCAGGGTTTACCGACAAGAATCCGATAACGAAATCAGAATGTTGCTCGGCAAACTTCACGGCTGCCGTGGTGTAATCTCCATGAGCAAGGTTGCTCGGTGCGCTCATCTCAGCAACCAAGAGTAACCCTTTTCCCTTTGGCAAACCCTTGAAGACAATAAATTGTCAGTTTTAGTGTCTATGAGCAGTTGAGCACTAGTACACTACTACAACATAGTATCAGCCATCAGCAGCTGTAACATTGACCCTTGGAATTTTCAGCTCAGGATTAACTAGTTATAAGGCAAGTAATTAGCATAGTATACCTTCAGCTTCAAGCCATCTATGATTCCAGGTCCAGGGACTACATGCGCTGTGACAATATCGGCCCAGTCTGATATGCGGAATATTCCTCTGAATCAAAAGTAAGAACGCTATTATGTCGGTATATACAGAATAAACAAAGTCAGTAGGTGGTTTATAATCCTCTGCTCTCACCCTTCATATTGCATAGTTACCGTGTTCCCCATGTCAGCGAATTTGCGGTCTTCAAGGATCAAAAAGTTGTGCTCTTCAGCAATCTTCGGAAAACAAATTAAGAATCATGAAACAGAAAACAAGCAATGTAAGAACCAAGCAGCCAAAACCACATTTCAACAGTAGAACAAACAGATTGACAGCGAACATATTACATTGCCTTGGTATAAAGGTCTATTTAGGACTGTCCAAATGTGAAGAAGGCATTATTAAGGGTGTACATAACTTATATGGGACAAACACACTTTCAGACTCTAATAAATGCAGAAGTGAAAAGAATTGTATGAACAAAGGCAATCTGTACTGAACCTACAATTGCTTTATATATCTACACCTGATAGGCATGATCCAACACATGATTTATGTTCTCCTTTCAGACTGATCCAATATCTGATTACTGAAAAACTAACTTCAACTCAATGCAGGACTAGAATGGCATACTGGTCTACTAAACAATGCTACACGTACGGATGGGCCTTACGGAATTAATCTTACAGAATGACGTGGGAGAAAGCAAGCAGCAAATACCGCATTTCTGCAGTAGAAAACAGATCACAAACAGAGTACATTGCCTTGCTATACACGGCTATTTTGTCCAAATGCGAAGAAGGCATTATCGTGGGCGCACAGAACTAGATGGGAAACGGCACACTTCCACATTTTAACAAGTGCAGAAGTGAAACATGCTTCCTGACAGATCAGATGAACAAAGATACTCTGTACTGCTGAACTTACAACTGGTTTATTTTTCTACACCTGATAGGCATGAAGCATGATTCTACACTTGATTTCTTTTCTTTTTTTTCAAAATGATGTAACATCTGATTACTGACAACCAAACTCCAATTCAGTACTGGACTGGTATGTCACTACTAGTCTTACGACCAGACATAAAAATGCGAGGAAAATCATCAATAATAAGGATGGTTGAAAGAAAATAAAGGTTGCATCAGAAGCAGGGTGGCCATACCGAACGGAGCTTGGCACCAAAATCTGGTGTAAAATCAGACAAGATATCCACATGGGTTTTCAGCATGCAAATCTCTGGACCAACCTACAATTGGAGAACAAAATTACTACTAGTAGTACATGTTAAGATTGGGGGCCTAGTAACAAAAATTTAAACAGGACTTGGAAATTAATAAAACGAGCATCGGAAAAATAGTGAAAATGTCAAAGATAATCCAGCTTAGTGAAGAACTGTATGAGACAGAGATGACATTGTATTCAGCACCTGTACTGAAGCCACACCGATTTTTTTTCGAGTGGTACTATTTATACCTGCAACATTAGATTCCTCAAAAGTATTTGCAACAGTACATGTGAAAGGTATACAATAAGTACAGTACAAAAATTCTGAATTTATTCAGTTCACAACCCCCAAATCTGTGTCTTTGTTTCATGCATGAATTACTGATGCAGTCAATTTGGTCTTGAAACATTACATGTGTGCAGTCAATTTCATCTTGACACATTACAGAATGCTTGATTACCCAAGATGATAAATTATAAGTGTGTAAACAACCTATCTGAGCATCAATAAACAGCAAATGATAATTTATTAGTACTGTATGATTTGTATACCTTGTTGGCTAGCTCAAGGAGTTCCTTTGCTGTTGTAACATCGGCGGCGACGCAGAGGTTGCTCTGCTTTGCCTCCATGACCTCGAGCAGCTTCCTCCCCACCGGGTTCTTGGCCAGCCTCGCCCTCTCGGCGAACGCCGTCCTGGCCGGCACCACCTTGGGCTCCGCCGGCACTAAGACCTTCCTGTTGGCATCCAGGAAGCGCTTCACCTCTGCGGCCTTCTCCCGGGTGACCTTGCCGTGGCTGACGAGCACGGCGAGCACCTCGGTGAGCGTCATGAGCGAGTGCAGCGTGACCCCGTTCGCCGCGAGGTTCTCCCTCCCGCCCTGCTCGCGGTCGACGACGACGACGGCGTCGGCGACGACGAGCCCCTCGTCCCGGAGCGGCGCGACGGTCTCGAGCACGGAGGCGCCGCTGGTGACGAGGTCCTCGACGATGAGCACGGTGTCCCCGGCGCGGAAGGAGCCCTGGGTGCGCATGGCGGGAGGGGCGCCGGCGCCGGTCTCGTGGTAGCGGCGGAGGATCATGGGGATGCTGCGGGCGACGGAGAGCACGGAGGCGAAGGGGAGGGCCGTGTAGGGGACGCCGCAGAGGAGGCCGTAGGGGCGCGTGGAGGGGAGGGAGCCGAGGAGCGCGGCGACGCGGGAGAGGAGGCGCGGGTGGGAGACGAGCACGCGCAGGTCGAGGTAGATCGGGGAGGTGATGCCGGACTTGAGCACGAAGGCGCCGAACTTGTAGGCCTCCACCGCGTGCAGCTCCAGGATGAGGGACTCCATCGCGGCGGCGTCCATGGCGAGGACCGGCGACGGCGAGGTAGGGAGCGTGGTGTGGTGGAGTGGGAGGAGGGAGGAGACGGAGGAGCGAGCGAACCTCTGGCAGTGTGCAGTGTATGTACCACTGGCGCTGGGGGGTAGTGTTGACTAAAGCGTGACTTTTCCATATGAGCAGAGGATGAGGCGTGCTGGAGAAGGCGCCGCCGTCACGTCAGCGCGAACGTGGCACCGGCTGAGGATTGATACGGTGGGGTCGGGGGGCGCGGCGGCTAGAGCCGGCAGATTCGCTTTTTTTCCCTTTTTATTTATTTTCAACCATAACATTACAACAAACATTAGAAATAATAAAATTATATCCAAATTCATATACCACCTAGTGACGACTACAAACACTAAAGGAGACGAAAGCGCATCGCCGTCATCGCCCCTCCCTCCCCAAAGCCGGGCAAAACTTGTTATAGTAGACAGTCTGGAAGTCGTCGTGCTAAGTCCCCATAGAATCAGCGCAGCAGAACAGCAACCGTAGCGGATGAAGAGTAGTGTATATTGGAAGAATCCAACCTGAAGACGCACCAATGTAGATGAACTACGACCAGATCCGAGCAAATCCACCAAGGACAGATCCGCCGGAGACACACCACCACACGCCCACCAACTATGCTAGACACACCACCGGGATGGGGGCTAGGCGGGGAGAACCTTATTCCATCTTCAGGGAGCCACCACCGTCTCGTCTTCCTGAACAGGACACAAACCCTAACAATACTCTAGACGGGGATAACCTTATTTCATCTTCAGAAGTCATCACCGTCTCGTCTTCCTGAGCAGCACACAAACCCTAACAATACTCCAAGGAATATCTAAAAACAGAACCCTCTAGCCTGCAAGGGCTGGGATACATTGCGCCGCCATGGCCCTAAGGCTACCGATTTGATTCAAGGCCAGCACTCCACAAACTAGCTACTTTTGAAAAAATATTTGCTTTTTTATATGCCAAAAAATGTTAAAAATATTGCACATATACTCTCTCTCCGTCACAGCAACACTTATTTTGGAATGGGCGGATACTTTATACGGAGGTGTAGTATGTGCTTGTGAATTTCTTTAATGTATATTTTTGTATGTGGTGTACACAAAAAAAATATGGGCTTACTTTTTTCTTTTTTTGCCACAAATATATTTCTTTGGCCCACAAATCGGAAAACGTATTATTTAATAAAAATGTGAAGATATATAGAGAACACATTTATTTGTCTGTTCTAGCTCCCATAATTAGATGTGATATACACTCGTTATTACACCGTTTTCATTCCAAATAAACTGAATGTATAATCTTGTCTCAAGTCAAATTTCTCTATATTTGACAAAAATTTATAGAGAAATATGTTAATATTTGCCATGCACAAATACTTTTTTTAATGGTGAACATGATAAAACTAAGTAGGTTGTTGTAGATGTCTGATATAATGTCCTGCTCCCACCGATCCATATTAATTATCGCTGACTTAGTACAAATTAAGTACAATTAATATAAATCTAAGAGAGTAATAAAGTTTGACTTTAAGACACAATCAAAAAAAGGTTTTGGGTTAATGGAAAACTAGGAGCCTGTTCGGACTCCCTCCGGCTCCGCGACTCCGTTCCGGAGCGGAGCGGCAGCTAGTTCTAATTTATGGAGTGGCTAAAAGGATGCTCCGCCCGCTCCGCTCCGTGACCGAGGAGTGGAGGGCTGCCGAACACAGCCTAGAACTCGAGTTAATTCATAACAAAAGGAGTAACAAACAACGGCCAGCAACTCCCTTCGCTGGATTTTTTGCACGGTCAGACAAAGACACGACAGATGCTCCTGAGCAGAGCACAATGGATGGTCTTCATATCTTCAGAAAATAATTTCGAAATGGAGATGCAGAGAGCCAATAATATACCAGCAAAATTACTTGTTAGTCATGCATGTTTCCAGCAAAATTCAGAAACTAATCCCAAAGAAAACGAAAGGCAAATGCGCGTTCATTTTAAACCCCAGGATAACTAGGAAGCATTCATGTCAATGCTACACCACTCCTGCAACTGAACAGTTATAGGTTTACTGGAAACGATCTAGCCGCCTCACCATTAAGGGGCCAAAATAACATCATGTCCAATAAGTACGTACTCCCAGCAGCTTCAGCGTGTAATGTCCTCCACTTGAGTACTTCCAGCATCTTCTTCGGCGCGCTTCCTCTTGAGCTTGCTCCCGTCCAGTCGCCATTGGTTCTGGACGTACGCGACGACTTCTTCCAGGGTCGCTTTCCGGTCCTCCTTGTAGTTCCACAGCTCGCTGAAAGGATAGCGGCTACTGGGATTGTGCTCGTTGATTTCGAGCAGAGCCTTTGTCACCAAGTCACAGATCTGCTCCCCGTGTTCTTCTTTCAGAGCCCGGAGCTTCTCGTCGTCCTCACAGAGAATTTCCTACAGCAGAGCACGTACTGTTAGACGGACGGCATTTTTTCCAAGCCAAACAAACTATTATTCACAGCTTCAAAGCCTGCATTTCATGGATATGCCAAGCTTGCTGTTACATGCGTGTTATGATTAACTTAAGATACGGATACTCCATTAGTATATATGGTCATATATCATTGCAGAGAGTTATGTCAAATTTACACAACGAGTGTTCCAAGTAGGTGGTAGGTGTGAATTACAGAATGTTCAGGAAAAACAACTCTTCCACATGGTGGCAGAGCTTCATAGACGACGTATATGTCATAAATTTCAGAAGCCTACCAGGATATACCCAATTAGCCTAGCATTGGATCTAGAATGGGAAGTAACAGTAATATTGTGCAACATTTTTTTGTCGTCTAAGCAAGCCCAAGCAGTGAAAACAATTCACATTCCTGATTCAGTTGACTAGCGTGCATTTTTAACCGGTCGACATCCCAACATATAACTCTGAGCAAACGGTAGATAACTGGCATATAACTTTTTTGAAGAAAAAAATGCTATAGAGTTGACCATATCAGAAGAAATCGACAATTAGAAGAAACCAACACTTTAATATAGAGCAAATCACTCTGATATGGTTCTGCATAAGTTCTGTAGATTCCGGCCCAGAGCAGCTACCTAAGAGCATCTCCAGCCACGCCCCCAACAGGTCCCCCAGGCGACTTTTTCGGCGCCGGCGCCAAAAAAAAGGCCCAGTCGCACCCCTAGGACGACGAAAAGCGCCGGTTCGGCCCTTTTTTCCGCCCGGCGGCCGCAGGCCGAACCCGGCGCGCTGGGGGGCGCTTGGGGGCTCCGGCGCAAGGGAAAAGCGCGGCTGGCCCACGCCGTCAGGTGAAAAGTCAAGATTTTCTTCCCCGACTCGCCTCCCACCCCCCGCGCTCTCGGTCGCCACTAGGTATATCCCGGCGCCGCCCCGCCGCCCTTCATCGGTAGATAGCCATTCCCCGCCTGAAAAATAGCAGAGGTTCGCCGCGGCAGCCCCTCCGACACCAGCTGGGCGTTTCCGGCCGCCGTTTCCGGCCGCGGAGGGGCAGTTTAGCGGCGGGTGCACGCCCACCGCGCGCAAGGTGTTCGACGATTTGCCTGCCTCGGCGATGGACTCAGATGACGAGGAAGTGCTCGCCGCGCTGCTGGAGGAGGAAGCCGAGGCCGACGTCCAGGAAGAAGAGCATCTCATGTTGATCACCAGCTACCGGCAACCTGGACTGCCTACCTCAGTATGCGTCAGGAGATCCGAGACCCACAGGTGCATCATCAACTGCAGCAAGATCTGATAGAGCACCTATGGAGGCTCAAGGGCGACACCGGGCGCGACGTGTGATGAAATATGAGTTTTTATTTGTTGAACTGTATAATTTGTATTGAACTATTTTGTTGAAGTATTTGAATTTTCTGTGATGAAATATGTGATAAAAAATATTTATGTTGATAATTGAATGCCGAGCCACGGCGAACCACGCCGAATATGGGCCTATTCTCGCCCATATGGGCCTTTTTCGCTGAAATGGGGCTTCAAAAGTGGGCCAAAATCGGCGACTGGGGGCGACGACTGGGCGCAAAACCGCCCCCCAGTGCCGAACGAATCGCCGGCTCGGCCCCAGGAGGCGATTTTTATGCGTCCTGGGGGGGCCAACGACTGGAGATGCTCTAACACACTAACGTATGTTCCAGCCCTCAAGGACAAACCTGGAATTGCTCTACAAATTATTATTTTTTCAAAGTCACACCACATTTTTAGTACGTGTCTTAGGTAACATATATACGCCTAAATAGACAGAGTCAGTAATTAAGCATCCATGGAATAAAATTAACTATTGTACTTAAAAGGGAATTAAATGTTTCAGTGTTATATAAACTAAACCAATCTATTAAATAATTCATTGTAAAATCTGCATGTGGTAAAGACCATTTGGAGCATACCAGAAAAAAAAGATTACTCTCTGCTATTTTGTTCCTTTTGGGTTAATCAAGAAAATCTGGAAGAGTAAATTAAACTAAGCACCTCTAATTTCCACCAGAGTTTATTAAGAAATACATGTACTGCAGAAATGGTTGCAAAGCCGAAAGTCTACCATGAAACCACTGACACACGATATTAGAGAAAGCAAATTGTGAAGTAGCAACAGTAAAGAGATATATACCATTTCTTTTCCATCAACCATGATAGCTTTAAAAGGGTGCCATTTTGGATTTCTTATCTCATTCTCCCATTTTTCACAAAATAAGGCAGCATGATAACTTGATTCAGCAGGTTCTGACAATTTCTGGTTGAAAGCTTTTTCAAGTGATTCCAGGTTAAGCATGCCCATCTTTTTGATGCCTATAGATGTTCGGTCAGTTGTAAGATCCTGGAAGCCCTGTAGAGCATGCAACAGGTCAAAAGGAGAATGGATTTCAGCTGTTATGCAAAATCATCAACAGTAACACATCACCATCTCATGGACAGGTGCTCAGTCAATGAGGTAACTTACACGTATCAGTGCCTTCCGAGCAAGCTGTAACTCATCATTGGATTGTCTTTCCTTGGTAATCAAAGTCCGAACAATTGATTCCACTCTGTCATATTTGTCTTGCAGCTCCTCACTCTGTTCAGCCATTTTCTTCTTTGATTCAGAGTCTTCACCTTGCATAGGTTTCACTGCTTCCAATTTGCTCTGCAGCTGCTTTGTTTCCAACTCAAGCTTCTGCTTGGCATTCAGTTCCTGATCTAACATGTGAAATAATAGAGCGACTTGTTTCTCCCTCTGCATTAACAGTACAGAGAAACACTCAGATCACTAAGCTTCTCAAAACAAAAATTGGAAAAACAAGTTATGATCCTTCTTTACGTATTATTCAATAACAGAATATCAGATGAAAACTAAAACAGGGGGGAAAGAAAACCAGTAATAAGCAGTTAAGCAGAATGCTGCTATGCAAAAAAAGCAAATAGCAATCAAACACCCTACTCAGACCCCCAAAAAGAGAGAAAGAAGAGAAAACAAACTACCATAATTCCAGGAGATATTCAATACAAAATGCAAGGCATCACACACCTGTTCTTTCTCTTCCTCATACTTCCTTTCTTGGGAGATACTTTTTGAAGCTAGTTCATCCAGCTTCTTGGATGCTAAGTCAAGATCAAATATCTTGCACTTCAGTTCCAAACGAAGCCTTTTATTCTTATCACGAATCCTCTCATAACATCTACGAGCAAGCTCCTGAGTCTTGTGAAATACTGATACAAACGTTCGTTTTGAAAGACGATTAAACACGTGAAAGCTCAAAGTGTGAGCACAGAGATGCATACATGCATATAACCAAACCATATAAGTTCATATAATGGTGTAAATAGCAAAAGATCATCCCAAACCTTCGGCGTAGAACTCCTGCGTTTGCTCCGACATCCTGTCAACACGTTAAATATGATTATTGTTTTTTTTTGAAGAAAAACAGCGCGCGCTGATTTCATTTCATTAATAGAAAGGCCGAGAAGGCCGAGTTACAGGTTTACATAGACGAAGTTAGATATATACATCTAAACTGCAGTTTTTGTCTACATTCGTGATGCCGCCCTCCGCCATCGCTAATAGTACCACCAGCAACAGAAGATGATTGCACCGCCGCCTGAATCCTGACCACCGCCGCCTGAACCCAAGTAAACCGCGGGTCTTTTATTTTTTCTCCTTCTGTTTTCTTTTTTTCTTAGATTTTCTTTATTTCTACATCGGTTTACTTTGGTTTTTTACTTTTTCATTGGTTTCTTTGTTATACCTCAGTTTCTATATTTTAACAGGTTTCTTTGTGTTTCTTTTTTTTCGTTTACTTGGGTTTCATTTTTTTCTTATTTTTTTGTTTCTTCATTTTTCAGTTACATGTCCTACATTTTTATTATACTCCCTCCGTCCCATAATATAAGAGCGTTTTTTACACTAGTGGGAGTACATGTTAGTAAACACTTTTTCAAATACACGGTCAACATTTTCAAAATACATGTTAATCATTTTCTTAATATATGGTAAACATTTTTTTGAATGCTTGCTCACTGTTTTTTCAAATTCTTGATTAAATTTTTAAATACATGATCAAAAAATTCATCATTTTTTTAATGCAAGGTCAATATTTTTTGTATACTCATTTAACATTTGTCAAATGCTTGATCAATATTTTTCAAATACTCGCTCAACATTTTTTCAAAATATTTTATTAACATTTTTATAAACATGATAAAAATATTTTCATTATTTTTTTAATACGTTCAATATTTTTGCTATATATATTTAACATTTTTCAAATGCTTGATCAAGATATTCCAAATACGTGCTCCACATTTTGTCAAAAGCTTGATCAACATTTTTTTCATAGAATGATCAAAACATTTAATAAATTTTTAATACATGTTCAACCCTTTTTTTTTCTCTATACACATCTAACATTTTGTGAATGCTTGATCAACATTTTTCAAATAATCGTTCAATTTTTGTTTCAAATGTTTCATTAACATTTTTATAGACATGATCAAATATTTTTTTTAGTATATGATCAGCATTTTTTTATATACATTTAATATTTTTCATATGCTTGATCAATATTTTCCAAATACTTTCTCCACATTTTGTCAAAAGCTTGATTAACATTTTTTCATACAATGATAAAAACATTTCATCATTTTTTAATACATGGTCAACCCTTTTTTCTATACACATTTAATTTTTCAAATGCTTGATTAACATTTTCTAAATACTTGTTCGACATTTTTTTAAATGCTTGATTAGCATTTTTATATACATGATCAACTTTTTTTCATCATTTTTGCCATTTGCTTATTTGAAAAGAACATGGGCTGATTTTGTTTCTGAACTTAGCACACTGATTACTTCATAGATTAGAACTAAAAATTGAAAATAATATCTCCGAGGGAAGTGATGTGTGTTGCATTTTTTCCTTGCTTCTTATCTATGTCTTCAAGTTATTGATTACACTACCGGATAGATGGTTCATTAGAATGTTTATATGAAGTATGCCCATAATTCTTTGTTGTTTATTTTATTGGAAAAAGGGTAATGCATCATGGAATTGTGGTCAAACAAGATTTCTGTACCAATGATGAAACAACATGTGGATGCCTCCTAATGGGCGAAGTTCTGTGGTCAAAATGGATGGACAAAGGAGTTGCATCATCTAAAGCAGAAGTGGGATGCAAATCAAAACCTATACCTCAGGTACCTATAACACTTTGGTAGTACCTCTCCCATTATTTATTTATGCATTACTTATTTACGATGAGGGAGTACAAAGCGGGCCAAAACCTCTTTAAGAATGTATCTACCTGATATGTTTCTGGCCATCCCTTTATTTTTCCAATAGTAGTTCTCATTAATGTTGTAAATGACTTCGCGGGGGGGGGGGGGGGGGGGGGGGGGGGGGGGGACACCTATTTATCCCATGTTAGCTTAGATGATGGTGCTATAGACAACCACGTCAGCAATGGCAACACTATATGCAGCAATGATGATGAGAACATCGGTGGTAGTCTAGATGAGATAGAAACTTATGAGCTGATATGTATGTAGGTGATGGATAAAAATTTAGAGAGGGAAAGGCATGTATGTGTACAACTATTATGTTATTTCCTTTGAGCAAGTAAACTTTTCACATGTCAATTACCAGATATCTGATCATGGATTGATATGTGCTATGTATACACTGATTTTGGATGCATGCGCAGAGGAATGATGTGGATCATGGTCCAACTTGATCATTTATACAAATATTCTGGAATTGTTCAATACAGCATGCAAAATATTTTCCCTTTTTCCCCGAGTGTCAACCACGTAAGGAAAAAGCATGTTTCCCTGTCGGCTGGCTGTTACAAAAATTTGGTTCCTAAACCTGACGAATCAAGATATTCCTGAGGGTGGCCGAAAGGAATAACCGTCAGGAAAGTATTTACTGTCGGTTTACTGTCAGGCATTAGTGAATTTCCCTGTCATTTTATTCTTAATAAGTTTTGCATGTAGGTCAGCCGACAGGAAATATTTTCCTGACAGTAATTGTCATTTTCCTGTGGGTTTTTGGCCATCGGGAAAAGTGTTGTTTGTGGTAGTGATGGTTGTATGAATAGAGTAGTTCACAAATTTTAACTTATGACCACATGCATGCCTTGATGATGTGGCATAGTTGCATGAAGAGGAAAAATAGGTAGTGGATTGCAACTATTTAAGAATAGAGGATAGGATGAGATGCACTTGTTCATTTTGTCTTAGAATGCTTGACGATGTGTCAATTTGCTTTGTAAGAATAATATCTGGTAGCTTTTCAGTATCGCACACCCAGCAACTCCAAATTCTCCTTGTGTAGCGACAGCCAAATATATACGTTGCCAAAAATAAGTAAAATAATGCAGTACATCTTTCCTATTCTGAGAAACTTTTGCACAATATTATTTTGAGTATGATCCAGTTCGAGTCTATCTTGTTCAATGCTGAGACGCAACGCAAAGTTACGGTTTGAGGTTTAAAAAGGGCTGGAGTTGAGACTTGGGACGCAACGTACTTATTAGCCAACAGAATCCAGTAATTCTGTCAGGCATGCATTCCTTGTTTGCTGTTTGCTTGACTGAATTGACTCTTCCATATAGATGGCATGCACTACTGACTGTGAAGCACTGAAGGGAGCTATCTTATGCAAGAAAGGTGGTGGTCAGGATTCAGGCGGCGGTGCGACCATCTTCTGTTGCTGGTGGTACTGGTAGCGACGGCGGAGGGCGGCATCACCGGGGTCAGAGTCGTCGGCGCAGCAGTAGCAGCCCATGCCGCGCAAGGGGTTGCAGCGGCCGTGGACGAAGCCCCAGTTCTTGCAGCAGCGCATGCACTTGCCGGACTTGTAGCACTTCTCGATGCACAGGGGCCAGTAGATCTTGCACACCAGCTTCGCCCCAACCTCCTCCACCATCTCACCTAATTTCACACAAAATTATACATGAGATTCACAACAAACTTGAACCAAATGCACAAATGTTTTTAGAAAAATTTATGCATCTAGGAGAGATTTTGACTTACAGCAGGTGATGAGGAGGATTGCCAGGAACAATGACAATGGGGCAAGCTTCTTCTTGCCCATCTTCTCCGGTCTCCACTGCTACCTATACCTTCATCAATATTACCTTTCTCGTTAGATATGTGATTTGGTTGGACGTTTTGGAGACTAAAGTTGGGTGGTATTTATACACCAAGGAGGAAGAGAGGATGCTACATGACGAGGAAAAGGTAGTGTAAATTGTGTGAAATGAAGAAGCGCAGAGAATGATCCAGTCTTCAGATTTCAGACAACCGGTACAGGACCCGAGATTATCTATCTATCTATCTATCTATACATATACTGAAACTTAAACCCAAACACTAAAAAGTGCATGGAGGCTCGTTGTCATTTTCGAGTGCACGATCCCTGACCTTAGATGGAGCTAATCACGACCGATCGCGTGGAGCGTTCCGACTAAAGACAATTGTTGGACCCCACACACACATGGGCAGCGGAGACCCTATTTTTTGAATACCAGGAGTCGTCACTGCTAAAATGCACACATGAGCAAAAACAAACAACAGTAAAATAAAAGACCAAAAACAAGACTCAAGAATCTAACTTCTTAATTATATCACTAGTGGTTTTGAATGCTTGGGTTGAGTGGTATTTAAACACCTAGAAGGAGTAGGAAGAGAGCATAAGTATAGGACGAGGACATAGAAGGGTAATTTTTTGAGACTGTCTCGATAAACGCTTCAGAACTCTTTAGATTTGGAATGCCAAAGATGAGATACAGACCAGGCTTCAAAGTTTTTTTTTGAAAAGGGGGATCCCCGGCCTCTGCATCAGAACGATGCATACGGCCACCTTTATTACCAAGCAAAATAGTTCAACAACAGTCTTAAAGTCTCAACAAAGTACAAAAAATGCTCACACAGAGCACAAGAACAAAGATCAAACCACAACCGGCTAGCAAGATAAAGATAGGAAAACTAATTGCCTATCCTATTATATGACCGCCATCTAAACCGGTTGAAAATATCCCGTGCTACCATCTCCCATCGGATAGATTCAGTAACCAAACGCTCCCTGGCCTCCGTCGGAGTGAGTAGCGACCACATACGGATCAACGCCGTAGCTCGGAAGATAACCTGCAAAAAATGAGTGTTTGTTGTTCTGTTAAAGACCAAATCATTTATGTAATTCCAGATAGCCCATACTAAAGAACATACTCCTACGTGAATGTGTCTCGCTGTTTGGAGCTCAACCCCATCAAGCCACGTCCCAAATAACGTGTTGATATTATTCGGCGGAGTAATATTAAAGGCTATGTGCACAGACTGCCAAAGAATTTTTGCCACGGGGCAATCACGAAAGAGGTGTTTGATGGATTCATCTCGATCACAAAAGCTACATCTAGTGGATCCATTCCAGTTGCGTTTTACCAAGTTATCCTTAGTTAAAATGACTTGTTTGTGTACAAACCACATAAACACTTTAACTTTCAAGGGAACTTTGACATGTCAAACATGTTTCGAATTAGGAATAGAGCTAGAATTAATAACATCCAAATACATGGATTTAACCGTAAACTCTCCATTCCTATTTAGCTTCCAACACAACTGATCGGGTCGTTGAGTTAGTTGAACATCCATCAATCTTCTCACAAGATGGAGCCGGGCTTCCCAACGGTTTCTGGCTAGAGCTCTCCTGAAGTGAATATTAAGAGGCGTTGACTGACATACTGTCTCAACGGTTGCATCTCTCTATTGAACAATGCTATAGAGATAAGGATATTGAAGCGCGAGGGGCATATCTCCTAGTCACGTATCCTCCCAGAATCTCGTAGAAGTACCGTTCCCACTAAAAAACTTCGTCCGATTAAAAAAGACTGATTTAACTCTCATCAGTCCTTTCCAGAAAGGCGAGTCCATTGGCCTCACTGTCACCTGGGATAAAGTTTTGGAATGAAGGTACTTATTATGCAGAATCTGTGCCCATGTAGCCCCGGTCTCACTAGATAGCTTATACATCCACTTGTTGAGAAGACATTTGTTCTTGACCTCAAGATTTTCGATCCCGAGACCCCCTTGGTCCTTCGGTCGACAAATAATGTCCCATTTAGTAAGTCTATACTTCCTCTTGAGATCATCACTTTGCCAGAAGAAGCGGGAGCGATAGAAATCAAGTCTTTTCCGAACTCCAACTAGAACCTCGAAAAAAGACAGAAGAAACATGGGCATGCTTGTGAGAACCGAATTAATGAGAATTAAACGGCCTCCATATGACATCAGTTTGCCATTCCAGCATCCCAGTTTCTTCTCAAAACGATCCTCAATGCTTTTCCATTCTCTGTTTGTTAGCTTACGATGGTGAATTGGTATACCCAAATAAGTGAAAGGTAAATCCCCAATTCACATCCGAACAATTGCTTACATGCCTCTTGTTCCTCATTGGCTCTTCCAAAACAGAACAATTCGCTCTTGTGGAAATTAATCTTTAATCCGGTCAATTGTTCAAACAAGCATAACACCAGCTTCATGTTTCTCGCTTTTGCCAAGTCATGCTCCATAAAGATGATAGTAGCATTGGCATACTGTAGGACAGATACACCTCCATCAACTAGATGAGGTACCAGACTGCCTACTTGACCAGCATCCTTGGCCCTTCCTATTAGAATCGTCAACATGTCAACTACAATTTTGAACAGAATAGGTGACATCGGATCTCCTTGTCGCATGCCTTTATGCGTTTGAAAATAGTGACCTATGACATCATTTACTCTAATTCCAACACTTCCTTTTTGCGTGAAAGACTCTACCTGTTGTCTCCAGGCTTGATCAAAACCTTTCATACGCAAGGACTGTTGAAGAAATGGCCATTTGACTTTGTCGTACGCCTTTTCGAAATCCACTTTGAAAACAACCCTGTCTAGTTTTTTCGTATGAATTTCATGGAGCGTTTCATGAAGGACCACAACCCCTTCTAGGATGTTTCTGTCCGGCATGAAAGCAGTTTGGGACGGCTGCACCACAGAGTGCGCAATCTGCGTGAGTCTATTTGTCCCAACCTTGGTGAAGATTTTGAAACTTACATTAAGAAGGCAGATTGGCCTGAACTGCTCAATTCGCACGGCCTCTGTTTTCTTAGGAAGCAAAGTAATAGTTCCAAAATTCAGATGAAACAACTGAAGCTGTCCAGAGAATAAATCATGGAACATCGGCAGCAAATCCCCCTTAATAATATGCCGGCATTTTTTATAAAGCTCCGCTGGGAATCCATCCGGCCCCGGAGCTTTATTGTTCTTCATCTGAGAAATAGCTTCAAACACCTCTTTCTCAGAGAACGGTGCAGTCAAAATTTCGTTCTCATCCGCAGCTAGTTGAGGGACATCCTCTATCCTCGACTCATCCAGGGACACAAAATTATCCTCCGGCGGCCTAAAAAGCTTCTTATAGTAATTGGTAATATATAATTTTAGGTTTTCCTGCCCTAAGATCGTCCCCTCATCTTGCTCAAGCTGAAAGATTCTTTTCTTTCTGTGCTTGCCGTTAGCTATCATATGAAAGGATTGAGTATTGGCGTCCCCTTGGACAACTCTGCGAACCTTAGCCCGCAATGCCCACTTCAATTCCTCTTATCGCAGGAGTTCTTTCAATCCACTAGTAGAAAATGGAGCTTTATTACCAGTTTGTAAGGGCCTTTAGTGCCGGTTCTGCAACCGGCACTAAAGGGTGGAGACTAAAGCCCACCCCCCCCTTTAGTACCGGTTCGGCACGAACCGCCACTAAAGGCCCACGACGTGGCGTGAGCTCGCGTCGTGGTATGGGGGACCTTTAGTACCGGTTGGTAACACCAACCGGTACTAAAGTTTTTTTTTGAATTTTTGGAAAAAATTTGATTTTTTTTTTCGATTTTCAATTTTCTGAATTATTTGATGATTTAGTCTCTAATCACCCCTCTTAAGTCCTCAAGTGTGGATCACTGATTCCAAATCGTCTAACTTCCCGGCCGGTCACCCATCCTCTCACTACCCCAGCCTGAGCACGCTTAACTTCGGAGTTCTATTCCCCCTACTTTCCAAGTCTACACTTGTTGTTTTCCTGACAAATGTAAGCTGTCAATCCTATTAACCCTCAGGAGTTTAGCTTGAGCATTAGGTCACACGTTTCACCGTTTGAGTTTGAAACTATTATTCTAAAAAAACATTAATTATTTAGTAACACTAATATTTCTTGAATAAGTAGTTTGACCATAGTTTGACCAGATTTGACCAAAATTCAAAAAACTGAAACAATTATTTAGTAACACTAATATTCTTGAATAATTATTTAGTAACACTAATATTTCTTGAATAAGTAGTTTGACCACAGTTTGACCAAAATTCAAAAAAAACTGAAATTTGAGCATATCTTTTTTTCCTTTTAGAATTTGAGGATTCTAAAAATTTGCAAACAGGCCATAGGCGGTCAAAATTGGATGCGGATTTTCGTGCTGAACATTTTGATATATTATATGTTTTTTTCGACATCGTATGCAAAAGATATAGTCGTTTTACTTTTTCGTCACACTTTTTTGCAAAACATGTCCAAATTTAAGTTTTTAAATTTTCGTAACTTGTAGATGTAGTAACATAACTACATCTCGAAGGATTTTAATTTTTGAAGTTTTTTATCATTTTCTTTTGTTTTTTTCAAAACTGAAATGGCGATACGGGGGGCGCGCGGGGGGGGGGGGGTAGAGTTTGAAAATTGCCCTATAGTGCGGTTTGTGTCTCCAACCGAGACTATAGGTTAAGACTCTTTAGTGCCGGTTGGTGACAGAAACCGGTACTATAGGTTAGACCTTTAGTACCGGTTTGTGTCACAAACCGGCACTAAAGGGGCTCGTGGGCCCCCGGCCTGACGCCAGCCTGCCACCACCCCTTTAGTACCAGTTCGTGGCACGAACCGGTACTAAAGGTTCAACACGAAACGACACTAATGCATAGCCGTTCGAACCAGCACTAATAGTCACATTAGTGCCAGCTCAAATACAAACCGGGACTAATGAGTTGAACATTTGACCCTTTTTCTACTAGTGATCTCATCTCCGCATAGCATGTCCTTTGCCGTCCAAGGTATGTACGTGCGAGCTATCAAACCTATGAAGCAAAACGGCAACGTCACTCCCACAAGCCTGAACAACACATTCATCATCTGCTATATAGAGAACTAGCCCAGTGGCCCGCACAAATGCGGTGTGTGGGCAACTTCTTCAGTAATGTGGTGCGACCGTGTTTCGAAATAAAATCTATTGAACCGTTATGGGCCTGGCCCATGTGTGTTGCTGACCTAGAAGTGAGGAAGGAGTAAGTTGTCTGCTCGACAAAACACGTACACACCCGAGTCTAATGTGCAGTCGCCGCTCTCCAGGTTGCTGCTCCTCAAAGCACAACATGGTATCAGAGCGAGGCGGCGGCGGGGCTGGCGGGATGGTGATTTCGCAACGGCGGAGCCAATGTACAGGTGTTGGGTTCAACCCAACGGAATTTGCTCCGTACGGGTGTGTAGGTGCCTATTTACCAGACATGAACCCATTAAAATATCGTGGCTGACCCCATCAACTAGAGGCTATCAAGTGAACGACTAAGCAAAGGGCTCAAAAGTGAGAAGCCCACGAGGAGTCCTTGACTCCTTCTGTGTGATTAGCGTTTCTAAAAAAAAAGTCACCGTGATTATATTAGTCACGTAGGCATCCCTTCAATCCCTAAAAATAAACGTACCCTATCCCTCCAAAAAAATGATTAGTCACATACGCATCCGCACGCCTCATCGTCTCTTTGTTTTTTAATTCACATTTGATTTCTCCTCTCGTCTATTCGTGTTCCTGACGCCTTGCCGCCTCAGCCGCCGCACGCCACCGGCAAGCAGGCCCGCTACAGCCTACATGCCTACAACCTACAGATCGACAGCGGCAACATTTGTAGTACAAACTTTGAGGTAATTACATTACATTGTCTCATCTCTTCTCTCTCATATGTATGTTTTATCTATCCCAATAGCCTAGTATGATAGTGGATTTTTTGCCCTAGTTTTTTTATTCGTTTCTCCATGGACTTTGATTGATCTAGGCTATGGAGCGGTGTTTTTCGAAGAGAACTCTGTCACTAGATCCGGATCCAGAGAATGATACATGCACATCAAGGTCACCCATTAGACGTATGCAAAGTGCATCAAATGTCACTGTAGCTAGTCTCCCAAAGCCTACTACTCATACAGAATAATTTTGATGAGTTGCCTTATGATCCGGCTTATCGGAAGAGAATTTCAAAGTAAACGAAATCCAAAGAAGCAAGATGAGATTTGCGCATATATTTAACAAGGGGAACTACAGGCCACCGTCTAATTTTGATTACCCGCAGAGGGAGATTGAAGATACTCGACGGAGATTTGATTCAGATTGGTCTGATGAATACATTGTTGGCTTGAGTATAGTGAAAAAGTGCATAAGGCCTTTTGTTTGTGTTGCTACCTTTTAGAGATTACAACGAGGGACAAGCTGGGAGTGATGCGTTTGCAATTAACCGCTGGAACGGTTGGAGCAAGAAAAACGAACTAGATAGTCATGAGGGTAAGGGTAATGTTAATAGCTTTCATAATGTAGCAGTAAAAAGATGTGATACTATGATGAATCAAGATCAATCAATTTAGGTCACTCTAAAACGTGAGTGACTTTACAAGATTCTTTCGCTTGACAGTACTTATTCTATACTTGTAATCTAACTTGTTATTTTTTTCCAACCGCTGTTCAAGGCGGTGTAAACTAACTTGTCATTTTTTTCCTAACCGTTGTTCAAGGCGGTGTAAACTAACTTGTCATTTTTTCCCAACCGGTGTGTACACAATTGGAGCGAGTGGCCATGTAAGATATTTCTCAATATGAGTGGCAGCATAACCGGCCCATCACCTCATTCGACGTAGTGACGGTCCTATTTGACTCTGCTAGCTAGTGCCGATATGTCAACTTTTTATTTTCTTTCAGACTGTTTGTGTTTGGCTGTGTGCATCCTAACTATGCAGAGGCCAGGTGTTGCTCATCATGATTTGTATCTTCTTGATGCTACATTTTGAGTTAATAAAAGTGCCATTTATCGAAAAACTTGTCATCTTTCCAATGTTCCAGGAAGATGAGAAGCTACACCGGAGCTGCAAATTTATTTAATACTACTCTATTTACAATATGTAAACAAGTGATTTTCTAATTTTATAGAACCGGTGTGTCTTGCACTCTTTAGTTTTTAATGCAGAACAATAACTGATATGTGATACTCATTATGTTGTTTTTGGGTTCTATAATGCGTTGTAAGATAATTTAAAATTAGACTTTACACTTCACATATTAGTACCAAGTTCTCACAACGAGTCATGGAGTGAACTCAATGGCCAAATTTTCTGGCTGCGCCCCCGGAAAGGACTGAAGGAAGATATGATGGACAAAGGAGTCGGGCCAGAGAACTAGAACTTGGAACTAATTCTGAACAAAAGGGGTGACTAAAGAGAATTTAGATGTAGAAAGTCAAGCAATAGCAGCAAAGTAAATCAGAGCAGTTGTTGCTTGTTAGGCATGCATGGTGATTTAACATCAAGAGACCGATCCCAAATCGAAGGTAAAATGCACCTTAATTCACATCACCTCAGTGTCAAACCCCGCAGAAACCTGAAGAGGATAACCAACAAGCATTCATGGCAATGGCAGACCACCACCGCAACTAAAAGGTTATAAGTTTACCGGAAACCATCTGCCTCGTCGTCAAGAGTCACACAGCTCTAACATGCCAGAGCCAAAATAACATCACGTCCAACTTATTAATAATTACTTAAAACTTATTAAGTACTTCCAGCAACTTCAGCCCGTCATGTCCAGTTGAGACTAAGTGCTTCCAGCATCTTCTTCAGTGCGCTTCCTCTTGAGGTTGCTCCTGTCCACACGCCACTGCTTCAGGAGGTGCTCAACGACTTCTGCCAGGGTGGCTTTCCGGTCCTCCTTGTAGTTCCACAGCTCGTTAACAGGATGGCGGCCACTGGGATTGTGCTCGCTGAGTTCGAGCAGGGCCTTTGTCACCAAACCATAGATCTGTTCGCCATTTTCTTCTTTCAGAGCACGAAGCTTCTCGTCGTCCTCACAGACAATTTCCTACAACAGAGCACACACTATTAGATGGATAAAAAATTTACAAGGCAAACAAACTATTTAACAGGTCCAAAAACCTGCACTTCAGGAACATGCCAAGATTGCTATTTCATAGTGATTTGTTCAACCGCGAGTAGCAGACCCTAAGATAAGTTCTCAGAGGTAACACAATGAATCTATGCATTAGCTGAACACTCTACAAGCAAGGGGCCAAACTCGTGTGACACAACATATTATTATGTTTTGAAAGTCATACCACATATTTCACAAACATGCCTTAGCTAACCTGGTATTATTGACCAGTGATACACATATATGTCTAAGTTAACAGATTCAGTAATCAACCATCCATTGAATAATTAACTGTTGTACATAAAACAGAAATAACTGACCTATGAATACATTAGTGTTATATATTACAAAACTAAACCAAGCTATTAAACGATTCACTGCAAGATCTGCATGCAGAGACCAGTTGCAGCACACCATGAAGAAAAGATTGTTCTCTGCTGATTTGTTCCTTTTGGATTAATTAAGAAAATCTAGGGGAGTATATTAAACTATGCACCTCTAGTTTATACCACAGTTTATTAAGAAGCAGATGTACAAGGGAAACATTTGCAAAGCCAAAAGCCTACTGCAGAACCAATGACACACAATTACAAAATATTAGAGAAAGCTGATTGTGCAGTAGCAACAGTAAAGAGATTTATACCATTTCTTTTCCATCAACCATGATAACTTTAAACGGGTACCAATCTGGATTTCCTGCAGAGCGATAATGAAACCAAGAAATACCGTCTGGCTAGGTGGAATGTATTATGTCGACCTAAAAGCCAAGGGGGTCTTGGAATCCAGGCCCTAGAGATTAAAAACATCGCTCTTCTCAGCAAATGGGTGTACAAACTACTCACTGAGGAGGGCGTTTGGCAGGAAATCATTCGTAATAAATATGTGGGATCCAAAGCAATATCTCAGGTATACTGGAAACCAGGTGATTCTCATTTTTGGAGTGGGGTGATGAAAGCTAAAGATTTCTTTTTCCAATTTGGTCCAGGATGGTTCCCAAGTACGGTTTTGGGAAGATACCTGGCTGGGGTCTAATCCACCTAGCGTTCAATACCCAAGCTTGTATAGGATTGTTAGACATAAGTTTGTCACGATTAAACAAGTTTTGGGTCAGGAAAATCCCGTCATTTCTTTTCGTAGGGACCTTCTTGGACCTCGTCGGACAGCCTGGAATGAACTGCTCATCCGTTTGGAGGCCGTACAGCTGTCGGATGAGCCGGACATTTTTAGATGAAAATTGCATCAGAATGGGAAGTTTTCAGTAAAATCCATGTATGATGCATTGGTCCATAATGAGGTTCCAATTGATAACAGGAAATTGTGGAAGCTAAAAATCCCTCTAAAAGTGAAGTATTCCTATGGTTCTTAACAAAGGGATGATCTTAACTAGGGATAACTTGGCAAGACGCAACTGGCAAGGTTGCAAAAAATGTGCTTTCTGCCATCATGATGAATCCATTAAACACTTATTTTTCGAGTGCAAGTTTGCACGGTCGGTTTGGGCCATTGTTCAGATAGCGTCGAATCTTTACCCCCCACGTAGTGCACGGAATATGTTTGGCAATTGGTTGTGGGGAATAGATAAACAATTTTCTGCTCACATCCTTGTGGAGGCGGCCGCCTTATGTTGGGCGCTTGGCTCACCAGGAATGATATAGTTTTTAACCATAAATGCGTTCCATCTCCTATGCAGGTTATTCATATATATTCGCGATGGCTCCGTACGTGGTCTATCCTGCAGAGGCCGGAGGACAGAGACCTTTTTATGATGGCGTCTACTCGGCTGGAGCATTCGGCCAGGGAGGTTTTCTACCCCATGGATGGCGGTGTGACCTTCCACTACTAGGGAAAACCTTATACACAGAATCTTAGCAGCAGCGCGGCACAAAAAGAGGCGCTACTGCTAATTAGCAGTAGCGATGTTAAGAAAAGCGCGCTGCTAATGAAAATTTAGCAGTAGCGCGTGATGGATAAACTGCGCTGCTACAAAAATGTACCAACAATACCTAACAACCTAAGTTTACCAGCAGCGCGGTGGCACGATGCGCGCTACTGCTAAAGCAATAGTAGTAGTGCGCTTTTTAGTCACGTCGCTGCTGCTAATTTTGAAATTGTCCACACGGTTGGCCCGTTTAGCAGTAGCGCGTGTGAGAAAAGCGCGCTGCTGCTACACCCTTAGCAGTAACGTGCTTTTCCTCCCGCGCTACTGCTAAGGCGCAGCACCCCACCACCTTTTCCCACCCGTCCTCCCCTCCCCCATCTCCTCTCCTCCCTTTCCCCTACCTCCCACATCCTCCCTCTCTCACTCTTCTTCTTCCTCAAGACTTCTCCCCCCATTACTCTCCCTCTTCTACCTACCTTTCTCTCTCTTCATTACTCCTAGCTAACTACACCACCTCCATTAATGCATCTCCTTTATCTTTTTCCTTCCCCCTCCACTAGTTGAAGTTGTCTCCTCCCAAATTAGCTAGCTAGGTAGATGTAGCATTTAGTCAAGTGACCTATTTGCCCCTAACTAGATCTATCTTTGTCAAGAAGAGCTTTGTGCACTTTTGATCTCCCTACATCATCATCTCCACCGTGTGCTCGATCTCGAGATAGAGGTGATTAAAATTTCATGCTTTTGCAAAATGGAAATATGTGTATGTGTGTGTGATATGATAATTGGGCAATATGATGGAAATTGTGTGTGTGGCATGAGTTGACGCCAAATTGTGCTTTTGAGTTGCCTATGTTTTGCCGAAATGTCGATTTATTTCCGTTTCGGCGAATTCCGGGCAAACTCTAGATCTATATATGTCCTATTTTTAGGGAAGGTCATGCCAAATTTTTGTATGACTTTGATGCATGCACGCATTTTTATTTGTTTATTATTACCGTGCAGACGTTCATGATGGTCAGTGGAACGATGGTGGACAGGTGGTTGCGGTCGGCGGTGCAAGACATGAAAGAAAATAACCTGACAGAGGTTTTATGCCCGTGTCGAAAATGCAAAGGAATAGTTTGGCTCGACCCCTATGACGATGGTCGTGTCGAAGCGCACCTGCTCATGACTGGTTTCATGGATGGCTATACTCGGTGTATAATTGAAGATGAGGATGACGATGTTGAGGACGCCGACGGGGCAGGCAATGATGACACGGGGCAAGACGAAGAGATGATCGATAATGGCGGAGGGGAAGCGGCCGGACATGGCGGCGGAGAAGGGGTCGGACATGGCGGAGGAGAAGGGGCCGGACATGGTGGCGGAGAGAACGACGTGGACTCCACGCAGCAGAGTTCGTCGGTACTAAGTTCAATCGTGCGGGACCCTCATGTTCAAGCACTGCTTCGCAAGGAGACAAGTACTGAGAGAGCTGCTTCTAGAGAGGAGGCTAAGCTGGAGCAACTGGTGGTAGACTCGAACACTCCATTATATGATGGTTGCAATCCTGAGGTGACCCGCTTGAGTTTCACGCTTCAACTCCTGAAGACGAAGGCTAAAAACAATGGACCGACACTAGCCTCGATGAGCATCTCAAGTACCTAAAGGATGTTCTTCCCACGGGGAATCTATGTCCTACTAGTGTTGAAGAGGCCAAGAAGATCGTGTGCCCTCTTGATCTGCCGCACGTTAGATACCATGCATGCATCAATGATTGCATAATTTATCGGAAGGAGCACGCGGAAAAAACAAGCTGTCCGGTGTGCAATGCTTCTCGATACAAGAAGGCCGGGAAGAAATGTCCCCAGAAAGTTGTATGGTACTTACCAATCACTCCCTGTCTCCAGCGGTATTTTGTAGATCCCAAGGAAGCAAAGCTAATGCGCTGGCACGCGGAGAGGAAGAAGCCCGACGATGGAGATGATCCGAAGCTGAGACACGTCAAGGATGGAAGCCAGTGGAGAGCGTTGAACAGCTTCTATCGGTATTTCGAATGTGATGCAAGGAACATCGTGCTCGGCGCGTGTACCGATGGCATGAATCCGTTTGGCAACCAGAACACCAACCATAGCACATGGCCCGTGTTTGTATGGATGTACAACCTCCCCCCTGGTTGTGCATGAAGTCGAAGTACATTCACATGAGCATGCTTATTCAAGGGCCGAAACAACCAGGAAATAATATTAATTTGTATCTGGGGCTACGTCAAGAGGAGTTAGACACGTTATGGAAAACACCGGCCAAGACATGGGACGCCAGCAAAGGCGAGTATTTCTACATGAGAGCCACGCTGATCACGACGGTGCACGACTATCTCGGTTACGGATATGTCGCAGGCCAGGTGTGCCATGGATATTGCGGATGCACGCGGTGCATGGATGATACGACGTCTCAGCAGCTAACGTCAAGGAAAGATGGCGGGTCTGGGAAAATCGTGTACATGGGGCATCAAAGATGGCTCGAACAGGACGACCCGTGGAGAAACCGTGGAGATCTATTCAATGGTCACGCTGAGCATCGAGGACCTCCACGTAAGCGGAGCGGTGCCGAAATCGATGAGCTGTTGAAAAACTGGAAGGAGTGCCCCGCGCCAGGAAAGACGATGAAAAAGGCGTCGGAGCCGCTGCTGAAGGTATGGAAGACGAGGTTTGTGTTCTGGGACTTCGAGTACTGGCACAAACTCGCTACACCTCATTGCCTTGATCAAATGCATATATGTAAGAATGTCCTTGAGAGCTTGCTCGTGACACTGATGAACATGCCGGATAAGACCAAGGATGGGCCGAAGACAAGAAAAGACTTGCAAGATTTGAAAATTAGGGAAGATCTGCACATGCCGCCCCGTAAAATGTCAGACGAGACAGAGACGGAGACAGAGGCACGGGAGAAGAAGGGCAAGAAAATAAAGAAAGAGGATTATTTCCCCCCTTCTTGCTTCACCTTAAGTCAGTCTGAGATCGGTCAATTCTTTAAGTGCCTTACCGGAGTCAAAGTTAGTTCCGGTTACTGTGGCAAGATAAGCAAATATCTAGACACGGACAAGAAAAGGTTCAGTGGGATGAAGTCCCATGACTGTCATGTGATGATGACGCAGATACTACCTGTTTCCCTTAGAGGGATAATGGACAAGCACGTCCCTGACACGATTATTGGTCTCTGCAACTTTTTCGACGTCATCTCTCGAAAGTCGATCAGTCTGAAGCAGCTCCGAAGGCTACAGGAAGAGATTGTTGTGATACTGAATGAGATTGAGATGTACTTCCCGCCCGCGTTCTTTGACGTGATGGTGCATCTGTGTGTCCATATTGTGGACGACATAATAGACCTGGGGCCGTCATTTCTGCACAACATGATGCCGTTTGAGAGGATGAATGGGATCATCAAAGGATTCGTTCGTAACATGTCCCATCCGGACGGAAGCATCGTCCAGGGCTATCTGACACAAGAGTGCATCTTTTTCTGCGAGAATTTTCTATATGGTGCAGACCTGCAGCCGCCTGGTGTTAGTGTTGGTTTGCCCGTTAACAAGCACGATGGGAGGCTCGAAGGAGAAGGTCACTCCAACGGTCGCAGGGAACTGCACGTGGCATACTCAGATCGACACATCGACTTTGACAGAGCAAACTTGGTAGTGCTACAACACCTAGACGAGGTAGATCCTTTCGTGGCACTGCACAAAGAAATCATCGCAAAGAAGTATCGTGACCGGGGGGTATGCAGGACGGACGGCGAAGTTACTAGAGAGCACAACTCCACTTTCCTGCATTGGTTCAAAGAGCATATTATTGGTAATCCCCCCGACGAGGGCTCTAAGGACGGATTGCTCATATACGCCTTAGCACATGGCCCTCGCCGAACCTCGTAACCTATCAGGCATACGATATCAACGGATACACGTTCTACACGAAGGCCAAAGATATGGACAGTGATGATCAGAACTCAGGGGTGACGATGGAATGCATGACCGGCAGCGACAACGGCGCAACTGAAAGATTTTACGGAAGGGTCGAGGAAAAGTCACAATGAGGGGCTCAATTATTCTTCAACGAACAAGAAGGGAAAGAAGCTGACTCAAAAACGAAAACGTCAACGCTGAGGAACCGTATGTTATCGGTCAAATGATGTAATATATATATATATATATGTTCCTATTTTGTATACACACTTAGCCATTATTATGCATGGGTCTGATGATGTAATATATATATGTTCCTATTTTATATACATATTTAACCATCAAATGATGCAATATATATTGCCTTCCCTTCGTTCACTGCTCTCGGAAAAAAGAAAAGAAAAGTGAGAGAAAATAAAGGAAAAGAAAAAGGAAAACTGGTTATAGCAGTAGCGCTTTACTGAAAAAGAGCTACAGCTAGTCAAGGTAGCAGTAGCGGTTTCCGTATAAAACCGCTATAGCTGCCTGTAATAGTAGTAGCGCGTTTGCTCTAAACGCGCTACTGCTGCGTCCACTTAACCCAAAATCCTCACTCTCTCTGCTTCATCCCGCCTCTTTTCCCCCCAAATCCCCACTCTCTCTTCCCCCGTCGCACCGCCGGGGCCCTGCCCTCGCCGCGCCCCGGCGCTCGCCTCCGACCCCGGCGCTCTCCCCCGACCCCGACGCGACACGCCTCCCTCCTCGGCCTCGCCCCCGACCCCGACGCGCCACGCCTCCCTCCTCTGCTTCCTCCCCTCCCAACCTCAGCCGTCGTCGGGCCTGCCTCCTCGCCCCTGCACCCTCTGTAAACCCCCCCCCCCCCAGCGCTCCTCCTCTCTCTGCTAGCTAGGGTTCTTGGGTTAATTTACTTAGGTTTTAGTTAGGGCAGTAGGTTAATTAGGTTATCTATTTAGTTATGAATTTAGCTAGGTTTTAAAATAGGACAGAAATTTAGGGTTAAGCAATTGTAGTTAAAAGAAAAGGCAGCATTTAAGCAATTGTCCAAATCAACATCCCTTGTTAAAGCAAATTTAGGTAGGCTGAATTTATATGCAAATTTGAACTAGACATGTGATATGTGGACATGTCATGTTTTGGACATGTCATGTTTGGAATTTGGACATGTCATTTGGACATGTGATGTTTTGGACATGTCATATTTGGAAAATGATGATTATGTGCAGGGTAAATGATCCGAGTGGCCTATGTTACGCCGGAATGTTGATTCATTTTCGTTCCGGTGAATTTCAGGCGCTCGATATGTCCATTTTTTTAGCAAAGGTCATGCCGAAATTTTCCGTGATTTTTGGCATGATTTGTGCTAGATAGTAGGCATATCGAGTGCTGGGAGTTGCTGGGAAACGACATTCCGACAAACATAGATTTCTTTTTTATGTCATTTCTCATTTTTTTCATACTTTTAGAATTAAACGAGGAGACTTAATCATAGGAAACATGTCGAACAACGAAGAAACTGGGCCTTCTGACCAAGATGCAAACGAGATGAATTATGAGGATGAACAAGAGTACCTCGACTACTTGACTGCTAAGCAAGGTTTGCAGGTCGGCCTCGATGATGGTACTGACGCCGACATCGACACCGACGGCGCCGGCACCGATGGCGGCGCCGAGACCGGCGGGGAAGGTACCGGCGGGGAAGGTACCGGCGCCGATGCCGCTACCGAAAAGAAGAAGCAGGAGAAGCAGAGGATACGAAAACCTAACAAACTAGGGATTGGACGACTAGTGATCACAAAGATGGCACCTGGCAAGTTTGAGCCATGAGAGCCGGAAGAACCTCGCAAGTGCTATGGGAACCAAGTAGGATGCATCCTACGGGAATGCGCGAGCATCAACGACGATGACTTAAGGAGTAAAGAACATTTGACGCAGTTGCTCCTGACGAAGTTGCACAAAAGATTCAAGTTCCCCGACCGGGATGATAACATAGAACAACCGTGGGATGATCCGAAGATGAAAAAGATTAACAATCACGCCATGGGCATGTTCAGCAATGATTTGGCCTCCTGGAAAGGGAGGGTAAAACGAGCTATTGAGGCTGAGGAACCCCTGTCCAAGATTCTGGAGGAAAATCCGACACTTACGGAAGAGGAGTTCGAAAAGTTCAAGGACACTTGCGCTACCGAGGCAGCCAAGGCTAAGGCAGCGAAATTCAAGAGCCTTCAGCAAAGGAACACGTGGAAGCATCGCCTCGGAAGCCGTGGCTACCTCGGTAAAAGGCCCATATGGGATAAGGAGGACACGGAACGTGAAGCCGCGGGTATCCCAGACCCCTTCGCGAAGTTCACCAACCCCTTAGAGCATGACTTCATCAGGGCCCGCTACAAGTGGGACAAGGAAAAGAAGGTTTTTTACATGGACCAGATCACGAGGAAATTGATTAGACTATTGGAAATTATTCTTTTACCACCTTACATTTAGCTCCATATCTAGTCGACTACACATTCCTAAACGGTTCACGCTCCTTCTACAGGAGAAGCAACAGCAGCTTGCAGCCGAAAGCCCTACTTCTCCGATGTGGCCCAAGTGGGACACCCCTCTCAACCGGGCCTTGAACGAACTTAAGGGACTCCCTTTGGGCCAGCGGCCGCAATATGGTCATGTGCACGGCGCTGGAGACGGAGCCACGTGGAAGGTGTTTTACAACGAGGGTCCGGAGGCCAAGAAGCAGAAAAAGAAGTTTAGTCAGGCGGACATCCACGCGAAGGTGAAGCTTGCGGTCGAGAAAAACGCAGCTGAGGACGCGAAAAAAACAGACGAGGAGAAAAATGAGTTGCTACAGCAGGCAGTCAATGCTGCTGTAACTGCCTGCAGAAATGATTTCTCTACTAACTTGGTTCCAGCTATCATCAACTGGACGAAGGAAAATCAAGACAAGATGGTACATGATTTCCCGTTGCCCAGTTTCGTCGGGAGCAAGTCCATGAACAACAACACCACCGCACCATCACTTGCTCACGCAACCGGGCCTCCTCTCGCAGTCGCTCCCGCTCATAGCAGCCCATCCTCAGTCTCTGGCGCGCTAGGTGGGCCTTCGTCTTTGGCTGAGCTCGACGCCGTCACGGTAATTACATGCCGCACCAACATATATATATATATATAGAGAATATTCCATTTTCGTTGCCTTTCGGATGTTTTACACCACAGACATATGTGTTTGCAGGCCGAAGAAACCCCGTGCACCATACTCTACTTGATCAAAGGCCAGAAGGTGGATGTGGGAAAGGGGAGGATAATGAACCCCTTGCAACCCACGTTACACAACCAGCCGATCCCCGCTGGGCACTTCAGGGTTAGCTTGTCTAGTGTGAAATCGGGGCACGAGGATTTGCCTCCTCCAGTACAGCATGTGGGAGAGGACGACGAGACCCCGCCGCGGATTGGAAACTGCAAGGGTTGGGTGCTGCTATGGCCGAAGAATCTTATTCGTTTGGAGCCGGCCGAGAGCACACCAATAACCACACATCAACAAGCATGTGCAGAGACCACCACCCCGCCTACGTAATTACCAGCTCCTGTAGTGCCGGGTGAGAGCGACGGACGACGTGATGAAGGGGGTGCAATAGTATTGGCTGATGTAATCGGTCCTGTAGAACAGAGAATGGATGATGAGACGGAGGTCGACCCTATGGGTTTCCTCAATACAAACGCGTATGACTGTGACATAGATATGATGAGTCAACCATATGACGAATCGGGCTATCAGCATGCTAATGAGGATATGGAGGATATGCCCGGACAGGAAGGTCGTAGCAGGGATTGCAAAAAGTCTCTCTTCCTGAAATCCTCACAGGACACGCCTGAAGATGCCGCCTCAACATAGGCTCAACTAGCCGGGGGTCGTACAGTACTTAGCCCGAGAACACTGGGGCAGGGGTTAAGGAAGGGTCTGGAAGGTGTGCCTAAGAAAAAGGAGAGGAAGAGATCAGGGAAGATAGCTGCCTCCAAACAAGCCAGAGCACTGATAACCCACAAGTATAGGGGATCGCAACAGTTTTCGATGGTAGAGTATTCAACCCAAATTTATTGATTCGACACAAGGGGAGCCAAAGAATATTCTCAAGTATTAGCAGTTGAGTTGTCAATTCAACCACACCTGGATAACTTAGTATCTGCAGCAAAGTATTTAGTAGCAAAGTAATATGATAGTAGTGGTAACGGTAATGGTAGCAAAAGTAATATTTTTGATATTTTGTAGTGATTGTAACAATAGCAACGGAAAAGTAAATAAGCGAAGAAAAATATGTGGAAAGCTCATAGGCATTGGATCGGTGATGGAGAATTATGCCGGATGCGGTTCATCATGTAACAATCATAACATAGGGTGACACAGAACTAGCTCCAATTCATCAATGTAATGTAGGCATGTATTCCGAATATAGTCATACGTTCTTATGGAAAAGAACTTGCATGACATCTTTTGTCCTACCCTCCTGTGGCAGCGGGGTCCTAATGGAAACTAAGGGATATTAAGGCCTCCCTTTAATAGAGTACCGGAACAAAGCATTAACACATAGTGAATACATGAACTCCTCAAACTATGGTCATCACCGGGAGTGGTCCTGATTATTGTCACTTAGGGGTTGCCGGATCATAACACATAGTAGGTGACTATAGACTTGCAAGATAGGGTCAAGAACTCACATATATTCATGAAAACATAATAGGTTCAGATCTGAAATCATGGCACTCGGGCCCTAGTGACAAGCATTAAGCATAGCAAAGTCATAGCAACATCAATCTCAGAACATAGTGGATACTAGGGATCAAACCCTAACAAAACGAACTCGATTACATGATAGATCTCATCCAACCCATCACCGTCCAGCAAGCCTACGATGGAATTACTCGCGCACGGCGGTGAGCATCATGAAATTGGTGATGGAAGATGGTTGATGATGATGACGGCGATGGATTCCCCTCTCCGGAGCCCCGATCAGACTCCAGATCAGCCCTCCCGAGACGTTTTAGGGCTTGGCGGTGGCTCCGTATCGTAAAACGCGATGAATCCTTTTCTCTGATTTTTTCTCCCCGAAAGCAAATATATAGAGTTGGAGTTGAGGTTGGAGGAGCTCCAGGGGGCCCACGAGGTAGGGGCGCGCCCTAGGGGGGGCGCCCCCACCCTCGTGGCTAGGGTGTGGGCCCCTGGTCTTCATCTTTTGCAAGGATTTTTTATTATTTCCAAATAGACGTTCTGTGGAGTTTCAGGTCATTCCGAGAAGTTTTGTTTCTACACATAAATAACACCATGGAAAGTCTGCTGAAAACAGCGTCAGTCCGGGTTAGTTCCATTCAAATCATGCAAGTTAGAGTCCAAAACAAGGGCAAAAGTGTTTGGAAAAGTAGATACGACGGAGACGTATCAACTCCCCCAAGCTTAAACCTTTTCTTGTCCTCAAGCAATTCAGTTGATAAACTGAAAGTGATAAAGAAAAACTTTTACAAACTCTGTTTGCTCTAGTTGTTGTAAATATGTAAAGCCAGCATTCAAGTTTTCAGCAAAGATTATGACTAACCACATTCACAATAACTCTTAGGTCTCATGTTTACTCATATCAATAGCATAATCAACTAGCGAGCCATAATAATAAATCTCGTATGACACCACTTTCTCAAAACAATCATGATATGATATAACAAGATGGTATCTCGCTAGCCCTTTCTGAGACCGCAAAACATAAATGCAGAGCACCTTTAAAGATCAAGGACTGACTAGACATTGTAATTCATGGTAAAAGAGATCCAGTCATAGTCATACCCAATATAAATTAATAGTAATGAATGCAAATGACAGCTGCGCTCTCCAGCTAGTGCTTTTTAATAAGAGGGTGATGACTCAACATACAAGTAAATAGATAGGCCCTTCCCAGAGGGAAGCAGGGATTTGTAGAGGTGCCAGAGCTCGGTTTTGAAATATAGATAAATAATATTTTGAGCGGCATACTTTCATTGTCAACATAACAACCAAGAGATGGCGACATCTTCCATGCTACACACATTATAGGCGGTTCCCAAACAGAATGGTAAAGTTTATACTCCCCCTCCACCAACAAGCATCAATCCATGACTTGCTCGAAACAACGAGTGTCTCCAACTAGCAACAATCCCAGGGGGAGTTTTGTTTGCAATTATTTTGATTTAGTTTGCATAAAGCATGGGACTGGGCATCCCGGTGACCAGCCATTTTCTCGTGAATGAGGAGCGGAGTCCACTCCTCTTGAGAATAACCCGCCTAACATGGAAGATAATGGCAGCCCTAGTTGATACATGAGCTATTCGAGCATACAAAACAGAATGTTTATTTGAAGGTTTAGAGTTTGGCACATACAAATTTACTTGGAACGGCAGGTAAATACCGCATATAGGAAGGTATAGTGGACTCATATGGAATAACTTTGGGGTTTACACTAGTAGAAAACAGGGCTTTGGTCACAGGGCAATATTAACATTAGTCCCGGTTCAGTCACGAACCAGGACTAATGTGAGCATTGGTCCCGGTTCGTGCGGCTAAGGCATTAGTCCCGGTTCACCTGAGCCCTTTAGTTCCGGTTTGAGACACGAACCGGGACTAAAGGGTGCGATGCCCTTTAGTCCTGGTTCATGTCTCAAACCGGGACTAAAGATTAGCCCTTTAGTCCCGGTTCGTGTCTCAAACCGGGACTAAAGGGCTCATTTTCAAACTCTAGCCCCCCCCCAGTGGATCGCCTTTTCGGTTTTGTAAAAAGCAAAAGAAAATGATAAAAACTTCAAAAATTAAAATCCTTCGAGATGTAGTTATGTTACTACATCTACTAGTTAGGAAAATTTAAAAACTTAAATTTAGACATGTTTTGCAAAAAGTGTAGGGAAAATGTAAAACGGCTATAACTTTTGCATACGATGTCAGAAAAAAACGTATAATATATCAAAATGTTCAGCACGAAAATCCGCATCCGATTTTGACGGCCTATGGCCTGTTTGCAAATTTTTAGAATCCTCAAATTCTAAAAGGAAAAAAAGTTATGCTCAAATTTTTGTTTTTTTTGAATTTTTGTTAAATCTGGTCAAACTATGGTCAAACTACTTATTCAAGAAGTATTAGTGTTACTAAATAATTATTTTAGTTTTTTTGAATTTTGGTCAAATCTGGTCAAACTGTGGTCAAACAATGGTCAAACTAATTATTCAAGAAATATTAGTGTTATTAAATAATTATTTCAGTTTTTTTGAATTTTGGTCAAATCTGGTCAAACTGTGGTCAAACTGTGGTCAAACTATGGTCAAACTACTTGTTCAAGAAATATTAGTGTTACTAAATAATTATTTTTTTAGAACAATTGTTTAAAACTCAAACAGTGAAATGTGTGACTTCATGCTCAAGCTAAATTCCTGAGGGTTAATAGGATTGACATCTTACTATTGTGAGGAAAACAACAAGTGCAGACTTGGAAACGAGGGAGAATAGAACCCGGAAGTTAAGCGTGCTCAGGCTAGAGTAGTGAGAGGATGGGTGACCGTCCGGTCCCGGTTGGTGTTACCAACCGGGACTAAAGGTGGAGCTCCAGGCTGCAAGAACCGGGACTAAAGGGGGAGGCTTTAGTAACGACCCTTTAGTCCCGGTTCCAGAACCGGGACTAAAGGCCCTTTTTCTACTAGTGTTAAGGGATTGGATGCACAAGCAGTATTCCCTCTTAGTACAAGTGAAGGCGAGCAAAAGACTGGGAAGCGACCAACTAGAGAGCGACAACAGTCATGAACATGCATTAAAATTAATAAACATTGAGTGCAAGCATGAGTAGGATATAATCCACCATGAACATAAATATCGTGAAGGCTATGTTGATTTGTTCAACTACAGGTGTGAACATGTGCCAAGTCAAGTCACTTAAATCATGCGAGGATACCACCCCACTATACCACATCACAACCATTTTAATAGCATGTTGGCACGCAAGGTAAACCATTATAGCTCATAGCTAATCAAGCATGGCATAAGCAACTATGATCTCTAATTGTCATTGCAAACATGTTCATTCATAATAAGCTGAATCAGGAACGATGAACTCATCATATTTACAAAAACAAGAGAGGTCGAGTTCATACCAGCTTTTCTCATCTCAGTCAGTCCATCATATATCGTCATAATTGCCTTTCACTTGCACGACCGAACGATGTGAATAATAAGAGTGCACGTGCATTGGACTAAGCTGGAATCTGCGAGCATTCAATAAACAGGAGAAGACAAGGCAATATGGGCTCTTGGTTAAATCAACAATAATGCATATAAGAGCCACTTCAACAATTTAATCATGGTCTTCTCCTACGACCCCCAAAGAAAAGAAAAGAAATAAAACTATTTACACGGGAAAGCTCCCAACAAACAAAAAAGAACAAGAAATCTTTTTGGGTTTTCTTTTTAATTATTACTACTACAGTAAGAAAAGTAAACTAACTAAAAGTTACACTAATTTTTTTTGTTTCTTAAAGTTTAACAAACACACAAGAAGAAAGCAGGAAAAAGAAAAAAAATAAACTAGCATGGATATTACAGTGAAAGAGTATGAGCACCGACATTTAGCAATGAGTGTGTGAACATAAATGTAATGTCGGTGGGAAATACGTACTCCCCCAAGCTTAGGCTTTTGGCCTAAGTTGGTTTATTGCCAAGGATGGCCTGGCGGATATCCGTAGTTGTAGCCAGGGTCGTACTGAGCTGCGACAGTTATCTCAGGATCCCAAAAGTAATCAGACTGTCGTGGAGGCTCAAATTGTGGTTCCGGCTCCGGGGCTGGTGTAGGGTTCCGGTAGGCTTGAATGGCCGCCCACGGAACGAGATACGGACCTTCAGATAAATTAAACAAGGAAGGAGCAGGCAAGGTAATAGTCTCAGGGTGATGTTTATCAAAGAACAATTTGTATTTAAGCTCCCCTTCCTTATTCTTAACAATAAAGTCATGTGCTACCATACTCTTATAATCTAAATAAGCATTGGGCAGCAATTTTTCTTCTTTTTCATAGTGCCTAATAGGTATGTTATAATGTGCAGCAAGGCATGAAGCATAAATACCTCCAAAGATGGGACCCTTAGTATGGTTCAAACTTAACCGTTTAGCAATAATACCGCCCATACTAACAGTGTTATCGGAAAATAAACCATGAACAAAATGATAATATCAGGAACACTAAGGTTTCCACAGTTTCCGCGACCAATCAAGCAACGACTAGCAAATATGGCAAAGTAGCGTAAAACGGGAAAATGTATGCTAGTGATTCTTGCATCGGAAACTTTCCTAGTTTCCCCTACAGTAATAGTGTCAATAAACCCATCCACATCTTTACGATGTGGTTCATCTAAGGTACCCTCGAAGGGTATTTTGCAAACCTTGCAAAATTCATCTAGTGGCATCTTCTTAACAACATCATATAAATGAAACTCTACTGAAGGAGGTGTTTCTTTAGGAAAATAGTAGAAGTTTTGCACAAAAGTATTGGTGAGTAAGAGATACTGATGACGTTGGTCGCGGAGGAAGTCGGTGAGGCTAGCATTCTCAGCCAATGAATAGAAATCATCATAAATCCCGGCTTTTCTCAAGAAATCATCGGAAGGCCATTCACACGGCCGAACCTCCGTGGTGCGAGGCAAATTATATTTGGGCCTCTGTGCTTCTTCACTTTGCTTTTCCTTCGAGCTTCGGCTCGATGAGCCCCTCAAAAATCTCTTCATTATTTTCTGAAATATTCTGAAATTTTTAGTAACTTCAAATAAAAGTGAACCAAGCTCAACAAAATTGATAGCAACTACTCCTACAAGTGCCTAGAGACTATATCATGCATTAGAACTACTTGGAACCATATAAATTTGACATGCAAGCTCAAGAACATGGTCACCTAGGCAGCACAAATTTGCAATGAACAGAACACTAGAACAAAAACTAATTGGACCAATGGAGGAGTCACATACCAACGAACAATCTCCCCAAGCAGTTTTGTGAGAGGTGCTTTGAGCAAGGAGATCGAAAATCGCAGTAAAATGAGCCAGAACTCGTGCTTGAGCTGGATATTGGTGTTTGTGTGAGGAAGAAGGAGTGTATGGGTGCAGGAATAAGTGGAGGAGGGCCACTGTGGGCCCACGAGACAGGGGGCACGCCCTCCACCCTCGTGGCCAGGTGCTTGCCCCTCCTGCTATGTTCTCAGTGCCAGATATTCTCAAAAATTCTAGAAAAAATCATATTCCATTTTCAGGGCATTTGGAGAACTTTTATTTTCGGGGTATTTTTATATTGCACGGATAAATCAGAAAACAGACAGACAAATACTGTTTTTACTTTATTTCAACTAAATAACAGAAATTAGAAAGAGGGTACAGAAGGTTGTGCTTCTAGTTTCATGCATCTCATGCTCATCAAAAAGAATCCACTAACAAGGTTGATCAAGTCTTGTTAACAAACTCGTTCCGAATAACATGAAACCGGAGAAATTTCGAATAACACTATGTTACCTCAACGGGGATATGCACATCCCCAATAATAAGAATGTCATATTTCTTCTTGACGGTAGGAAGAGGAAATTCAAAACCTCCAAAAATAATCGATGGAATTTTTCCAATAGAATTGATACTATGAACTTGAGGTTGTTTCCTCGGAAAGTGTACCGTATGCTCATTACCATTAACATGAAAAGTGACATTGCCTTTGTTGCAATCAATAACAGCCCCTGCAGTATTCAAAAAAGGTCTTCCAAGAATAATAGACATACTATCGTCCTCGGGAATATCAAGAATAACAAAGTCCGTTAAAATAGTAACATTTGCAACCACAACAGGCACATCCCCACAAATACCGACAGGTATAGCAGTTGATTTATCAGCCATTTGCAAAGATATTTCAGTAGGTGTCAACTTATTCAAATCAAGTCTACGATATAAAGAGAGAGGCATAACACTAACACCGGCTCCAAGATCACATAAAGCAGTTTTAACATAGTTTCTTTTAATGGAGCATGGTATAGTTGGTACCCCAGGATCTCCTAGTTTCTTAGGTATTCCACCCTTAAAAGTATAATTAGCAAGCATGGTGGAAATTTCAGCTTCTGGTATCTTTCTTTTATTAGTAACACTATCTTTCATATACTTAGCATAAGGATTCATTTTGAGCATATCAGTTAATCGCATACGCAAAAAGATAGGTCTAATCATTTCAGCAAAGCGCTCAAAATCCTCATCATCCTTTTACTTGGATGGTTTGGGAGGAAAAGGCATGGGTTTCTGAACCCAAGGTTCCCTTTCTTTACCATGTTTCCTAGCAACAAAGTCTCTCTTATCATAACGTTGATTCTTTGATGGGTTATCAAGATCAACAGCAGGTTCAATTTCTACATCATTGTCATTACTAGGTTGAGCATCATCATGAACATCATCATTAGCATTTTCATTAGGTCCATGTTCATTACCAGATTGTGTTTCAGCATCAGAAATAGAAATACCATTTGGATTCTCAGGTGTTTCAGCAATAGATTCACTAGAAGCATGCAAAGTCCTATCAATTTTATTTTTCTTCCTTTTAGAAGGACTAGGTGCATCAATATTATTTCTCTGAGAATCTTGCTCAATTCTTTTAGGATGGCCTTTAGGATATAAAGGTTCCTGAGTCATTCTACCAGTTCTAGTAGCCACTCTAACAGCATAATCATTTTTCTTACTATTCAATTCATTGAGCAAATCATTTTGAGCCTTAAGTACTTGTTCTACTTGAGTGGTGACCATAGAAGCATGTTTACTAATGAGTTTAAGTTCACCTCTAACATTAGCCATGTAATTACCCAAGTGTTCAATCATATAGGCATTCTGTTTTAATTGTCTACCAAAATAAGCATTGAAATCTTCTTGCTTAACCATAAAGTTATCAAACTCATCCAAGCATTGGCTAGCAATTTTAGTAGGAGGGATTTCAGTTTTATCATATCTATAGAGAGAATTTACCTTTACTACCTGTGTCGGGTTATCAAGACCATGAGTTTCGTCAATAGGTAATGGATTAGGATCATATGTTTCTTCAACAGGCGGTAAATTAAGACCATGTATTTCTTCAATAGGAGGTAAATTCTTAACATCTTCAGCTTTAATACCTTTTTCTTTCATAGATTTCTTTGCCTCTTGCATATCTTCAGGACAGAGAAATAGAACACCTCTCTTCTTCGGAGTTGGTTTAGGAATAGGCTCAGGAATTGGCTCAGGAAGTGTCCAATTATTTTCATTTGTCAACATATTATTCAATAGAATTTCAGCTTCATCCGGTGTTCTTTCCCTGAAAACAGAACCAGCACAACTATCCAGGTAATCTCTGGAAGCATCGGTTAGTCCATTATAAAAGATATCAAGTATTTCATTTTTCTTAAGAGGATGATCAGGCAAAGCATTAAGTAACTTGAGAAGCCTCCCCCAAGCTTGTGGGAGACTCTCTTCTTCAATTTGCACAAAGTTATATATATCCCTTAAAGCAGCTTGTTTCTTATGAGCAGGGAAATATTTAGCAGAGAAGTAATAGATCATATCCTGGGGACTACGGACACAACCAGGATCAAGAGAATTAAACCATATCTTAGCATCACCCTTTAATGAGAACGGAAATATTTTAAGGATATAAAAGTAGCGAGATCTCTCATCATTAGTGAACAGGGTGGCTATATCATTTAATTTAGTAAGATGTGCCACAACAGTTTCAGATTCATAGCCATGAAAAGGATCAGATTCAACCAAAGTAATTATATCAGGATCAACAGAGAATTCATAATCCTTATCAGTAACACAGATAGGTGAAGTAGCAAAAGCAGGGTCAGGTTTCATTCTATCATTGAGAGATTGCTGCTTCCATTTAGCTAATAACCTCTTGAGTTCATATCTATCTTTGCAAGCTAAAATAGCTAAAGAAGCTTCTTTATCAAAAACATAACCCTCAGGAATAGCAGGCAAGTCTTCATCATCACTTTCATCAATATAATCGGTTTCAATAATTTCTTTCTCTCTAGCCCTAGCAATTTGTTCATCAAGAAATTCACCAAGTGGCACAGTAGTATCAAGCATAGAAGTAGTTTCATCATAAGTATCATGCATAGCAAAAGTGGCATCATCAATAACATGCGACATATCAGAACGAATAGCAGAAGCAGGTTTAGGTGTCGCAAGCTTACTCAAAACAGAAGGTGAATCAAGTGCAGAGCTAGATGGCAGTTCCTTACCTCCCCTCGTAGTTGAGGGATAAATTGTTGTCTTAGCGTCTTTCAAGTTCTTCATAGTGACCAGCAGATATAAATCCCAAGTGACTCAAAGAATAGAGCTATGCTCCCCGGCAACGGCGCCAGAAAATAGTCTTGATAACCCACAAGTATAGGGGATCGCAACAGTTTTTGAGGGTAGAGTATTCAACCCAAATTTATTGATTCGGCACAAGGGGAGCCAAAGAATATTCTCAAGTATTAGCAGTTGAGTTGTCAATTCAACCACACCTGAATAACTTAGTATCTGCAGCAAAGTATTTAGTAGCAAAGTAATATGATAGTAGTGGTAACGGTAAAGGTAGCAAAAGTAATATTTTTGGTATTTTGTAGTGATTGTAACAATAGCAACAGAAAAGTAAATAAGCGAAGAACAATATGTGGAAAGCTCGTAGGCATTGGATCGGTGATGGAGAATTATGCCGGATGCGGTTCATCATGTAACAATCATAACATAGGGTGACACAGAACTAGCTCCAATTCATCAATGTAATGTAGGCATGTATTCCGAATATAGTCATACGTGCTTATGGAAAAGAACTTGCATGGCATCTTTTGTCCTACCCTCCCGTGGCAGCGGGGTCCTAATGGAAACTAAGGGATATTAAGGCCTCCTTTTAATAGAGTACCGGAACAAAGCATTAACACATAGTGAATACATGAACTCCTCAAACTATGGTCATCACTGGGAGTGGTCCCGATTATTGTCACTTCGGGGTTGCCGGATCATAACACATAGTAGGTGACTATAGACTTGCAAGATAGGATCAAGAACTCACATATATTCATGAAAACATAATAGGTTCAGATCTGAAATCATGGCACTCGAGCCCTAGTGACAAGCATTAAGCATAGCAAAGTCATAGCAACATCAATCTCAGAACATAGTGGATACTAGGGATCAAACCCTAACAAAACTAACTCGATTACATGATAGATCTCATCCAACCCATCACCGTCCAGCAAGCCTACGATGGAATTACTCATGCACGGCGGTGAGCATCATGAAATTGGTGATGGAAGATGGTTGATTATGACGACGGCGACGGATTCCCCTCTCCGGAGCCCCGATCGGACTCCAGATCAGCCCTCCCGAGAGGTTTTAGGGCTTGGCGGCGGCTCCGTATCGTAAACGCGATGAATCCTTTTCTCTGATTTTTTTCTCCCCGAAAGCAAATATATAGAGTTGGAGTTGAGGTCGGAGGAGCTCCAGGGGGCCCACGAGGTAGGGGGGCGCGCCCCCCACCCTCGTGGCTAGGGTGTGGGCCCCCTGGTCTTCATCTTTTGCAAGGATTTTTTATTATTTCCAAATAGACGTTCCGTGGAGTTTCAGGTCATTCCGAGAACTTTTGTTTCTGCACATAAATAACACCATGGAAAGTCTGCTGAAAACAGCGTCGGTCCGGGTTAGTTCCATTCAAATCATACAAGTTAGAGTCCAAAACAAGGGCAAAAGTGTTTGGAAAAGTAGATACGGCGGAGACGTATCAAGCACATAGCACCCAGACGATGGATTCTGAAGAGCGTGTACCCGTGAAAGGTGCGGCCATGTTCCATCTCACGGGCGAGCTGATGCTACCGCCGAAACCGCTGGAGGCACTATCAAGGGATCTCAGGAGACTGCACGACCATGTGTTGTCGACTAAGAAAAGCCTACTAGCCTCAAAGGATCCAGGATATCCAACATACGCGGCTCGTGTGCCTGAGGGGAAGTGCTACGTCGACACACGGCCCGCGGAGGTGTTCTTCCTGCGGTTTGACCGTATCTTTGAGATGTTTCTGACAAGGCGGCTCGATTTTACAATCGTCCGCCTTTTGCGCTACATATGAGCTCCGTCATGAAGAGAGAAGAAGTTTCGCAAATCTGTGTAGCGGATCCGTACTACATGCACGAGTCTTTCTTGAGTCTCGGCGACTTTGAGCGTGAAACTGCTAGGGACTACCTCCAAAACTTCATGGTACAGAATAAGGACCAGGAAATTGTCCTCCTGCCTTATCATCCAAAGTAAGTCAGTTCCGGACAACCCTTTCGTACATTTCAATCATTCCTTCTCGCTCATATGGAGAATAATTTGAGGTGTCTTTCCCCGCAGCAACGGGCGTGCCGTCCTTATCGTTCTTTACTCGCGAGTCTCCCACGCCGTGTATTTCGACCCTTCCAGAGACTACGAGAAAAAGGACTACACCCACATAATGAATATTCTAGATGATGCTCTACAAGGCTTCAGCATTAGAGGTGGACACATGCAGATCAGGAAACAAAGGAACAAGAAGATGGGTTTCGCGCATAAAACTAACTTCTCCTGCATCCATGTCCCAAAACCAAGCAAGAAGGATGGATTCTACATCGTCCATCTCATGATTGAGTTCAACACGGATCACCAAAAGCTTCGCATGACAAGCAGAAATGATAATCATATCCACAAGTGGCTAGAATCTCATGGAGAAGCGGATTATAAACTTAGAGATGACTTCTTTCGCATCCAAAGGTACATTGCGACGATCATCATGAAAGAAGTCGTCGATGAGAAGGGGATGTTCCACCACGGCCCTATATCGCGAGCTGACGTCCGAACTCGCATAGGCATGCAACGTCTAGACCTCACGCCGTTTAAGAAGCTAGGGTCCATCCTCGATGATATGGAAGGATGGAACTTCTAGTGATTTACGATGCCGATGGTGATGATATGTGTCGGTTGAACTTGTATACTTTCTGTAGCGATGAAACTTTGTGATGTCCACGGTCCCTGCCGAACTTGCGTAACGCTACTTTGTTAGTTTGTGTACGATGACCTGCGTACCTCTAGTTAATTAGTTTGCGTATTGTATGTTGCATCTAGTTGCTAACCCTTTCTTTTTCGTGTTGCTCTAGTATATTTTGTTGCATATGATTGTACATCCTCTTGACAAAGATGCATCTCTAACAGGTACCTAGTTTCTTGATGGTGAAGTGCTATGTCGTGTACGAAGGGAAGGTTCCGGGAGTGTATGACGAGTGGCATGAGTGTCAGGCGCAAGTCCAGGGGGTCTCGGGCGCCAGCCATAAAGGCTTCAAAAGCAGACAAGAAGCACAAGCTAGTTACCTGAGGTTCAGGCGAGCGCGAGAGAGGACTCATGACCGTCGCCTCATGTACTGCATAGTTCCACTATCACTCATAGTGATAGCACTTCTCGCGTATATCATTGTTTAGATGGATGACGTTGTAGTTGCAAGTATTCGAGACTTGCATGTATCGCTATTTTTGAGATGATGACGAGATACCACTTTGTGTTGGATGATGATTATGATGAGACTATTTGTATGTATATGCTATGATTACATTTGTGGTCTCGCAGCGATTTGTATGTGTATGATGATGACATTTGTATGTGCTAAAGATTCTTGTATAAAGCCTGTTCAAATACAAAACAAATATGCAGGAAAAAAATAAAAAACTACTAAAATTAGCAGTAGCGAGTGGAGGAAAGTTAGCAGCAGCGTCACTATAGCAGTAGCGCGTACGGCCAAAGCGCGCTAGAGCTATTAGCAGTAGCGAGTTTCCACGCAGCACGCTGCTGCTACACTTGTATAGCAGTAGCGCGGGCGCGCACGCGCTGCTGCTATGGGTTAGCTGTAGCGCCCTATTAGTAGCATCGGTGCCCGCGCTACTGGTAGGCCAAAAACCCGCGCTGCTGCTAGGCTTTTCCCTAGTAGTGTTCGGTTAGGATCAGCCACATCGTAGGTTGGCTTTGCTTTCTTTTTTAATGTGCTGGCTGTGTCAGCCTATTATGTTTGCTTTTAAGTAGGACTGGACGTGTTGGCTGTGTGCATCTAGTTATGCAGAGGCCGGGCTTTCTATGAAATGATTTTATCACCTTGATATTTCAATTCAATGAAATGCTCTTTATCGAAAAAATCTCAGCCTCCCATTTTGCACAAAATAAGGCAGCATCATGCTCTGACAATTTCTGTTGGAAAGCCTTTTCAAGTGATTCCTGGTCAAGCATGCCCATCCTTTTGATGCCTATAGATGTTTGGCCAGTTATAAGATCCTGGAAGCCCTGTAGAGAATGCAACAGGTCAGAAGGAGAATGAATTTCAGCTGTTATGCAAAATCAACAACAGAAGCACATCACCATCTCATGGACAGATACTGAATCAATGAGTTAACTTACACGTATCAGTGCCTTCCGAGCAAGCTGCAACTCATCATTGGCATTCCTTTCCTTGATAACCAAAGTCTGTGCAAATGATTGTAATGTATCACAATGCTCTTCTAGCTCCTGAATTTGCTCAGCCATTTTCTTCTTTGATTCAGAGTCTTCATCACCTTGCATGTGCTCCATTGCTTCCAATTGGCTCTGCAGCTGTTTATTTTCTAACTCAAGCTTCTGCTTGGCATTCCTTTCCTCCTCTGAAATGTGAAATAATATAGCGACTTGTTTCCCCTTCCGCATTATCAGTACAGGAAAACACTCAGATAGCTAAGCTTCTCAAAAACTAAAATTGTAAAAAAATATAGATGTTACCTCATTTTTCTCTTGCTCATTGTTAGAGCTAATTAGTGAAGCCAGTTTATCAAAGGATAGCTGCTTGGCACTCCTTTCCTGCTCTAATAATAGAGCGACTTGTTTCTCCTTCTGCATCCTTTCCTGCTCTAACTCCAATAATAGAGCTGCTTCTTTCTCCTTCTGCATCATCCATATGGAAAAACACTGAGATAACTAAGCTTCTCAAAAACTAAAATTGCCACACACAAAAAATGTTACCTCATTTTCCTCTTTCTCATAGTTTGAGCTAATTTTTGAAGCCAGTTCATCCAAGGATCGCTGCTGGGCTTTAGTTTCCTGCTCTAATAATAGAGCGACTTTTTTCACTATCCGCATCCTTTCCTGGCGTAACTCCAATAATAGAGCGGCTTCTTTCTCCTTCTGCATTATCCATACAGAAAAACACTCAGATAACTAAGCTTCTCAAAAACTAAATGTGCCAAAAAAAAGATGTTACCTCATTTTTCTCTTGCTTATAGTTAGAGCTAATTTGTGAAGCCAGTTTATCCAGGGAATATTGCTTGGCATTCCTTTCCTGCTCTAATAATAAAGTGACTTGTTCCTCCTTCTGCATTATCAATAGGGAAAAACATGAACATGAGTAGTCTTCACAACAACTAAAATTTTAAGAAAAAATTACCTCATGTTTCTCTTGCTCGTAGTTCCTTATCTGAGGGATACTTTGCGGATCTAGTTCATCCAGATGCTTGGAAACTGAGTCAAGATCATGCATCTTGGACTCCAGTTCGGAACTAAGCTTTTGATAGTCATCAATAATCCTCTGCGAATAACTACGAGCAAGCTCCTGCATCTTGCGAATTTCTGGGAAAAAAAGTTCACTTTGAATAAATTATTGAACACGTGAAAGCTCAAAATGTGAGCAGAGGAATGCATTCATGCTGATGAGCAGACTATATCAGAGCATGTAATGATGCAAATAGCAAAAGATCAACACGAACCTTCCTTGTAAGACTGGAGGTGCTGCTTCCTTTGCTCCGCCATCCTGTCAACAGGTAATATGGTTGTTGTCAGCAACAAGAATGTGTCAAATAGGTGTTTGTACATCCAGCCTACGGTTTCGTGCTAAATTCATGATTTCAAAGATTGTAACATTCTCTATTTAGTAGATACAAGGTTGTTCCATAAGTAAACAACGTGATAAATTTGGAGATTAGTTTGGAGCTTGCAAACCAAATACTTGCATCCAAACGGATATCTACCAAATCAGGGTACCACCTGCCAAAGCATTTCAACTAAATTGGCACCTATATTTTGCCAAAAATAACTGATTACAAAAAAACAAAAGTGACAAATATGGTCTTAATTTGGAGCTTGCAAACTAAATACTTGTACCCGAGCCAATATCTCCCAAATCAGGGTACATAACTATTAATCACAAGAACATTTCAGCTAAATTTTCTACCTATGGCTGAAAATAGCCAATTAAATGGAAGGCTACATAGAATTAAATGCATATGACATCCAACGAGCAGTGCAAACACAAGAACAACGACTATTTCCAACCATTTGTTTTGAGCATAATTATAAGGATCTAAAGGCACAGAAATCATAAACAAAGCATGCATCTCACGACGAAAGGCTGCGGCCGTATCAAAGCGTGACAAGGCATGGACCGGTAAGAGAGAGGCCAGACCTAACTACCAGCTACCAAGAGGAGGCATGGATCTGCAAGAGAGAGATGGGACCTAACTACCAACTACCAAGAGGGGGGGGGGGGGGGGGGGGGCACAACCGCACAAGAGCATGTCGGAGCAAAGGAAACCCCGGACAATAGCAATCTAGCTAGATCGTGCCAAATCTTGAGAGGCAACGAACTACACCTCACTCTAATGAGATGCTCTAATGCCACACGGCACCGGTTGGAACCAGGAGAAAATAGGGGCATGGCGGGGAGAGAGGAGGCACATCATGGTCGACTATTGAGAAAGAGAATATGGGATGCGCGAGGTGTGGCGGTGTAGGCGGAGAGGAAACATGGAAAGTACTACCTCCGTCCGGGTTTACTAGTCTCCCCCATATTTTCAGTCATATTTTGACATTAAATTTAACTAGTAAAATATAAGTTATATGTTATAAAAATAATATCATTAGAAACTGAAATACAAACCCAACATTATTATTATTATTATGACATACATCAATACATTAATATTTTGCTAGTCAAATATGTCACCTCTTGGTTAATCGGCTGTCAAGCCAAAAAAAAACCTGTCAAAATCGGATCTTTGCAGGTTTAAAGATTGCAGTGTACATGTCCCGTCTAAAATCCCCATCACACATGTATATATCTCGTCTCGAATGCCCAAGTCCAAGTGAATGGATGAGTGAAATGCATTGTAGGTCCCTTGAAAAAAAGTTCGTGAATGATGAATTTGGAAAAGATGTTCGCAACTTAAAAAAAAGTTCGCGGACGATAAATTTTAAAAGCAAAGAAAATATGTTCGCGAACGATAAATTTGAAAATATGTTCGCGAACAACAAATACTGTTTGTGAATATGGAAAAGATGTTCGCGACTTTAAAAGCATGTCGCGAACGATTAATTTGAAGAAAAGTTCCCAACGATGAATTTGGAAAAAATGTTTTGCGACTTTAAAAAAGTGTCTGCGAATGATAAATTTTAAAAGAAAAGAAAATATGTTTGCAAACCACAAATATTGTTCGTGAATAATAAATATGAAAATATGTTTGTGAACCAGAAAAAATGTTTGCGAGTTTGGGAAAAATGTTCGTGAGTTTAAAAAAAAATTAGCAAACAATGAATTTTAAAAGTATGCACAAATTTAATAAATGTTCCATCATTTTTTTAATCTTTTAGTGATTTTGAAAAAGTTCTCGAGTTTAAAAATGTTCATGAATTTGCAAAAATATTTGGGGTTAATAACAAATCTTCATGAATTTGATGTTAGCGAACATTTTTTTTAAGGTCGTGAACATTTTTTCCATAGTCACGAACATTTTTTGAAACCATGAATTTGAATATATTTGGAGTGAAGTGCATTTATCATTCCCCAGAATTTATTTGCTTATTTCGGTAACCGGCCGTTAGCTTGCAGGGCCCCCTGTCCGATGTGTCACGGGTCAACAGCGCCGGCTGGCCGGTCAGGTTGGTGGGACAAATTTTGGACCTAAATGACACACTTACTGCATTTTGAGGATCTGGATACCCATTTTCATAGTTTGAGGATCTAGATGACACATCTAAAGTAGTTCAAGGACCTACAGTGCACTTCACTCTAAATGGATGGATGGATGTAGCAATGAAACGTACACATCAGTGTGCCACACAACGAGTGATTCATGCACAGACATCACCAAAACTTACATCATGTCTCGGATGCTAAACGCATTCCGCTGATTTCACCTTCACAAATCACAAGGCACGGACAACTTATAATTTTTTTTCCTCTGTTGCCAAACCTAGTTCTCTGAACGCAAGGATGCTGCTGTGCACAACCAGTTACAGGAGAGAAACCTAGTTCTCTGTTAACTTCACAGACTGCTGCTTTCGCGTCCATCATCGCCATCATCATCAGTTTACTATTACTGTAGTACCAAGCGCGCAAGCAAATGGGGTAAAACCCCAAAAGGGTTTACTCCTTCTACCAAGCTAGAAACAGTCTTAACCTTTCTCGAGTACTAACTCTTTTTAACAACAGCCAGTTGTGCCTGAGTTCTGTTGCCAAAGAGACGGGTAACTCCGCCTGCCAGCATAGTTACCGTTGGCGCTACGTGTTGAACTGATCGCTTCAAAAATTACAGTACCTGGTCACAAGGGACCGGCGCAGGACGAAAAAATAAGCTGGAATCGCCAACACAAACAGAGATTATAAGGTCAGATCTGCCTCCTGCTCTTCCTTTTGATCTTCCCTCGCCAGTCAGCAATGGGCAGCTGAGGAGCAAACTTGTATTGGTAACTTAGATTAATCAACTTCCGCACCTATAAAAATGGTGTATATCATTTTCTCGAAAAAAGAAGAAGAAATGCTGTACTTGAGAGTTAAAAAAGAAGGAATGGATAGATGATGTACCTGATGTGGACGCGAGAGCGATATGTGTGACCAGTTTGTGGCGCTCATCACTTTTCAACTTCTCTCCACATGCAGCAGGACGATTTGTTCAGAGGAATAATCTGCAGGGCACACAGCCTCTTATATTTCACCCATAGAGGATGACCACCACATTTCTCCCCGGTTTTAGAACTATTAAAGGGAAACCTGAAGCATATTTCAGCATGAGCTGCTTTTGCTTATAAATTTCTCCCGATAACAGGCACGACTTGGTAATCTAATTTATTCCGATTACATATATTTGCTCTAGAACAACCACAAATGGCAGTTAATCAGTGGTAATAACAACCAAACAAAGTGGGATGCAATTCTGCGTTTGCTCTTCTTTTCTCTTCTGTTCTGTAGACGGTCTGCAGTTAATACAGACACGGCTGGACACCTTCAGTTATGCATGACGTGGTCCTGTATAGCTTTCTTACTCGATTACAAAAACAATTCTCCCTGCATTACCAAAACAATTCGATCAGCTTCAACTCACTACAAACCGATGTAACATAAATGAACCTAAGAAACAAATTTAGTCAAGGTCGCTGTAAAAGGTTAAAATTGCTGCTGAACCGGCTTCACTCAAAAGCTAAATTAAGAGGTAGATAACTTCCTTTATTTCACGCCATGAAGAAGAAACATCTTGTCAAATCTCGGTTCTACAGAGCACAAAATAATAACAGCAGTTGCATATTCACTAAAGCGCGATAGTTCTTGAGACCATATCGTTGAACTGTCATGCAAAATCAACTAAAGCTATCTAGAAACACTGTTGCTTTGCACAACTAAAGTTTAAACAAATCCTATGTCCATTCTGCTTCTTGGGACTAGGAACTTCTCAAAATGAAACTTGGGGTACCAAAGCTAATTGGACATATCACATCTCACACAGTCCATTCTGCTTCTTGGGACTAAGAAAAAAAATCTCACCATAGAAAAAACTGAACTGAATACAATGAATTGCTAAAGATTCTGTCTAGTAATAATCCCATACCAAGCTACGTCGAAACACAATTTAAGTTATGTAAGAAAATCATATTCCAGGTTTTATGTTCATAATCTCAAACAGAGTCCGTGAACATGAGCATACAAGTCACCTCTTCATCATATGCATGTCCGTGAAACAATTCTACAGCATAGCTCTATATATTCATAAAAATTAGCACTTCTATAAAAGAAGCCTGTATCGTCCCAAATAGATTCAAAGAATTCAGTGATAGTTACTAACCTTAGTAGTTCTCATGATATCTCCTTGCAGAATCTAGAGCTTCGAAGATACCAACTCACGACTGGTGCAAATAGCATGTTCATAAAATTCTCTCTCCAGCATCTAAGACCATAAACATGGACTCCGTTCTTCAAGATATGATGTTTGTACAAACCAAACTCCATATCTGGAGTCAATCTTAGGGACAAGGCAGCTGTGAGAACATATCTCCTTACATCTCTGAGGTAAATATGCTGTTTCACACACACCCAGCTTCACAGAAAAATCCCTATGTGTGTGAGCCCTTACTGGGTAAGCATTTCAAACTCTCACAGCCAACAACAGAGACGGTTTCCAGTGATGAGAAGTCTCCCTGAATTGACTCTATTAACCTCAACTGGTCACAGAATCGAATATCAAGATGGCCAAGTTTATGAAGTTGCCCTGACAGGACCTCAAGTTTAGGGCAGTCCGTGATAATTATTGTCCTCACAGATGATGGGAGATCAATAATTTCTAGCAATCCTTCACAATATGCTATCCAAAGATATTCTAAACATGGTAGGGGACGATTCACTGTTGATGGCAATGAACCTGGTACAGTTGTGAATGCAGTAAATTTACTGTAATATTCTGACAATTCCAGGTTGTTCTGCTGTTCAAAATACTGGCTCCTTATTTGTTTATCCAGCTTTCCCCATATAAACTCAAGCTTAGGGCAACTCCAAATGTGTGCTTCCTTGAGATACAAGGGAAAATCGAGAAGCTCTACCAAACTTTGACAACTTATTAGTGTTAGAGATTCCAGGCATGGTAGAGAATGATTCCTTGCCAGAGACGAGGGATCGTGTTCAATTGCAGAGGCACTAAGGCCACTACAGGAGTCTGATAATGTCAAGTCATCTGGGTGTTCAACATAAAAACTCTGACTTTCAGTACTCTGCTTACCCCATATGACTCAAGCTTACTGCATCTCTCAATATATAGTTCCTTCAATGATGGAGGAAGGCTGAAAATCTCAACCAAGTTTGGACAACTTTTTATTTTCAAAAATTCAAGACATGGTAGGAGCTGATTTCCTTCGGATACTAATTCTTCAAGAATCTTTGCAGATCCAATAAGATTATTGCAACAATGAACTGTTAATCTGTTCAAGGATACCAAGCATTGGAGCTCTTTTAATGGCCAGTACATAAGCTCATCACAAGAAATGATTTCCAGATAGCTAAGGTTTACAAAATATTTCCAGCTTGTGTGGAAGAAATAGCTTCCACATAGCTCCATAGTTGAATGAGAAGATCTATGGTTCCATTTCCCCTTGCCATCTACCTGTTGAATTGAACATTGAACGTGCGAGGGAGAGTAAGGTGCGATTTTCAATCTTGCATTGGAAAATGCAGTCATATATCTGGCCATGGATAACCAAATCAGTGGCCTATCTTCTGGAAACGCTAATACTCTAAGCCTTGGTGCTTCAGGTAGAGTTGATAGCTCTGGACAATCTATAATATTGGCCTCCTCAAGCAGCGGAAATGTTGATTGTTCTCCACATATTTCTTCTTTTTTTCCCCATTTGCTCAAACTCTTCAAGCCATGTAACATGAGTTTCTTTAATGCTGGAAATGCTGAGCGAGCCATATTATCATTGCAGCTAGAAGATTGTCCAAGCATTGGTGGTTCTGGTAAGTTTGTCAGCTTATTGCATCTCCCAATTGATAGTTCCTCTAGAAGGGGAAACAACAATTGGTGTCCATGTCTTCCTTTTACTTCCCACCATCCATTCAAAATCTTCAAATCAAGTAACACAAGCTCCCTCAATTTCGGAAATGTTGAGGATGTTAAAGTGCCTCCATCACCGATGCATAGGCAGTGCAACCTATCCATCCTTTCCAAATAAAGAACCTGAAGAGCTGGCAATTGCCACAGCTGGGGAAGTCTGTCACACATTGTGCAACTGACTAGGCTCAACTTGACTAGATCTTGCATCACACTCAGGTTTGTCATCCAAGTTGGAAACCTAATGCTTCTATAGGAATCCACCAGTAAAATCTGAAGACCGCGGTTAGGAGTAAAAGCATCTAGCACCTTTTCATGAAAATCGACCTCACTGCAATCATTCTTCCATGCAAAAGATAGCTGAGTGAGGTCCTTTTTACCCCCATGGTTACCCATTGTTATATCTGCTTCTGTTACATTTTCTAAATGGCATAGCTGTAGCTGACCTCGAAGGTTCATGTGCCTCAGTTCTCCAATGCTACTACAGCCAGAGCTACAGCCTACAACAAAATATGTCAGCGTCTGTAGGGAAGTTAACCATCCAAGATTTGGAGGCATGCACTTTAAGGACAGACATCCATCAGTATATAGGTGCCGAAGGCCAGTCATGTACTTCATATCCTTTGGAAGTCCACTAAGACTTTCACATCCAGAAAGGTTCAACGTCTGTAGGTTATACATGATGCAGATTTCTTCAGGAAGTGCTTTGATATGACAATTGCCGGAGAGGTCGAGATACCTGAGGTGCTTCAGGTGCTTTGGTACAAATGGAAGCCCACTCGACCTGTAGTAACAGAGCTGCAGTGCTCGAAGAGAAGTGCATTTTGATAAATGTCGTACGGAATTACTAGCATCAATACTGCCCAACATTGTCTGGATACCTGAACATGTTTCCTTCAGTGTAGCACTCAAGAAGGTTCCAGGACCATGGGATGATAAGAACAAATGGCGAACAGTGTATGGCAAAATCTCCATATAGTTCAGCCTCTCCTCTATAGTAACACATTCTTTTCCCATCACAGACAGTGCAACATCATGCATAAGATCATGGACAGTACATGTGGTCATATAGTTGTTTCCACTTCCATCCTGGTTTACATCTTGAAAGAATGACCTTGAGACAAGCTCATTGAATATTTGTTTACCTTTTGTTTCTGGACGGATTGCATCTTCTGATGGAATGAAGTCATTTGCCATCCATAACTGTATCAGTTTTTCCACATTAATCACATAATTTTTTGGAAAGACGGCACAAAAGGCAAAGCATTGCTTCATGTGTGCAGGTAAATCATTGTAGCTGAGCTTGAGTATAGGTAAAATCCCACTCTCCTCATCACATATACTGCTTTTTTTTAACACAGCTCCCCACTCTTCCACGCTTTTTTGGTTGCTTAACATAGATCCCAATGCTTTTGCGGCTAAAGGGGACCCATGGCACCTGTCCACGATCTCCTTGCCAATCTGAACCAGCTCATCAGGCTTTTGTTCATTCAATCCAAATGCTCTTTTCTCAAATATTGCAAGCAAATCTTTTTTGTCCATCTTTACCAATTGATGGGCCTGAGCTGTTCCCATGATTTGAGCTACTCTTTCATCACGAGTTGTCATCAATATTGCACTCCCAGAACCACCACACTGTTGAAGACAGTATTTTAGCTTTGCCCACTTATCAGTATCGCGATTCCATACATCATCCAAGACAAGGAGGTACCTCCTTCCACTGATTTCTTGCTGAAGCTTCTCCAGTGCACTTTCACTGTCTTTCTCGGTTGACATACTGATCTTATTAGCAATGGCTGTAACATCAAAATCATCCAAAACACACACCCACTTCCGGAGCTGGAAATTCTTTTGGATATCAGGATCATTGTAAATGATCTGTGCAAAAGTGGTCTTCCCCAAACCACCCATTCCAACAACTGGAAGGACCAATACGTCCTTGTTTGTAGAATGGGCAAGCAACATGTCAACAATCTTCCACTTCTCTGCCTCTCTGCTGATAATATTCTCAGAGTCAATGATGATCGAATCTGTCTGTCGCCACTGCTTGGACGCTGGCATTTCTTGTCGATATTTGAACCCAAAGGCATTCATCTCAGCAACGAGAACCTCAATGGTATGCACAATCTTGCGCAGCTTCTTGCCCATCCTGTAACGAAACAGAATAGGGCTGTGAGCCGGGCGGAGCATTACTGCATCAGTGCTGAATTTGTTGTCTTGCCCCTTCCTCTTCGCTTCACGGCGGAGCGCTTCATACTTGAACTCATCGAAAACATCGTTAGCTTTGTACGCAACAGCCTTGAGTGCTTTGAGCCAAGCACTCACCCCAGGTCGGTGAGTCCCCTGCTCCTCCGCGTCAGTTATGACGTCCAATATGGCTGGCAGCTTGCGCTCCAGAACTGCGAGCTGCTCTTCCATACCATCCATCTCCTGGTATTGCCGAACAAGATAACTGGACACCTTCCGGTTCACCATGGAAATGAGAGGGGCGAGCAGTATGCTTGTTGCCATGGGCACAAAAATTGCAGAATAAACTAGCTAACTCAGAGTGGCAACAAGAGACCAATGGAGATGTGCTCAATTATGAGAGAGAGAGAGAGAGAGAGAGCGGGGAGGCTTGATGAACTGACAACCAGTTGCAAACAAAACAGAATAAACACAAGTGAGAGTGAAAGAAGTGATATTTTTTTGGAAGTCACAGTGACATTTGAGGCAGGAAGGAACCATCTCCTTATCTCAAACATGTCTCTTGACTTGACTTACTGTTTTGAGTCAGTCTACCACTAGCTCCATTCTTAAGTACCTGATATTCTAAAAAGCGAGCAGTCAAATTTCCATAACTTTTGATTAATGATATGTAAAAGAATTATTTTGATTGTTCAAAAAATGGTACCATCAGATTTGTCCTGAAACTATTTTTATTAATGCATTTTAAATTGTTTTACTAACATATTCATATGAATACAATTGTCAAAGCTACATCTCGTAGATTGTGTGCATATCTGTTAAATCATGTATTTGGCAGTGAAACAAACAGTTGCTGCATTTGTGGGAAAGTTGAGCAATGTGTGGCTGTGAACCAAACATGCCCGGGGTATGGAATCGGGACCCTCCCACGAACAACCACTGTCAAGTGTACTTTGATTGTAGGAACTTGAGAGCTAACTTTTTAGTGTATGCTCATCCAACCTTTTTCTCGACCACGCATCAAAATGCATGACATTTTGTGCTAAGGATTGGGAGGGACCCGCCAAACCAGAGAGGAGGCAAGGATAAAAACCGAAACAAAACACAAACCAGCAAAGGCAAAAACAGTCTGCGAAAAGAGAAATCTAGCCGTACGAAAAAGCATTATTTTTACATCATTAGGTTGCAGCTAGCATGCAGATAAAACTCTTTTTAGGTCTGTCGCACGAGCGAGCCGCCATAAGTTTGCCTCATTGGGGACGGCTTGCCATCCTGAAGGCAGAGTTTAGAAAGTTGTAGCTACATCCGACTCCTAATTTTGGTCCTGATGTACGTACACAGCAAGGATTTGGCTAATACCCAGGTTCTGCTGTTTCTTTTATTTATCGGTAATTCACCGCTAATTTGGCAGTTACTGCCTCCTAGAACCAAGTATGGACAATTTACAGTCGTTACTAGTAGATACTTAGGCAACATGTGTAGAACTCCAGGGATAATTTCATGGGCTGATTAGGCATCGCCTACTTGCTCGCATGTGAAGGTGTCGCGCTAGACTAATGGAAATACACATTTGGCAACCCTTACACTCTCCCCTCTTTGACTGCAACTGCAAGTTTGCAACACACATGCAGCAGCGTTGTGGCATTTCCACAAGCACCTCATCAGCATAAGGAGGCCCCTGCCGATGAACTCGACTTTGAACTAGTGGAATTGTCACAAACCTAGGACGAGAGGCAGATTCTAGGATGGCGGTGACGACTTCTTACCAATCTGGCGCTGCTGGAGCCGGACAGACTGCGTCCTTCAGGTGGTAGACGAGCCGCTCGTTCTGCATCGCCAGCTGCTGGGCCCTCCTGCCCCGGGGTAGGCGGAGGAGAAGGTGAGATTTTTTTTTTTTTAGGGAAGTAGAAGGCGGGGTTTTATTTTATTTTATTTTCAGGGGAGGAGAAGGCGAGGTGGGTGCAGGGGAGCGAGCCGTGGGCAACCCAGACCAGTCAGTTTACGCGGTTCGTGGGTTGTCAGATGCCCTGGGCCCTCTTTGTAGGCTTAGGCTTTCTATAGGCCCAACTCGTTAAAGGCCCACTGCCCCCTTTCCCCCGTGCGAGCGTACACTCGCCGGAGCTGCAGCCGCCGGCAGCGGCAGAGCTCGCCCGCCCAACTATGCTAATCACCAAGCCCTCAAAAATAAATGTTAATCACCAGAGCATGGGACGTGACACTGACTTGGCACCAGTATTAGTGCGTTTGAAAGAGGACTGCCATCTAACAGTAAGCTCCTATCAGCAAACATCTCGAGTTGATGACAAAGCACAAGCATCACAAGACCAAAGAGCAACGAGTGTCCATGGGAACGTTCTTGTTTCTATTACCGCGATTTCAAAGTTATTTCCCCAAAACGACGCGACACCAGGCACAAGGGGGAAATCACTCAGCGCCGACAGGAGGCGCTCTTATTACATTGATCGGTCGTTTGGGTTTTACACTGAGAGAGGCGTTTGAGCAGCAGCTTCCTCCTCACAAGCTCGACAGGTACGCCTGCCACCCTTGGATGCGGTACTCCCTGGCCGTCTGCTCGGGGTCGCTCGCCTTGATGATCCCGCGCCCCACAATGATTACATCGCTGCCTCTGTCGTTTATCACCTGTAGGACACAGCCAGGTTGCAGGTGAGACGCAACAGCAGATAATAAGCAGACTGCAACAGTAGAGAAGAACAAACACGAGCTCTGAAAAACTCCCGAAGAATACTAGCACAGCACAGTTTACCAAACAGGAAACAAGCATTTGTTCTCAACCTATGTGGTGCATATTAAACATTCTCCCAAGGAAAATGTTAAGCTAAGGCCCACTGAGGCGAATCCTGCTTATTATGTTATCCGTGTGAGCATGAGAAAAAGTATAGTTATGCAACTGCAGCAAGATAGCTAACATACTCTGGATTATCTCAACTTCATACAATACTCCATACTAGCACACGCTATTTCCAGAAAATTATCAACAACTGACAGATATTGGTACATATGGCCAGTATATAATCCAAAGACACATGTCACTTTCAAGCTTTGCAAGTTATTATATTAACCAGCAGATGGCACAATAACGAAATTCTGGTGCAGCATAGTACATACAGAAGTAATACTGCCAAGTCAAAAGCTCTACAGAAACTTGAATGCATTAATATATGTGAAGAAAGCACTTTGTAATGACAAGGTTGAACTCACAGAATAAGGAGTGGTGTACTGTTGCCCAAGAGCATCTCCTCCAGAAACCATCTGCACTCCAGGGGTGGCATGGATGAACGCTGGGCTTGATGGTGCCACCGACCACGATGCGGGATTTACTGATATAAATCCAATCACAAAATCAGAATGTTGCTCGGCAATCTTTACAGCTGCTGCAGTGTAATCTCCTTGAGCAAGGTTGCCAGCTGAGCTCATTTCAGCAAGCAAAAGTAGCCCTCTTCCTTTCGGTAAACCCTTCAATACCACAACACAACAGTTACAGTGAGCACACTACAATACACAAACTTTTCAAACATTTATATACATTTAAAGTGTACTATACCTTAAGCTTCAAGCCATCAACAATTCCAGGCCCAGGAATTACATGGGCGTTAACAATATCAGCCCATTCTAATATGCGGAATATTCCTCTGAAATAAAGTAAAATGTTATAAGCATACTGCATACATATGCAAACAGAAAGAGAAGATGGTTTATAGTGCCTTTTCTCACCCTTCATATTGCATAGTTACTGTGTTACCAATGTCGGCAAACTTGCGGTCTTCGAAGATCAAAAAGTTGTGCTTCTCAGCAATCTTAAAAAAGGAGGAAAGAGCTCCATTATATTAAAAATGTAACATAAAAAAGTTCAATGTAGGATAGCTGGACAGCGATTGACATATTGTTATAGTAGAAAACAGCTCTAGTAATTAATAAAACAAATTCAGGTCCTGGTCAATAAATAGATAAAACAAAACCAGATCTAAGGAAGTGAGTAAACTGCCTTTGGTATCATAGTGGTTACAGGTCGGTTGTTTCCAAATGGGAGAAACATGGAGGACATTAGAATGACAGTAAATAATGGATTAAACAAACGAACCTCTAATAAATACACAAATCAAACATGCTCCCTAACAGAATAGTATGGAGAAAGGAATTCCATTCTGATAAGGCATGAAGATGCTACATCAGATTACTGACAAACGAAATGAGAAGACTATAGTGGACACTGGCATTTTACTAGTAAACACAAATATCCAAAGGTGCCATCTGAGAGAGAAGCATTATTATCATTGAAAATAAAAGACAAGATTGCATCATCAGAGAGCATACCGAGCGAAGCTTGGTTCCAAAATCAGGTGTAAAATCTGACAAGATATCGACATGGGTTTTCAGCATGCAAATCTCAGAGCCAACCTGCATAAAAATTATAGATACATGGGTTAAACCTTGTGTTAAGGACAGGTTCTGATGATGTCACTACACAGCAGCATCCAAGCGCAGAAAACATCATACATAATGCAACTGTAAATGTTGTTCTGATGTCACCAGTCGTGCAACAAGTCAATGCATTCACTCCTGAAGGACTGCAGTCATGCACACCTAATAGATCTGTTTCCTACTCAATTCAGGAGACTCTGCTAACTAACACAAGTCCTGTCCTAATATCAACAAATTCTGGAAATGGCCATGTCTATTCCAGGATTCCATCCCAAAAGATAATTTAACTTGCTCAAGTAAACGGAAAAAAATTATATGAGACCAGGTCTCACGATTAGCAAGTGAGACCCACCCTGATGGATGACACGTGGCATTCACAAATCACAAAGCATCTAATCTCTCCCCCTATCACAAATCACAAAGCATCTAATCTCTCCCCCCCTGATTTCAAGTGGGGGGTGGGGTAGATGCTTTGTGATTTGTGAATGCCACGTGTCATCCATCAGGATGGGTCTCACCTGCTAACCCGTGAGACCTGGTCTCATAGAATTATTTTCCCAAGTAAACATGGTGAATCTAGCCCCAAGAATTGATCTACACAAATACTCAACAAACTATACTGCCATACCTTGCTGAAATGGTCAATTCTGTCAATGTCGGAAATCATAATTATACAACTTGCTGATTTAGAAGTGCCTAAATCTAACCCATCAACTGACTAACACCAATACACAACAAATTGCACTGTGGTATACCTTTTCGGCAAGCTCAAGGAGCTCCTTCGCTGTCCCAACATCCGCGGAGACGCAGAGGTTGCTCTGCTTGGCCTCCATCACCTCGAACAGCTTCTTCCCCATGGGGTTCTTGGCCAAGGCCGCCCTCTCAGGGAACCCCTTCCTGGCCACCTTGGGCTTGGCGGCGGCGGCCGCGCCCGGCACGGTGACCTTCCTGTTGGCATCTAAAAACTGCTTCACCTCGGCGGCCTTCTCCTCGGTGACCTTGCCGTGCCGGAGCAGCACGGCGAGCACCTCAGTAAGCGTCATAAGCGAGTGCAGCGTGATCCCGTTGGCCGCCAGGTTCTCCCTCCCGCCCTGCTCGCGGTCGACAACGACAAACGCATCGGCCACGACGAGCCCCTCGGCGCGGAGGGGCGCGGCGGTCTCGAGCACGGAGGCGCCGCTGGTGACGAGGTCCTCGATGATGAGCACGGTGTCGCCGGCGCGGAAGGAGCCCTCGATGGCCTTGGCGGTGCCGTGGGTCTTGACCTCCTTGCGGCGCATGAGCATGGGGAGGCCGCGGTCGACGGAGAGCACGGAGGCGATGGGGAGCGCCGTGTAGGGCACCCCGCAGAGGATGCCGTAGGGGCGGGTGGCCGGGAGGGACGAGAGGAGGGACGCGATGGAGGCCAGCAGGCGCGGGTGCGAGACGAGCGCGCGCAGGTCGAGGTAGATCGGGGAGGTGATGCCGGATTTCAGCACGAAGGAGCCGAGCTTGACCGCCTCGATGGCGTGCAGGTCGAGGATGAGGGTTTCCAGGGCGGCGGCGTCCATGGCGGCGGCGGCGGGGCGGGGTGGCGGCTAGGGTTTTGGGCGGGGTTTGGGGTGGGTGGGATGGGGAGGGGTGGGGGATGGGGACACGGCGGCGGGGGGCGGGGGAATGGAAAGGGGAGGTCGGGGACGAAGGAAATTTATTGACCGGCCGAGCCGAGTATCAACGTCGCGTCATCACTGTCGAGTCTTCAATTCCATATTCCAAACGGATGAGATTGGAAAACGCTTAGCGCGGCCGTGTAACTTTTATTTTTCAGTTGGGTTCCAGGGCATTCAAAGGAAACAAAATCACATCCATTCAAGCTTCCTTTGCTGCAATTTTTTGGGGTTTTCTGATGTGTCGAACAGTTTAATTTAATCCTTAGCATCAATGAGTTTCTGGCAGCTGCTTCTACGAGCTCTTGGGTTTCAAAAAGTTTGCTCTGAAAAGGCAGAGGCTCAGAGACGACATCGAGCCATATGCTAACGGTGGATACAGAGGAAGAACAGGACTTCGACACCCTCAAAATTATGAATGTGTTTTTTTTTGTAAGCATATGTTTGCAAAGACACGTGAAACTTGATATATGGCTTTAGCCTTTTTGCGAAAGAAAAGAAAGGGGCCAGAAAAATCATAGTTGATTTTGATCGTCATCTCATTGCAATCCACAACTCCCCTTTGCCTTCAACCTCTAGCCGCTCCGACCAGTATAGCATGCAATCTTATGTGCTACCTCGCCAACCCGCCTCAACCAACTGTCACACACAGTTGGTCTCTGTCACCCACCCTCTAACTGTGTTGAGTCCCGACCATTTTCTCCCTCGCCACCTAAACCTAACTCTTGAATTGCAAAGTTTTCTCCTCTCCCTGCATCGGCGTCACCTTCTAAAACCACGCGATAATCTCCACTAAAATAATTCCAAGCCGACCCCTACCACTTTATTTTCAGGGAAAGAAATCTCTTGCAAAGCAATCAACGGAAGTCAAATAATTGCCAATATGAAAAAAAACTCTTTCAAGCAAACAAAAAAGTATCGACTCACGTTGTTGTACAAACACAATCTCAATCACATCATGTTTTTTTCCTTATCTTTGCCGATGGATTCCTTCCCCGTAGCATATGTCAATCTCAACCCAATAAAAAGAAACCTACATTGAACCAGTAGAACAAATTTGCCACTGTTACAACGCACAGGTATTTAACAAGTTTTGAGTGGCACGCACACATAGTCGCACGATATCCACAAATTCGACCCTCTATTCCACGACTCAACACTCCACTGAGCACTTTCATTCTGATCTAGTCCTTCTGTACACGTTCCTTATTACAGGCTAGAGGAGTCTACATCATTGAGTATCTCCGAGTGGAATAAAAGTGCAAGAGAGTCCTAAAGAGATTTTCTATGTGTAGATAACATTCTTTTTCTCGCAATATGACATTGTACTACGTGCCCCCATAATTTATAACATAAAGCCTTTACCTTCATAATTCTTTGTTCTTATGCTACAAAGCAACGGCAAAAACGACAAATTTGACTTGTGGATAAAAAGAATTCACAAAGTGAATTGTCTTTGAAAAAATTTCATTCCGATGACCCTTTTATGTAGCGCCCGACAGCTAGGCGCCATACTACACTGTGTAATGCCTGACTGACAGGCGCTACACATCTGACCAGCGTCGCACTCTGGGATATTTAAAAATTGCTAAGTCAGTGTGCAACGCCTAAGAATTAGGCGCTACATGCTACACTATACAGTGTAGCGCTTAGACCATAGGCGCTGCACTACTTGCATGTATGCAGCGGTACAGAATGTGTAACGTAGATAGATGAATTAGAATAAGATTATGTAGCAAACGCACGATACACACAAATTCGACCCTCTATTCCGCGAATCAACACTCCACTAAGCACTTCGATTCAAATCTAGTCCTTCTATACGCATTACGACACTTTCCTTATTACAGGTTAGAGGAGTCTACATCATTGAGTATCTCGGAGTGGAATAAAAGTGCAAGAGAGTCCTAAAGAGAATTTTCTATGTGTAGATAACATTCTTTTTCTCGCAATATGACATTGTGGTATGTGCCCCCATAATTTATAACATAAAGCCTTTACCTCCAAAATTCTTAGTTCTTTCGCTACAAACCATCCTTCTCATATCAGATGTGCACATTGCATTGTTTTTTCCCTTGTCTTGAGCGTACAAAAATATCAGGCTTGCGGACCTTTTAGATTTTTATTTCCATACGAAACATGCGCCTCCATGTTTGAGTATCAAGGCTTCTTTGATTTGAAGTGGTTTTAGACTCCTTTGTTCATGAAAGAAATGGGCATGGTGTGGATTATGACTTCATTTGGCATGGCGTTGTCAAGTGCTTGGTGGGTATGGGTATCAAGCAGCAACACATGAGAAAACAACAACAGCAACAACAATTATCATGTGCAAATGAGAAAACAAGAGGATGAAGAAAATATCATAGAAAGGTAAAACTGCATTTCTATAACCCCATAAAATCGAACCATAGTACAAACCATACTCACCAAAACAGCATTCTCAACCTCAGTCAGGACAAAACCATGCTCACAAAAACTGCATTCTCAGCTCCTGTAAGGACAGAAAACTCCCGCCCCGCTGCAGCACTACAAATCGACCAACCCACATACAAAAAACTCATAAGAATTGCAATGATATAGAGTTCCTATGTGGTCTATTTGGAGAGATTTTATTAATTATTTGATCAACACCTTATCCCCCACCCCACCCCCCAATGGTTCACTGTTCTTACTTACCCCCTCTTCATTCATGTGCATAAAATTGATCAACATATGGAACCGTGAAACAGGCTGAGTCATGCTAGAATGACCCCCACTTTACTGGACAAATTACAGGTCACATTATGTCTCTTCCTTCTAACTTTACATAGTATATATCTTTTACAGAAAAGCCTTGAACGTATGATTGGGATCCTAGGTACTCACATTGATCACACAAGCAAGTCTCAGGTGTTCTGTAAAGAAATTCTTCATGTGACCATGTTGACAACAACATGCTAGGGCGACACAATTCCGGGCGCAACACAGCTATTGCGTGAGCGGGACGCACTCGAGCTCCATCTCGAGGTGGCCACGCTCGACGTTCTGAAGCCTGACAGTCACCTCCTGCTTAACCTTGTTGTCGATGATGGTGATGGCACTGTCCCTTGGGATCCAGATGCCGTCTTTCGCCATCCAATTTTTGAGCTCGGCATTGTCGGTGATGGACTTGGTTTCATAGGCTCTGGCTGCAGCAACTAGTGGTTGAATGTTAATCTCAGCCTCCCCCATTCGGTCGTCGGTGGTGAATGTGTCCTTGTCATAGACTTGCTGCAAGGAGAATTGAAGGCAAATGTTACCCGAAAAAAAACCGACCTAAACCATACCACTGCACTGCACATTTTACTGATTATTTTCATCACCCCTGTAAATAAAACATATTTACCACTTTTAGCAGTGGAACCGGATCGGGTATCGATAGCAGAAGTCTTTCATTCCATACAGGATTCAGGCTGCTCTTTATCACCTTCGTTTTCATCGACTACAAGGGCAAAAAGGGGATCTGGAGCGTCACAAAACAAATAACTTCACACAACTAGGTTACAGAGCAAATGAATGGAGTAGCTCACCTGGTGTCCTAGGTTTAGGATAACATAAGGGTCGCTTGACATCACATCACGAATAGCTAGATTTGTGCCTCTTATGATATTGACCTTAATCAATCCAACAAACTCTACCATACCAACCTCCACCTAAGACAGAATAAGTTCAAATAAGAAATAATATTTCAAGTTAAGAGTATAAACTGAACTGTAGATTTGGGATGATTGATCATACAGCTGCAGGTTTCTTTACTGATTTGTCTTCTTTTCTCCTCCAGCTGTTCCTGAAAGCATGGCCTAAACCATGTCGATTTGAGCTACCATGCTGCTGCTGGTAACAATGTTTGCCATTGTTTTGTGAAGAGCATGAAAGCTGTTGGTTAGACAAAAACTGTTGAAACTCATATTTTCTCCTGCACATATGCGAGTAAGGAGAAACATCATTCATCGGTAGAGTTGTGTTGGGCAAATATGAAAGAAACCTGTTATACTAGTGGCAGGCGCCTCAGAGAATAAGAACTTGCTACTTCGGTATACCTTATAAAATCATTTCGGTCATCCGCTGAGCAATCTTGCCTTGGCTTTGTGTAATTGCCAAGAAATGCCTCATATGTACTGTTTACTGCACCATTTCCACCCAAATCGGTCAAAAAATCAACTTGTTCATCTGTCCATTCATCTAGCTTCACTGAGACTATCTGAAATAAACAGGGTTCTACTCAAACACCAGAAATGGATAGTTGAACCACCAAACATTATATCTGCACCGGCCAACTGACATTACTCTCACTTATCGTGTGTATTTCATGGCAAAATGTTGTATACTAAGGCCTTGTACAATGCAAGGTGCTTAGGAGAGGTGCTTGGAGAAATAAACCAGGCTTTCCTTAAGCACTGGTGCTTATTTGTACAGGGCAGACGCTTAATTAGGCCTCTCTCCTGTAGAAATAGGCACCGGTGCTTAAAAAAAACCCAGTTTATTTTTCTAAGCGCCTCCGTAAGCACCTAGCATTGTATAAGGCCTAAGGTATTAGCAAAAGTAATATTATCTCTAGAGGAAGGAGAATAATATTGGGAATGTCAAACTTATATGTGCCTGGTATCTTCCTTAAAAAGCCTATGATCTAATTCTGTTTGTCAAAGACACTTGCTTCTGAATTTATTTATGTTTGCTATATACGTGTGTGGCTCTATGCAGGTGTTTCTAAAGTTAGAAAAAACTGTACAACCTAAAAAAGTACAGTTGAAACTGGAAACATATGCTTTACTGTATAATGTCTGACAAAATATTAAACAGTCCCTACAAGCTCTAAGAGCATGGTTAATAATATAGCCGACTGGTGGCTATAACATGGTGCCATGTCATCTATAGTCAATGTAATAGCCAACAGGTATAGTAGTGGGCTACAAGGAAGTACTATTTTTTATCACATGGCCCGCCATACACTCTCACATAGTTTCTTGGAGCCCGTGCTACAGCCGGCTGTAAATCTACAGCCTGCTTCTCTTCTCTCTCCTATTCTCTCTCATCCAACTCATCAAGGATATAATATTTTAAGTCTTACAGCCTGCCTAAATCAGCTTATTATACTTGCTCTAAAGTAAGTCTCAGATCTCAGTGAAAATGGCTGAATGGTTGCACTGCCTAGTTTCAGAAGGGGCTAGCAAATAAAAGCCTAACTATATAACTGAAAGGTCTAATCCATTTTTAGCCAACATCTCCTATGACTGAATAAAAAATCAAATCCAAGTACGAAATTAAACTGGAAATGGAAGGAGGCTGATGACGAATAGCTAACAATACATAGATATCGTGGCTACCTTAGAAATGTGCACCCCGAGGCTTCTATGAGCTCCAGAACACTTGATACAGATGAACGCGCCAAAAGTTAATGATCTGCAAATACCACAATATTCAAAGACTGAGAATAATGCGAAGCACTCAGTCTCAGAGACCGTGCCAGTCAAAAGTGTTACTCCCTCCGATCCATATTATTTGTCACTGATTTAGTACAAATTAATATGGATCACAGGGAGTATCTTATCTCATAAGAAAATAAGAAATACACATAATGCTGTAACTTAACCTTCGTCAAAACACATGGGTGACATTACACAATTCAATATCATCTACACACACGATATTTCTGTAAGACGTGGAGTGATTTGTATACAGTGCAAGAAAAAGGAAAGGAACATCTTACAGGTCAAGAATACTTACACCCATTTTGGATCTGGAGCACCACAGTCGGCACAACATTTGTTTGCTGGTTGACTTAAAAGACGATCTAATCTGTCCGTCGTAGCAATTTGCCCTGGCAGTGATCATGGAAGCGAATTCATTCAATGCAGCAAACAGAGGATGTATATGCAGCAACACCATCTAATTGTTTATATGATGCATTGTTTCAGGGGAGTGGCAGGACACATCATGTTCAAGATGGTGCTCGAAACTAATAGGTCCAATGCAGTTAGGGATTATAAAAAAAATTGCAAGACTATTCATGATTTGTGGCTCACATTTATTAGAAATTGTGGTTCCTGTTCAAATTGTTGGTTATCCAAACCATAGGCAAATTGCTAAATTGTAAAACAAAGGCTGCATTTGCATCAAAATGAGGCTAACGCCTGAAGATTTGACAGCTTTGAGTCGGGGCAATTAACGGGCCTGCGATATTCCGGATGAAAGCCAGAATGATTTTGCCCCTGCATTTCTGCAATGACACGATTGCAAAGGGGAGGAACGGTGGGGCAGAGTGGGCAAGCGAACCTGGCTGATTGGCCTGGTCGCCGGCGCGCATCTTGGTACTTGGCGGGCTGGCTTGGTCGCCGGCGCGAAACTTGGTACTTGGCGGGCTGGCTTGGTCGCCGGCGCGAAACTTGGTACTTGGCGGGCTGCCTTGGTCGCCGGCGCGCATCTTGGTACTTGACGGGCTGGCTTGGTCGCCGGCGCGCAACTTGGCACCTGGCGAGGTGGCTTGGTCGCCGCTGGTGCCCGGCTTGGGGGGGCATGGTAGATTGGGAAAGTCCCCGCCGGCGCCCGCCTTGGCGCCTGGCTGATTGGCCTGGTCCCCGCCGGCGCCCGCCTTGGCGCCCGGCGGACTGGGCTGGTCTCCGCCGGAGCCCATCTTGGTCGACGTTTTCCTTCACGAATCGAACAAGAAGGCGCTGCAATTTAGGAAATTTCCGCCAAGAAATCGACAGAAATCGCGACCCGATCTGCAGAAGAAGACGCACGCACGCACGCACGCATTGCCTGGTACCTTCGATTGTGCTTCTGGCTGTCGGCGTGGTGCTTTTGCCCCTCCATCCCTCCTCCTCCTCCTCCTCCTCCTCCGCCTCCCCGCTGTGCCTGCCGGCGCTCTTATCCTCCTCCTACGACTACGCCTACACCATCCTCCTCGCCGCGGGGACGAGAATGTGGCGGCCCATCACCGCAATAATCAATTCGGGATCTGGGGGGCTGGGCGTGCGGGCGTGACCTCCGACGGAGCGATTAGAAAAATGGTGGGAGTCGCCGGCCGGCGATCTGCCGCCGAGGCAATAGCTGGTTTCGTCCAATTTAGTATTTTTTTTTCTTCAGAGAGTTGTGTTGAATGGGCGAAAGCATTTATTTTTGGTTATTCTTAGGGGGTGGTTGCGGTCGTGGCTGGGCAGCCCGCAGGTGAAAAGGGAGAGTCTTTGCCGTCCCGTCTCCCTTCAAAAAATTCACACAAAACAAAAATTTAGAATTTTTTTGTCCCTGTAAACAAGCATTTTCGCAAGTTTAGAAATATATATTTTTTTGCAAAAAAAGTTTAGAAATGTATAAGGGCATTCATAAGGGGCAACACCAAATGCTGCCCTCCATCTGTCCACGTGCATATCCATGGACGACATAGTTTCGTTCGTCAAAAACCGGACACCAACATCATTCCCCATTCTGCCTCCCCCGATCTCCGGATCATTTTGTTTGCATATTTTGCATTGTTTCGACTTGATATGAATATCCTAAGGCATAGTAGTTTAAACATAGGAATACATGTTGGTGAAATTGTTGGTGCCATGTCCCTTTTGATTCGGGTAGCTAGCTGGGTGGAGAGATATCGAGGGATGCCTCTGTGACGCCTCGCTACCTGGATCCCACAACAACATTGGTGCTATTATTTTTGATCTTTGGAGGGGGGGGGGGCATTACTAGGGAAAACCTTATACACAGAACCTTAGCAGTAGCGCTGGATAAAACGAGGCGCTACTGCTACTTGGCAATAGCGCGTGTCCACAGCCGGCGTTGCAAGGACAAAGAGCGCTACTACTAAAATCGCCCCACCGTTGCCGCCAGCCTAAGTGTAGTAGCGCTTTCCCCTAACACGCGCTACTGCTAAACCCATCATATCTTCTCCATCAGCCGCCCCTCACTCTCCCCTCTCCACTCCCACTCTCACTCTCCCACGCACCCCGTCGTCCGCGCCACCGACGTTCGGCCCTCCTCAACCACCGTCGTCGCCCGCCGCCGCCGACGCTCCTGCTCCTCCTCCACCGAGGTAGTTCCTACATCCCTCCTCCTTCCACATCCTCCCCTCCTCCTCCCTCTCCCTCCCTCCCTCCCTCTCCCTCCTAACTCTCGCCTCCTCCCTCCCACCTCCCTCTCTACCTCGTCTGTCCTCTCCTCCCTACCTCATCCGTCCTCCTCCTCCCTGCCTCCTCCGCCCGCCTCCTCCCTTCCACCCTCACTCACCCCTCCCTTCGTTCCTACTCCCTCCACCTCCCTCTGTTTTTGAAATTTTAAGGTATTAAATTTAGTAATAGAAGTTTGTAGTAAGAAAATTTAGGGTAGAACTAGGGAAGTAGAAATTTTAGTAAGTGTTCGGTAGAGTAGAACACTTACATTGCATTGTTTTTAGTAAGTGTTTAATAGAACTAGTTTATTTAGTAAGTGGTTAATAGAACTAGTTTATTTAGTAAGTGGTTAATAGAACTAGTTTAGAGAGAGAGACCTATATTGGCAAATTTAGTTATGTTAGGATTATATATAAGATATATTGAAATGTTTTTGTTCATATTTTCAACCATTGAAATGCAATGACCATCAAGTTTGAATGCTCATATAATGTAGATATAAACATGTATATCTAGTGTTGCTCAAATAGGATATGTGCTTGCCCAAGTGGCCATGTCTGCAGGGAACACCTCCGAGTGGGCTATGTTTTGCCGGAGTGTTGATTAATTTCCGTTCCAGCAAATTTCAGGCGCTCGATATGTCCTTTTTTAGCAAAGGTCATGCCAGATTTTTCCTGATTTTTGGCATGGCTTGTGCTATAATATAGGAAATATCGAGTGCGTTGGAAATGCCGGGAAGAACATTAAAGAACATTTTGGGTTGACTTTAAGTTTGTTGGGGCTCCATATATGACAGTCAAAAAACAGTGAGGGAGTGTCCACCACATATGAGAGAAGAAGAATGCCGACTGTTGTCATGGGGGTCGTTCTTCCTCTTCTTTCTCGTGATAGACCTTTTGGTAATGCACGGGAAGGAAGAGAAGAACGCCCTTCACATATGAGAGGACGAAGAATCCCGAATGTTGTCGTGGGGGGTAGCTTCTTCTTCATTCCAGGGTGCTTAACATTTTGGTGTAATGCACTTTGGAATGACAGGAGTAGCTACCATCACCGACGGTAGCAAATGTTGGAGATGAAGAATCCCGAAATTTGTCGTGGGGGTAGCTTCTCCTTCATTCTCGTGTGCTAGACAATTTGCTGTAATGCACTCGGGAACGAAGGAAGGAGCTACCATCACCGACGGTCGAATATATACACCACATGAGCTGAGAGTTTTCATGAAATACTCGACAGACCGATAGTCAACCCGTGATGAATAATAATGATCTAATTTAGTTTTTGTAGTACATATATTTAATTTTAGAAGTTTAATCTTTGAATTATGAACATAGGAAATGTCTGACGACGACGATAAGCTCCCGGAGTGCGACTGGTGCAGTGACGACCGGGGTCTGTGCGACAGGCCTCACCTGGTAGACGGTCAGCGCTTCAGTATTAAGCTCGACGAGACCTTCACTGTTGAAACGGTACGCAACGACAAGTCTTTTTCGTAATTAAGCATGACTTCTGCTTCTTCAACGTGTAATTTCCGTCTTTTACAATTCGACTAGCTTATCCCATGCCATGCAAGATGCTATGTCTTGGAGCATCTGAATTTCGAAGATCATGAAAATGTGGAGACAAAGGAAGGTCATCTCAGGACCCATCATGGCTATGCTTTCGCTGTAAAGATACAATTCGGAGAGCGTATCCCATTTTGGTTGCTCGAATTGGGAAGCACTGTGCAAGGCGTATCATTTCCAGAGGGCATGTATGTCACCTTCGATCTTGGTGATCCTGAAGATGACATCAACGAAGAGAATATGGACATTTGGGTCCTTGTTGATACGCTTCCACTTCTACCTCTATTAAGTAATTTATATTGTTTATTTCAAAATAGTTGACAGCTTATTTCTATTGATAGCTTATTTTCATTCTTCAAAAAATGTACGGAAGATGGTAGACAGAACCTACTACACTGATGACGTGGAATTAACTTATGAGGAGAAAGATCATCTTATCTCATTTATTATTGATGTTGAGAATTACAATATCAATTATGAAACTCCTGCACATTATGATCAATACGTGTCACTAGTGCACGTGTTGAACTACGGTAACATCCATGGAGATGGCATGGTAAGATTTTTTTACTATTACGACATCCGTGCTTCTTTTGCATAAATTCTTCTAAAGCTAAACTACATTGCTAACTACGACGTTATTATTATGTTTTCAACAGAAAATCCCGAAGGATTGTGTGCCTGATCTGATGTTTCCGAAAGGTCGCCTTGATGTTATTAGCTTACGGCCATGTCATCCTAGGCTTCACCGCTGTTCATACCGGATTTCTACAACCGATGAAGACATGACAATCAAAGAATGGAAAAAAATATATGGACATTCATAGGGAGCTACTTGGAAGCAACATTGTGCGAAGCGCAAGAATTGGAGACAGGATAATCTCCATTCTCCATAATGAAGCGTCATGACCTATCTTGCTATCCTTAGAGAGGGTAGTAGGTCCTAGCTAATAGTCATGATCATGTGCTAAGAACAATTAAGTAGGGTTGGTTAGATGACTATGATGATGATGAGTATGACTTGTTATTATGATAACGATGACGAGTTATTAGAGGACTATGATGATGATGAGTATGACTTTTTATTATGGTAACAAGTAGAAGTTGTTAGATGACTATGATGATGATGAGTATGACTTGTTATTACGATAACGATGATGAGTTATTATTAATGATGATGATGCTTAGTTGTTATATCATTATGAGCATGATCAGTTATTATATATATATATATATATATATATATATATATATATATATATATATATATATCAGTGGGTGAAATAAACATGGATTAGATTCAAGTGGAGGCAACACATGGTGCAGATCTAAAGTACTACTAATCCAAACTTGATCATACTAGTCCAAACTAAAGTGATCAAGTTTGGATTAGTAGTACTTTGGATATGCACCATGTTTACTCCACTTGAATCTAATCCATGTCTTTTTCACCCACTGAAATAATAATTCATGATGATCATAAAATCATATGATGAGACTACTATAAACCAGTACAAATACAACGACAATATGCAGTAGGAAAAAATAGCAAACTTTACCAGTAGCGCTGGTAGCCCACAAGGCGCTACTGCTAGGGAGGTGTAGTAGTAGCGCTGGGTGGAGAAAGACGTTGCTGCTAGGAAGGAGTAGTAGTAGCGCCGGGTGGGAAAACATGCTACTGCTACGCAGTATAGTAGTAACGCGCCCCAACCGCGCTACTGTTGAACATTAGTTGTAGCGTCGTATCAGTAGCGCCCCCCTCGCCACTACTATGCCTCCAACACGCGCTACTGGTAGGCTTTTCCCTAGTGGGGGGGGGGGGTCAAGGTAAACCGAGTTGACGCTTTTATCTCCTTTCATACATGTGCCAAATGCTGCCCTCCATCTGTCCACGTGCATATCCACGGACGACATAGTTTCGTTCGTCAAAAACCGGACACCAACATCATTCCCCATTCTGCCTCCCCCGATCTCCGGATCATTTTGTTTGCATATTTTGCATTGTTTCGACTTGATATGAATATCCTAAGGCATAGTAGTTTAAACATAGGAATACATGTTGGTGAAATTGTTGGTGCCATGTCCCTTTTGATTCGGGTAGCTAGCTGGGTGGAGAGATATCGAGGGATGCCTCTGTGACGCCTCGCTACCTGGATCCCACAACAACATTGGTGCTATTATTTTTGATCTATGGAGGGGGGGGGGCATTACTAGGGAAAACCTTATACACAGAACCTTAGCAGTAGCGCTGGATAAAACGAGGCGCTACTGCTACTTGGCAATAGCGCGTGTCCACAGCCGGCGTTGCAAGGACAAAGAGCGCTACTACTAAAATCGCCCCACCGTTGCCGCCAGCCTAAGTGTAGTAGCGCTTTCCCCTAACACGCGCTACTGCTAAACCCATCATATCTTCTCCATCAGCCGCCCCTCACTCTCCCCTCTCCACTCCCACTCTCACTCTCCCACGCACCCCGTCGTCCGCGCCACCGACGTTCGGCCCTCCTCAACCACCGTCGTCGCCCGCCGCCGCCGACGCTCCTGCTCCTCCTCCACCGAGGTAGTTCCTACATCCCTCCTCCTTCCACATCCTCCCCTCCTCCTCCCTCTCCCTCCCTCCCTCCCTCTCCCTCCTAACTCTCGCCTCCTCCCTCCCACCTCCCTCTCTACCTCGTCTGTCCTCTCCTCCCTACCTCATCCGTCCTCCTCCTCCCTGCCTCCTCCGCCCGCCTCCTCCCTTCCACCCTCACTCACCCCTCCCTTCGTTCCTACTCCCTCCACCTCCCTCTGTTTTTGAAATTTTAAGGTATTAAATTTAGTAATAGAAGTTTGTAGTAAGAAAATTTAGGGTAGAACTAGGGAAGTAGAAATTTTAGTAAGTGTTCGGTAGAGTAGAACACTTACATTGCATTGTTTTTAGTAAGTGTTTAATAGAACTAGTTTATTTAGTAAGTGGTTAATAGAACTAGTTTATTTAGTAAGTGGTTAATAGAACTAGTTTAGAGAGAGAGACCTATATTGGCAAATTTAGTTATGTTAGGATTATATATAAGATATATTGAAATGTTTTTGTTCATATTTTCAACCATTGAAATGCAATGACCATCAAGTTTGAATGCTCATATAATGTAGATATAAACATGTATATCTAGTGTTGCTCAAATAGGATATGTGCTTGCCCAAGTGGCCATGTCTGCAGGGAACACCTCCGAGTGGGCTATGTTTTGCCGGAGTGTTGATTAATTTCCGTTCCAGCAAATTTCAGGCGCTCGATATGTCCTTTTTTAGCAAAGGTCATGCCAGATTTTTCCTGATTTTTGGCATGGCTTGTGCTATAATATAGGAAATATCGAGTGCGTTGGAAATGCCGGGAAGAACATTAAAGAACATTTTGGGTTGACTTTAAGTTTGTTGGGGCTCCATATATGACAGTCAAAAAACAGTGAGGGAGTGTCCACCACATATGAGAGAAGAAGAATGCCGACTGTTGTCATGGGGGTCGTTCTTCCTCTTCTTTCTCGTGATAGACCTTTTGGTAATGCACGGGAAGGAAGAGAAGAACGCCCTTCACATATGAGAGGACGAAGAATCCCGAATGTTGTCGTGGGGGGTAGCTTCTTCTTCATTCCAGGGTGCTTAACATTTTGGTGTAATGCACTTTGGAATGACAGGAGTAGCTACCATCACCGACGGTAGCAAATGTTGGAGATGAAGAATCCCGAAATTTGTCGTGGGGGTAGCTTCTCCTTCATTCTCGTGTGCTAGACAATTTGCTGTAATGCACTCGGGAACGAAGGAAGGAGCTACCATCACCGACGGTCGAATATATACACCACATGAGCTGAGAGTTTTCATGAAATACTCGACAGACCGATAGTCAACCCGTGATGAATAATAATGATCTAATTTAGTTTTTGTAGTACATATATTTAATTTTAGAAGTTTAATCTTTGAATTATGAACATAGGAAATGTCTGACGACGACGATAAGCTCCCGGAGTGCGACTGGTGCAGTGACGACCGGGGTCTGTGCGACAGGCCTCACCTGGTAGACGGTCAGCGCTTCAGTATTAAGCTCGACGAGACCTTCACTGTTGAAACGGTACGCAACGACAAGTCTTTTTCGTAATTAAGCATGACTTCTGCTTCTTCAACGTGTAATTTCCGTCTTTTACAATTCGACTAGCTTATCCCATGCCATGCAAGATGCTATGTCTTGGAGCATCTGAATTTCGAAGATCATGAAAATGTGGAGACAAAGGAAGGTCATCTCAGGACCCATCATGGCTATGCTTTCGCTGTAAAGATACAATTCGGAGAGCGTATCCCATTTTGGTTGCTCGAATTGGGAAGCACTGTGCAAGGCGTATCATTTCCAGAGGGCATGTATGTCACCTTCGATCTTGGTGATCCTGAAGATGACATCAACGAAGAGAATATGGACATTTGGGTCCTTGTTGATACGCTTCCACTTCTACCTCTATTAAGTAATTTATATTGTTTATTTCAAAATAGTTGACAGCTTATTTCTATTGATAGCTTATTTTCATTCTTCAAAAAATGTACGGAAGATGGTAGACAGAACCTACTACACTGATGACGTGGAATTAACTTATGAGGAGAAAGATCATCTTATCTCATTTATTATTGATGTTGAGAATTACAATATCAATTATGAAACTCCTGCACATTATGATCAATACGTGTCACTAGTGCACGTGTTGAACTACGGTAACATCCATGGAGATGGCATGGTAAGATTTTTTTACTATTACGACATCCGTGCTTCTTTTGCTATTCCTCCCTCTCCCTCCGTCCCTCCCTCTCCCTCCTAACTCTCGCCTCCTCCCTCCCACCTCCCTCTCTACCTCGTCTGTCCTCTCCTCCCTACCTCATCCGTCCTCCTCCTCCCTGCCTCCTCCGCCCGCCTCCTCCCTTCCACCCTCACTCACCCCTCCCTTCGTTCCTACTCCCTCCACCTCCCTCTGTTTTTGAAATTTTAAGGTATTAAATTTAGTAATAGAAGTTTGTAGTAAGAAAATTTAGGGTAGAACTAGGGAAGTAGAAATTTTAGTAAGTGTTCGGTAGAGTAGAACACTTACATGCAATATGAGATAAACCCCATCTTGTTATCCTCGATGGCAACAATACAATACGTGCCTTGATGCCCCTACTGTCACTGGGAAAGGACACCGCAAGATTGAACCCAAAGCTAAGCACTTCTCCCATTGCAAGAAAGATCAATCTAGTAGGCCAAACCAAACTGATAATTCGAAGAGACTTGCAAAGATAACCAATCATACATAAAAGAATTCAGAGAAGATTCAAATATTGTTCATAGATAAACTTGATCATAAACCCACAATTCATCGGTCTCAACAAACACACCGCAAAAGAAGATTACATCGAATAGATCTACACGAGAATCGTGGAGAACTTTGTATTGAGATCCAAAGAGAGAGAAGAAGACATCTAGCTAATAACTATGGACCCGAAGGTCTGAGGTAAACTACTCACACATCATCGGAGAGGCTATGGTGTTGATGTAGAAGCCCTCCGTGATCAATGCCCCCTCCGGCGGAGCTCCGGAAAAGGCCCCAAGATGGGATCTCAAGGGTACAGAAGGTTGAGGCGGTGGAATTAGGTTTTTGGCCCCGTATCTGGTAGTTTGGGGGTACGTAGGTATATATAGAAGGAAGAAGTACGTCGGTGGAGCAACATGGGCCCCACGAGGGTGGAGGGCGCGCCCAGGGGGTAGGCGCGCCCCCTACCTCGTGCCCTCCTGGTTGTTTTCTTGACGTAGGGTCCAAGTCCTCTGGATCACGTTCGTTCCAAAAATCACGTTCCCGAAGGTTTCATTCCGTTTGGACTCCGTTTGATATTCTTTTTCTGCGAAACTTTGAAATAGGCAAAAAACAGCAATTCTGGGCTGGGCCTCCGGTTAATAGGTTAGTCCCAAAAATAATATAAAAATGTATAATGAAGCCCATTAATGTCCAAAACAGAATATAATATAGCATGGAACAATAAAAAATTATAGATACGTTGGAGACATATCAAGCATCCCCAAGTTTAATTCCTGCTCGTCCTTGAGTAGGTAAATAATAAAAACATAATTTTTTATGTGGAATGCTACTTGGCATAATTTCAATGTAATTCTCTTAATTATGGTATGAATATTCAGATCCGAAACATTCAAGACAAAAGTTTAATATTGACATAAAAATAATAATACTTCAAGCATACTAACTAAGCAATTATGTCTTCTCAAAATAACATGGCCAAAGAAAGTTATCCCTACAAAATCATATAGTCTGGCTATGCTCTATCTTCACCACACAAAGTATTTAAATCATGCACAACCCCGACGACAAGCCAAGCAATTGTTTCATACTTTTGATGTTCTCAAACTTTTTCAATCTTCACGCAATACATGAGCGTGAGCCATGGACATAACACTATATGTGGAATAGAATGGTGGTTGTGGAGAAGACAAAAAAGGAGAAGATAGTCTCACATCAACTAGGCGTATCAACGGGCTATGGAGATGCCCATTAATAGATATCAATGTGAGTGAGTAGGGATTGCCATGCAACGGATGCACTAGAGCTATAAGTATATGAAAGCTCAACAAAAGAAACTAAGTGGGTGTGCATCCAACTCGCTTGCTCACGAAGACGTAGGGAATTTTGAGGAAGCCCATCATTGGAATATACAAGCCAAGTTCTATAATGAAAAATTTCCCACTAGTATATGAAAGTGATATCATAGGAGACTCTCTATCATGAAGATCATGGTGCTACTTTGAAGCACAAGTGTGGTAAAAGGATAGTAACATTGTCCCTTCTCTCTTTTTCTCTCATTTTTTTATTTGGGCCTTTTTATGGCCTCTTTTTTTTAGTCCGGAGTCTCATCCCGACTTGTGGGGGAATCATAGTCTCCATCCTCCTTTCCTCACTTGGGACAATGCTCTAAAAAATGATGATCATCACACTTTTATTTACTTACAACTCAATACTTAGAACAAAATATGACTCTATGTGAGTGCCTCCGGCGGTGTACCGGGATATGCAATGAATCAAGAGTGACATGTATGAAAGAATTATGAATGGCTTTGCCACAAATACAATGTCAACTACATGATCATGCAAAGCAATATGACAATGATGGAGCGTGTCATAATAAACGGAACGGTGGTAAGTTGCATGGCAATATATCTCGGAATGGCTATGGAAATCCCATGATAGGTAGGTATGGTGGCTGTTTTGAAGAAGGTATATGGTGGGTGTATGATACCGGCGAAAATTGTGCGGTATTAGAGAGGCTAGCAATGGTGGAAGAAAGAAAGTGCGTATAATCCATGGACTCAACATTAGTCATAAAGAACTCATATACTTATTACAAAAAACTACAAGTTATCGAAGCAAAGTATTATGCGCATGCTCCTAGGGGGATAGATTGGTAGGAAAAGACATCGCTCGTCCCCGACCGCCACTCATAAGGAAGACAATCAATAAATAAATCATGATCCGACTTCATCACATAACGGTTCACCATACGTGCATGCTACGGGAATCACAAACTTTAACACAAGTATTTCTCAAATTCAAAACTACTCAACTAGCATGACTATAATATCACCATCTTCATATCTCAAAACAATTATCTAGTATCAAACTTCTCATAGTATTCAACACACTCTTAAGAATTTTTTTAATAATCTTGAATGCCTATCATAATTAAAGCAAATTACCACGCTGTTTTGTAGGAGTCTCAAAATAATCTAAGTGAAGCATGAGAGAACAATAGTTTCTATAAAAGAAATCCACCACCGTGCTCTAAAAGATATAAGTGAAGCACTAGAGCAAAAACTATATAACTCAAAAGATATAAGTGAAGCACATAGAGTATTCTAACAATTTCCGAATCATGTGTGTCTCTCTCGAAAGGTGTGTACAGCAAGGATGATTGTGAAAAACTAACAAATAAAGACTCAAATAATACAAGACGCTCCAAGCAAAACACATATCATGTGGTGAATAAAAATATAGCTCCAAGTAAAGTTACCGATGGAAGTAGACGAAAGAGGGGATGCCTTCCGGGGCATCCCCAAGCTTTGACTTTTAGGTGTAATTAGATTATCTTGGGGTGCCATGGGCATACCCAAGCTTAGTCTCTTGCCACTCCTTGTTCCATAATCCATCAAATCTTTTACCCAAAACTTGAAAACTTCACAACACAAAACTTAGCAGAAAATCTCGTGAGCTCCGTTAGCGAAAGAAAACAAAACACCACTTCAAGGTACTGTAGTGAACTCATTCTTTATTTATATTGGTGTTAAACCTACTGTAATCCAACTTCTCTATGGTTTATAAACTATTTTACTAGCCATAGATTCATCAAAATAAGCAAACAACACACGAAAAACAGAATCTGTCAAAGACAGAACAGTCTGTAGTAATCTGTAACTAACGCAAACTTCTGGAACTCCAAAACTTCAGCCAAAATAGGAAGACCTAGACAATTTGTTTATTTATCAGAAGCAATTGGAATTAATATTTGATCACGTTCTGGTGATTTTTAGCAATTATTTTCGTGAACAGAAAGTTTCTGGAATTTTCAGCAAGATCAAATAACTATCATCCAAGAAGATCCTATAGGTTAAACTTGGCCCAAACACTAATTAAAACATAAAAACACATCTAACCAGAGGCTAGATCAAATATTTATTCCTAAACAGAAGCAAAAAGCAAAAAACTAAAACTAAAATTGGGTTGCCTCCCAACAAGCGCTATCGTTTAACGCCCCTAGCTGGGCATAATAGCAAAGATAGATCTAGGTATTGCCATCTTTGGTAGGCAATCCATAAGTGGCTCTCATAATAGATTCATAAGGTAATTTTACTTTCTTTCTAGGGAAGTGTTCCATGCCTTTCCTTAATGGAAATTGGAATCTAATATTCCCTTCCTTCATATCAATAATTGCACCAATCGTTCTAAGGAAAGGTCTATCAAGAATAATAGGACATGAAGGATTGCAATCTATATCAAGAACAATAAAATCTACGGGCACATAATTCCTATTTGCAACAATAAGAACATCATTAATTCTTCCCATAGGTTTCTTAATGGTGGAATCCGCAAGGTGCAAGTTTAAAGAACAATCATCAAAATCACGGAAACCTAGCAAACCACACAAAGTATTTGGAATCGTGGAAACACTAGCACCCAAATCACACAAAGCATTGCATTCATGATCTTTAATATTAATTTTAATAGTAGGTTCCCACTCATCATAAAGTTTTCTAGGGATAGAAACTTCCAACTCAAGTTTTTCTTCATAAGATTGCATCAAAGCATCAACGGTATGTTTGGTAAAGGCTTTATTTTGACTATAAGCATGTGGAGAATTTAGCACGGATTGCAACAAGGCAATACAATCTATCAAAGAGCACTTATCATAATTAAATTCCTTGAAATCCAAAATAGTGGGTTCATTAATATCTAGAGTTTTGATCTCTTCAATCCCACTTTTACCAATTTTTGCATCAAGATCTAAAAACTCCAAATTTTTGGAACGCCTTCTAGGTAAAGGTGGATCATATTCAGTCCCATCATTATCAAGATTCATATTGCAAAACAAATATTTAATAGGGGACACATCAATAACTTTTAGATCTTCATCTTTATTTTCATAGAAATTTTCCGGCTTAGCGGCCATCTTATTAACTAAGGTGGCCTGCTTATCCGAAACTTCAGCCATTAACTTCTCTAGATGAGCAATCTGAGATTTCAAACCGTAAAATTCTTTAGACATATCATCGAGCTCTTTATTCATGTAACCCATAAAGCTTTTTTGTTCCTTAAGCTCGTTCCTAAAGAAATTATTATGCTCAAACTGTAAAACCATAAAACTCCTGACGTTGCTTTCGATCTCTTCTAACCTTTTAAGGTAAAGATCACCAGATCTAGGTAGAGCCATAGTGACAAGCAAGCAATCCAACACACGAGCAAACAAGAAGCAAGCGAAAAAGAGGCGAACAGAAAAGAGAGGGCGAATAAAATGGCAAGGGTGAAGTGGGGGAGAGGAAAACGAGAGGCAAATGGCAAATAATGTAGTGCGGGAGATAAGGGTTTGTGATGGGTACTTGGTATGTTGACTTTTGCGTAGACTCCCCGGCAACGGCACCAGAAATCCTTCTTGGTACCTCTTAAGCACTGCGTTGGTTTTCCCTTGAAGAGGAAAGGGTGATGCAGTAAAGTAGCGTACGTATTTCCCTCAGTTTTTGAGAACCAAGGTATCAATCCAGTAGGAGGCCACACACGAGTCCCTCGCACGTACACAAACAAATAAAATCCTCGCAACCAACGCAATAAAGGGGTTGTCAATCCCTTCACGGTCACTTACGAAAGTGAGATCTGATAGATATGATAAGATAATATTTTTAGTATTTTTATGATAAAGATGCAAAGTAAAATAAAAGGCAATAAAAATAGCTAAGTGTTGGAAGATTGATATGATGGAAAATAGACCCGGGGGCCATAGGTTTCGCTAGTGGCTTCTCTCGAGAGCATAAGTATTACGATGGGTGAACAAATTACTGTTGATCAATTGATAGAATTGAGCATAGTTATGAGAATATCTAGGTATGATCATGTATATAGGCATCACGTCCATGACAAGTAGACCGACTCCTACCTGCATCTACTACTATTACTCCACACATCGACCGCTATCCAGCGTGCTGTCGGTGTGGAACGATACCTATGGGATCACAAGAATCCCTACTACGGTTGCCGGGGCGTGGGGTTGCGAGAAGAGCAGGGTTAGTAGCCAGCACAAGGATCGTTTACCCAGGTTCGGGCCGCGAGGATGCGTAAAACCCTAGTCCTGCTTTGGTGGGTGTATTTCAGAGAGTTCTTGAGCTCTCGAACTAGCTGTGGTCAGTGCGTGGTTCGAAAGAGCCGAATCCTTCTCCAGTATGCCATGGGCCTCATTTTATAGTCGAAAGGGGCTGCCACAGTGGCACACAGGAGGTGGAAAGGCGTACAGTGCCCTGAGCTTATCGCTCGTATTACAGGACAAGACACATTTAATGCGTAGCTTAGGTGTCCCTCTGCTTTATCGGGGACGGGGGTGAGGCCCGTCCCGTCCGTCGCCGCTCCTCCTCGCTTTTGACACGCGCCCTGGCCAGTGAGGCGTGCGGCGCCATGTAGGCAGGCAGGTAGCTGAGGTGGCGTGATGGTGGAGCCTTCACGAAGATCTGCATGCCGCCGCGCAGGCGCTCGATGAGTTGGCCTGGGAGCTGCATGTTGCCACACAGGTGCCCTCCCAACTGGTTGGGCTGGCAACTGCATGTGAACGGCGGTGGAAGCTTGGTTGGCATGGGCCTGGCGGTGGCCTTGCTGGCGTCCTTAGAGAGGGCCTTGCTGGGTGGCCCGGCAAGGGTCTTGCCGTGGTGCGCTGTCGTCCCCGGCAAGGACCTTGCCGGGGGTCTGGTGGCTTTCCTCGGTAAGGATCTTGCCGAGGGTTGTCGTCTTCTAATCCTCATCTGATCTTGAATATGTCTTCACAAAGATCTGCATGCCACCACGGAGGTGCCTCCCGAGCCCTGGCCCAACGTGGATGATGGCGTCGAGGACCGTGGGCTCAAGGGTGGCTCGCTCTGTTGGTGTGGGGCGAGCTGCCCCGGCAAGGGTCTTGCCGGGGGAACCTGCTTCGTCCCTCTGCTCTTTGTGGTCTTGGCCTTGGCTTTGCTCTGATTTTCTTGAGCTTCGGTCTTACCTTGGCTCACCTCCCCTGCTCTGCTTGGTGTGACCGTGGGTGCGGCTCCGACTGCCCGTGCACAGGTAAAGGGGTACAAAAGCGTGCCCCTCTCTTTGTACACCGATAGGAGCCCCCGGGCCTGGGCCATACATAAGCGCGACACGTTGTTGGGCCAGGCCCAAAACGGTGCGCGGGCAGGCGGGGCGTTTTTACCGCGGTAAAAACTCTTCGCGTGCTTCGCTTCCCACGACCCGCGCGCGCGGCGCGACGTGGAGGGGTGTGCGTGACGTGGGCGGCATGCGTGGGGCGGTTCCAAACGCATGCGTCACATCGCAGTAAAGAGGCGGCTCGTGCCTTCCCCGTAAAAAGAGGAAGGCATGGAGGCGCGGCTCATTTAGTGAACGGGGTCGGGGCGCGGTCTTCAAGGCATCCACTCCCCATGATCACGGGGTGGGGAGAGGTCGCTTCGCCTGTCCCCTCGGTTCTGCGCGTCCGCCACGCGTCCTCCATGCACCTGGGGTTGCAAGCGGTGGAGGCGGGATGCCGGGCCGTCGCTGGTTGGGGCAGCGGGTCGGTCCTGATTCCCTGTGCCTCTGGTGGCTGGATTGGCTAAGCGGGGCGGCCAAGCCCTGTCCCCGCCTCCTTATAAAGAGGGGGAAGGGGGGATGGCATCCCGCATTCTTCCGTCATCTATCTCCTCTCGCTTCTGCTTCTTCCTTTCACTCGCCATGGAGAAGGGGAATCCTGGTCCCTCGACGGTGGCGGCGAGGGTCGCCGCCCGACAGCGCGTCCCTCCTCCTCCTGAGCCCGCGATGGTGGAACCGGCCGCGAGGGGAAGGGGGAGGGGGGCGAGGTCGTGGGCGAGGCCGGGGCAGAGGTCGTAGTGCTCGGGGAAGAGGAGGACGGGGCGGCGCGCCGGCTTCGCCCCCGCCAATGATGCCTTTTCCAATGGAAGGCCATGTTGGAGACCAGCCTCGTGAGTTCTTCATCAGGCTGCGCCGGCCTCCGCGTCGCCGTCTTCGTCTTCCCGCCCCGTTCGCTCGGGAGATGGAGCGTGACCCGCCCCAATCCCTCAGATTGCACATGAGGGGTTGTGGGAATGGGGGCACGCGGGTCGACGTCGACTTCCCGGCTCCTCGGGTCATGTACCTCCGTCGTGGGTGGAAGATGTTCGCTCGTATCCATAGCCTGATGGCGGGGCTCGTCCTCTACTTCAAATTAATGGAGGACGGCCTGCTCTCCGTCAAGGTCTTTGGCGACTTCGGGACTCGCCTGAAGTGCTGCGTGGAGAGCTCCTCCGATGGAGATTCCGATGATGGAAGCTCTTCCTCGAGCAAAAGTGATGAGGAGGACAGCGGGGCAGACGGCGGGGACGAGTCTGACTAGGCGTCGGACGCCCCGCGCTTGGGCGGGTGCGGTAGCAGCAACATCTGCACCTGGCTGCTCCTCCGGCAGAGTTTTGCCGGGGGCGGGGCCAGCTCCTTGAACTTCTCGGGGCCGTCTCCTTGGGTGGCTGGCGTCGGGAGGCTGTGGAAGAGGAAGAGGGCAGGCGGCAAGGCCGTCAACTCGGAGTACGCGGGCACCGACGCCTTCGTCGCGTACTGCCGGTCCTGCCGCCTCGTCTTCCAGCTCCTTTCCCGGCACCGTCGTCACCGGCCCGCCCCTGGGCGGTCACCGAGGTGTTCTCTTGGTGCTTTCTGCTGCTCGTAGCTCGCCTAGGTGCCCCTTTTGCCCTCATGCCTCCTTGACCTGCCTCCTGAGGAGAGGGACAAGAAAGGGATCACGGGCATCTTATCTCTCTTCTTTAGTTTGTAAGCCTGCGGGCCTTTGTTAAATTCAGAACTTGTAATCCCCTTGCTCATGTTTTTCATTCCATATGAACTGTACCTGTATGGGATGTTTTTAATGAAAAAGGGATGCTTGCCGGGTTTTTCGTTCGTGGGTAGACCCCACGACAAGGAGCGAATCCTTGTTATTATTTAAGATAAACGTTTTTCGCCCGGCAACAGGCCTTGCCGTCCCCCCACTCCACTCGACCATTCTCGCGCTCTTGGCGGAGGCAGGGATGAAGTGGGCTTTAGGATCCTCGCTCTACCTCCTTGCCTCCGCGGCTACAACCAAATCCAGACCCAGGAAATAATCCTTAGGTATAGGAGAAGGGGGAGCACGACAGCCTAGAGATAAAAACGAGGTTTCACATGCCCCAGTTCCGTTCCGAAATGCATGACAGAGGATGAAAGACTTATCTGGATCTACAGCCCCCGGCAATCTCATCTTGCCGAGGTTGGATCCTTGTGCTTGCAGCCCCCGGCAACTTTGGTTTGCCGGGGTCGGGGCGCCGGTCCGTTTCCTTTCTTCCAAGTAGCTCGGCAGAAGTGCTCATGTGCCCTACGAACCAAAAGAGGACAGAAGAGAAACAGATAGATGCGCACTCGACCTCTAAGCTAGGGGTTAGTCGCTGCTGAGCACTATCAACCCTAACCAAGGAAGAGACTCGACCTAGCATGCATGCTTTGACTTAGGGTGCCAGCGCTTCATTTATTTATGCTCAGGGTCTGCGCCTGGCTTTGTACGAAGGGTTACATGCCTTGCCGGCAAAGCTTGTACAGAAGGTGGCTTGCCGGGAGGCCCGGCAAGCCGCGCCTTATGGCTAAAACTTGCGAAGATGCTCAATGTTCCAGGATTTGCTCACTGGGATGGTATCTTCGGTCTCCAGGCAGACTGCGCTGGGCCTAGTGACTCGTATTACCCGATAAGGGCCTTCCCACTTCGGCGTCAACTTGTTGGCATTCTTGGCCGACTGAACGCGCCGAAGAACAAGGTCGCCTTCCTCAAAGCTTCGGGCATGAACCTTGCGGCTATGGTAGCGGCGCAAGGCTTGCTGGTAGCGCGCTGCTCTCACAGCCGCCCGAAGACGATCTTCCTCAAGGAGCGTTGCGTCATCTTGGCGCAACTGCTCTTGCTCAAGCTCATCATAAGCGAGCACTCGAGGTGACCCGTATATGAGTTCCGTGGGGAGAACTGCTTCTGCCCCGTAGACCAGGGCAAAAGGTGTCTAGCTGGTGGCTCGATTTGGCGTCGTTCTAATCGACCAAAGAACCGCCGGCAATTCATCAATCCAGCGCCTTCCACTCTTGCGCAGCTTGTCAAAAGTCTTTGTCCTTAGGCCTCGCAACACTTCAGCATTCGCCCTCTCCGCTTGGCCGTTGCTCCGTGGGTGTGCCACGGAAGCAAAACAGACCTTGCTGCCGAGGTCTTGAATGTACTGCATGAAGGTGTGGCTCGTGAACTGCGTGCCGTTGTCGGTGATGACTCTATTTGGCACACCAAAACGGCAGACCAATCCTTTGAAAAACTTGACAGCTGACTGAGCAGTCACCTTTCTCACTGCTTCCACCTCCGGCCACTTTGTGAACTTGTCGATTTCAACGTACAAGTACTCAAAGCCCCCGACAACGCGGGGGAAAGGGCCCAGTATGTCGAGCCCCCAGACTGAAAATGGCCAGGAGAGAGGGATTGTTTGAAGGGCTTGGGCTGGTTGATGAAGCTTCTTTGAATGGAACTGACACGCTTCACACTTGGTTACTAGTGCCATCGCATCCTGGAGGGCGGTGGGCCAGAAGAAACCTTGCCGGAACGCCTTTCCGGCAAGGGCCCTCGACCCTATGTGGGAGCCACATATGCCTCCATGTATCTCCGCCAACAGCTCCAGTCCTTCGTCCCGGGGGATGCACTTCAATTTCACGCCATTCGGCCTTCTCCTGTACAGGACGTCATCGACGAACTGGTACAGGGCGGACCGACGTGCTAGTTTCTCCGCTTCTTCCTGCTCCTCAGGAAGCTCCCCTGTTTGGAGGAATCGGACAGTATGCTGCGCCCACGCCGGAGCCTAGGGCTCGACGACAAGGACCAAAGGCATTTCTTCTGCCATGGGAGCGGCTGTCTCTACGGCTAGGGCTTGACGCCCTGCCGGAGGCAACTGCTCTTGGGCAGGCTTAGCGTCCGCGACAGCACCCTTGCCGGCAGCCCTAGAGGGCTCGGTAGGAAAGTACTTGCCGGGACCCGACTTCCTTCGCTTGTTCTGCCCGTTGATGGTTTGATGGATGGTTGAGTTAGCCGGAGCAAAAAGGTACCCGGTTCCACAGGTAGCTTGAATGCAGCACGCTTTGACAGGTAATCGGCAGTGTCGTTCTCCATTCGGGGGACGTGCTCCGCTTGGATACCGTCAAAGCACTCCTCCAGCTTCCTTACTTCATCTACGTAAGCTTCCATCAATGGGCTCTGGTAATCCTTGTTGACCTGCCTGACAACAAGCTGCGAGTCACCCCTGACGATGAGCTTCTTAACCCCGAGGTCTGCCGCGATCCTGAGACCGGCAAGCAATCCCTCGTACTCAGCAGTGTTGTTGGTGGACATCTCTCGGGGAAAGTGCATCTGGATCACGTACTTGAGGTGCTCCCCGGTAGGTGCGACGAGAAGCACACCGGCACCGGCGCCTTGCAGCGAGAAAGCCCCATCAAAGTACATGATCCAGCCGCGATCTTCCTCCTTGCTGGGGAGAGTGGTCTCCTGGATTTCTTCGTCAGGCGTTGAGGTCCATTCTGCAATGAACTCCGCCAAGACTCTGCTCTGAATTGTCGAGGTACTTTCAAACTTCAAACCGAAACTTGATAACTCCAAGGCCCACTCCACAATTCTCCCGGTTGCATCTGGGTTATGCAGTATCCGTTGCAACGGGAGGCGGGTGACGACAGTGATCTCGTGGGCTTGGAAGTAATGACGCAGCTTCCTCGAGGCCATAAGGAGGTCGAAGGGCAATTTCTGCACACCGAAGTACCTTGATCTAGCTCCCTGCAAGAGGGAGCTGACAAAGTAAACCGGGTGCTGCATCATCTTCTTCTTCTGCACCACCTCTCTTGACTGCGCGGGCACTGCCTCGGTGGCACCAGACTCTGCCGGGGGCCTCGCCTTGCTGGCACCAGGCCCTGCCGGGGGAATCTTGGGCTTGCCATCCGCAGGTTCTGTCGCCGTCACTGCCTCCTCGTTAACCTCCCTCTGCGCCACTAGCGCGGCGCTGACCACTTGATTCATCGCCGCCAGATACAGCAGCTACGGCTCTTGTGGTTTAGGCGCAACCAGTATTGGCATGGAGGAAAGGTATCTTTTCAAATCCTGCAATGCTGCCTCGGCTTCTGGGGTCCATTCCATTGGGCCTGCATTCTTCAAGATTTTGAAGAAAGGAAGGGCGCACTCGGCGGACTTGGAGATGAATCGGCTCATGGCGGTAACGCAGCTGGTGAGCCGACGTACGTCTTTGATCCGCTTGGGTGCCTCAATCTGCTCAACAACCTTGATTTTGTCTGGGTTTGCCTCGATCCCGCGCTGCGACACAAAGAATCCGAGGAGCTTGCCGGATGGAACACCGAAGACACACTTCTCAGGGTTCAGCTTGAGGTTGATCTTGCGTAGGTTGGAAAATGTCTCTTCTAGATCTTGCACAAGAGTTGGCCCGTCCTTGGTTTTGACCACTATGTCATCCATGTAGGCCTCCATATTTCTATGGAGCTGAGGTTCAAAACAAATTTGGACTGCTCTTGCAAATGTTGAGCCAACGCTCTTCAACCCGAAAGGCATCCGTAAAAAGCAATATGTACCACATGGGGTGATGAACGCTGTCTTTTCTTCATCCTCTCTTGTCATGAAGATCTGGTGGTAGCCCGAGTAGGCGTCGAGGAATGATAACAGATCACACCCGGCTGTGGAGTCAACAATCTGGTCGATGCGCGGCAACGGGAAGGGGTCCTTAGGACAAGCCTTATTGATATCTGTGTAATCAATACATAGCCTCCACTTCCCATTCGCCTTGCGCACCACTACCGGATTGGCCAACCACGTCGGGTGGAGTACTCCTCTTACGAACCCTGCCGCTTCCAGCTTCCTGATCTCCTCTGTGATGAACTCCTGCCTCTCCAGAGCCTGCTTTCTGACCTTCTGCTTGACGGGCCGCGCATGGGGGCAGACAGCTAGGTGGTGCTCAATCACCTCCCTGGGAACACCGGGGGTGTCGGATGCTTGCCATGCAAACACGTCGACATTCGCCTGCAGGAAGGTGACGAGCGCGCCTTCCTATTTGCTGCCGAGGGTGGAGCCTATGGTGAAGGCCCCTCCCGTGCCATCCTCCTTGGCGGACACCTTCTTGGTCTGCGGTGGCTCGGCTCTGGATCTCTTGCTCTTGCCGATAGAGCTCTCTGGCACGTCCTCGATGGCAGCATAACACTCCGAAGAGGTGCGCTTGCCGGAGTGGGTGCAAGAGGTCTTGCCGGGCTTCTTCTTCCCTCCCGGGGCTTCAGCAGCAGGAGCAGGCGCCTTGGTGGCAGCTGCTGCAACTGCTTCTCGGTAGAGTTGGTCGGTGCAAATCAGCACGTCCTTCTTGTCGGAGGGGACGGAGATGATGGTCAACGGCCCGGGCATCTTTAGCATGTTGTAGGCGTAGTGTGACGCCGCCATGAACTTGGCTAGCGCCGGGGCGGTCGAGGATCCCGTTGTAGGGCAAGGGGATCTCGGCCACGTCGAAGACGATCCTCTCCATCCTGTAGTTCAACTCTCCTCCAAATGTCACGTCCAGTGTGACCTTTCCCTTTTGCTGGCTCCTCCCCGGATTGACCCCTTGAAACGTGCCCGCTTCCTCGAGGTCTCCATCAGGGATTTGCAACCTTTTGATCACGACAGGCGAGATTAGGTTCAGGCCGGCCCTGCCGTCAACCAACATCTTGTTCACCCTGAGGTTGCGTATCGTTGGTGAGACCAACAATGGCAAACACCCGACCGCGGTAGTGCGGTCAGGGTGGTCCTCGGCGTCAAAGATGAGGGGCGTGCTAGACCACTTCAGCGGCTTCTGAGCGTCGAACGACGGCTTTGCTGCTGTAATCTTACGCGCCCACTGTTTGAGCTGGCGGTGAGAGGTATGCAGCGAGGCGCCGCCATCGACGCACATGGCCTCTGTAGCCTTCTGGAACCCTTGCTCACCAGACTCGTCGTCTTCGTCGTGATCATCATCTTCTTGTTTCTTGTCGCGGCCCCGGGCGGGCCTCTCTCGCTGGTTGTCCTTGCCGGGGCGGCTTCCTTGGCCGCCACGCTTCTTGCCGGATCCCTCAGCACCGTCCTGGTCCTTCTCCTTGTCCCGCCTCTCGTACTCAGCCTTTTGCTTCTCAGCAAGCAGCTCGACTTGTCGGCAGTTCTGGAGGTCGTGGCCCTTGGTGCGATGGATCTTGCAGTATTGCTTGCCGGAGCTTCCTGGCTTGTCGGTAGCCGCCAAGGCCCGGCAGGCGGCGCACCCGGAAATCTCCTTGTCGGGGGCGCCTGCCTTGACCTTCTTGCCGGCACCGGTGTCGTCAGATCCCTCAACGGCAAGCACGGCCTTGCCTTTGCGTTTCCTGTTGCGACGCCGGCCCTTCTTCGTCGGGGTAGCGGCGTCTTCATCGGTAGAGTCGGTTTCCACACCAGCGTCTTCGCCGGGGTACTTCCATCCCTCTTCAGCCCGGGCGCACCTATCGGCCAGAACGTAGTGCTCGGCCACATCCTTAACCTTGGTCATCGCCAGCTCCTCGCGCATCTTGCGATTGCGCATGTTCTGGTGGAACGCGCTAATCACAGCGGCGGAATGAACGTCGGGGCTGTTGTACTGCACCCGGCTGAATCTCTGGATATACTTGCGCAGGGTTTTCCCTTCTCTCTGGGGAATGATGTGCAGATCACTGGCCTGGCCATGAGCTTGATGGCCTCCTGTGAAGGCGCCAACGAACTCATGGCACAGATCCGACCAAGAAGAAATGGAATCCATCGGCAAGTGCATCAGCCAAGACATCACATTGGGCTTGAGCGCCAGCGGGAAATAGTTGGCAAGCACCTTGTCGTCGCGAGCCCCAGCAGCCTGCATCGCGATGGTGTAGATGCTGAGGAACTCGGACGGATGGGTCTTGCAAGTGTATTTCTCGCTGACGTCGGGCTTGAACGTGCGGTGGAACGGCCACTGGAACTACCGCATCTCACGGGTAAAGGCCGGGCAGCCCACCTCGTAAGGTAGGCCGCCGGAGCCCCCCGGTGCTGGGTGGTCCATAGCGGGTCCCGCCCGCTTGTCCGACTGGCGGCGCGTTTCGCGCCGGCATTCGACGGTGGTTCGAGCGTCTTCGTGAGCTCGTTCCCGAAGGACCTAACGCTGGTCGCGGAGGGTCCGTGGGTCGGACGACGCTATGGAGATGTTATCACAAGCGTCGTCACGACGAGCCAATGCCCACGGCGGCTGGCGAGGAGGAGGAGAGTGCACCGTGGCCGCAACTCCCCCGGTCCTCCCAGCACCAGAATGCGGTGGCTCGGTGGAGCGCCGACCTGAGGGTCCCGCCGGTCGTGGATCGTCTTTGTTGGCGACGACGACGAGGCTCCGGATGGTGGCCCTCCACTCGTCAAGCTTCTTCGCAGCAGGAGGGAAGTTGAGGAGCAGCTGCGCGCGGGCCAAAGCTTCTACTGGCGTGGGCGGCGGCGACAGCTGCGTGGATCGCAGCGCGCTTCGACTTCTAACTACGTTAGAAGGAGCTCTGTTACGACCCAGCGGCCGTGTGCCATTTTTGCCAGCGCTTCGGCAGGCGTGCTGAACCCCTTCATCCTGCGGATGACGCACGGGGCTCTTCCCACGGCGGTGCTCAGGGTCACCAACGTGGTGACTCTGCTTGGCGCGCACACCATGGGAAGAGCGAGCAGTGGTCGCCGGTGTGGGCGTCCTGGAGGTCGCTGCACCGCCCGAAGGTGGCACAACGACACCCCTGGAGGGCCCCGCGCCGCCTCGGGGGGCCCAGCTTCGTCTTTGGATCCGGCGATGTGTGGCCGGTCGTCTGGTGCGCGAACGACGCCGCTCGCCAGGCTCTGACTACCAGGGCGATGTTGGTGCTCGCGGACCGCGGCCCGGGTCCTGTCTGCGACCGGTCCACTGCTCGCCCGCACCGGCACGGGCTGTTCGGCTCCCAACGAGCCGACCGCCGTGGCCGTCTTCTTCTTAGGAGCCATGGAGACGAAGAACTGCTAGCCTGATTACTAGACCAGATTCTCACAACTACGCACGCCCCTGCCTGGCGAGCCAAAGATGTCGGTGTGGAACGACACCTATGGGATCACAAGAATCCCTACTACGGTTGCCGGGGCGCGGGGTTGCGAGAAGAGCAGGGTTAGTAGCCAGCACAAGGATCGTTTACCCAGGTTCGGGCCACGAGGATGCGTAAAACCCTAGTCCTGCTTTGGTGGGTGTATTTCAGAGAGTTCTTGAGCTCTCGAACTAGCTGTGGTCAGTGCGTGGTTCGAAAGAGCCGAATCCTTCTCCAGTATGCCATGGGCCTCCTTTTATAGTCGAAAGGGGCTGCCACAGTGGCACACAGGAGGTGGAAAGGCGTACAGTGCCCTGAGCTTATCGCTCGTATTACAGGACAAGACGCATTTAATGCGTAGCTTAGGTGTCCCTCTGCTTTATCGGGGACGGGGCGAGGCCCGTCCCGTCCGTCGCCGCTCCTCCTCGCTTCGACACGCGCCCTGGCCAGTGAGGCGTGCGGTGCCATGTAGGCAGGCAGGCAGCTGATGTGGCGCGATGGTGGAGCCTTCACGAAGATCTGCATGCCGCCACGCAGGCGCTCGATGAGTTGGCCTGGGAGCTGCATGTTGCCACGTAGGTGCCCTCCCAGCTGGTTGGGCTGGCAGCTGCATGTGAACGGCGGTGGAAGCTTGGTTGGCGTGGGCCTGGCGGTGGCCCTGCTGGCGTCCTTGGAGAGGGCCTTGCCGGGTGGCCCGGCAAGGGTCTTGCCGTGGCGCGCTGTCGTCCCCGGCAAGGACCTTGCCGGGGGTCTGGTGGCTTTCCTCGGTAAGGATCTTGCCGAGGGTTATCGTCTTCTAATCCTCATCTGATCTTGAATATGTCTTCACAAAGATCTGCATGCCACCACGGAGGTGCCTCCCGAGCCCTGGCCCAACGTGGATGATGGCGTCGGGGACCGTGGGCTCAAGGGTGGCTCGCTCTGTTGGTGTGGGGCGAGCTGCCCCGGTAAGGGTCTTGCCGGGGGAACCTGCTTCGTCCCTCTGCTCTTTGTGGTCTTGGCCTTGGCTTTGCTCTAATTATCTTGAGCTTCGGTCTTACCTTGGCTCACCTCCCCTGCTCTGCATGGTGTAACCGTGGGCGCGGCTCCGACTGCCCGTGCACAGGTAAAGGGATACAAAAGCGTGCCCCTCTCTTCGTACACCGACACATGCATCTAGAGTATTAAGTTCAAAAGAACAGAGTAATGCTTTAAGTAAGTTGACATGGTGTAGAGGGATAAACTCATGCAATATGATATAAACCCCATCTTGTTATCCTCGATGGCAACAATACAATACGTGCCTTGCTGCCCCTACTGTCACTGGGAAATGACACCGCAAGATTGAACCCAAAGCTAAGCACTTCTCCCATTGCAAGAAAGATCAATCTAGTAGGCCAAACCAAACTGCTAATTCGAAGAGACTTGCAAAGATAACCAATCATACATAAAAGAATTCAGAGAAGATTCAAATATTGTTCATAGATAAACTTGATAATAAACCCACAATTCATCGGTCTCAACAAACACACCGCAAAAGAAGATTACATCGAATAGATCTCCACGAGAATCGTGGAGAACTTTGTATTGAGATCCAAAGAGAGAGAAGAAGACATCTAGCTAATAACTATGGACCCGAAGGTCTGAGGTAAACTACTCACACATCATCGGAGAGGCTATGGTGTTGATGTAGAAGCCCTCCGTGATCAATGCCCCCTCCGACGGAGCTCCGGAAAAGGCCCCAAGATGGGATCTCACGGGTACAGAAGGTTGCGGTGGTGGAATTAGGTTTTTGGCCCCGTATCTGGTAGTTTGGGGGTACGTAGGTATATATAGGAGGAAGAAGTACGTCGGTGGAGCAACATGGGCCCCACGAGGGTGGAGGGCCCACCCTCCTGGTCGCTTTCTTGACGTAGGGTCCAAGTCCTCTGGATCATGTTCGTTCCAAAAATCACGTTCCCGAAGGTTTCATTCCGTTTGGACTCCGTTTGATATTCTTTTTCCGCGAAACTCTGAAATAGGCAAAAAGCAGCAATTCTGGGCCGGGCCTCCGGTTAATAGGTTAGTCCCAAAAATAATATAAAAGTGTATAATAAAGCCCATTAATGTCCAAAACAGAATATAATATAGCATGGAACAATCAAAAATTATGGATATGTTGGAGACGTATCACTAACCTACTAACTGGAGGCCCAGTGCAAATTGCTGTTTTTTTCCTATTTCAGTGTTTCGCAGAAAAGAAATATCAAACGGAGTCCAAACGGAATGAAACCTTCGCGAGGATCGTTTTTGGAACAAACACAATCCAGGAGACTTTGAGTGGACGTCAAGGAAGCAACAAGGCGGCCACGAGGTAGGAGGGCGCGCCCAGGGGGGTAGGCATGCCCCCACCCTTGTGGGCCCCTCGTGGCTCCACTGACCTACTTCCTTCGCCTATATATACTCTTATACCCTGAAAACATCCAAGGGCACCACGAAACACTTTTTCCACCGCCGCAACCTTCTGTACCCATGAGATCCCATCTTGGGGCCTTTTTCCGGCGCTCCGCCGGAGGGGGAATCGATCATGGAGGGCTTCTACATCAACACCATAGCCTCTCCGATGATGTGTGAGTAGTTTACCACAGACCTTCGGGTCCATAGTTATTAGCTAGATGGCTTCTTCTCTCTCTTTGGATCTCAATACAAAGTTCTCCTCGATTCTCTTGGAGATCTATTCGATGTAATACTTTTTGCGGTGTGTTTGTCGAGATCCGATGAATTGTGGGTTTATGATCAAGATTATCTATGAACAATATTTGATTCTTGTCTGAATTCTTATATGCATGATTTGATATCTTTGCAAGTCTCTTCGAATTATCAGTTTGGTTTGGCCTACTATATTGATCTTTCTTGCAATGGGAGAAGTGCTTAGCTTTGGGTTCAATCTTGCGGTGTCCTTTCCCAGTGACAGCAGGGGCAACAAGGCACATATTGTATTGTTGCCATCGAGGATAAAAAGATGGGGTTTATATCATATTGCTTGAGTTTATACCTCTACATCATGTCATCTTGCCTAATGTGTTACTCTGTTCTTATGAACTTAATACTCTAGATGCATGCTGGATAGCGGTCGATGTATGGAGTAATAGTAGTAGATGCAGAATCATTTCGGTCTACTTGTCGTGGACGTGATACCTATATACATGATCATGCCTAGATATTCTCATAACTATGCACTTTTCTATCAATTGCGATAGTAATTCGTTCACCCACCGTAGAATATGCTATCTTGAGAGAAGCCACTAGTGAAACCTATGGCCCCCGGGTCTACTTACCATCATATAAGTTTTCGATCTATTTTATTTTGCAATCTTTACTTTTCAATCTATACAACAAAAATACCAAAAATATTTATCTTATTATCTTTATCAGATCTCACTTTTACAAGTGGCCGTGAAGGGATTGACAACCCCTTTATCGCGTTGGTTGCAAGGTTCTTATTTATTTGTGTAGGTACGAGGGATTTGCGTGTACTCTCCTACTGGATTGATACCTTGGTTCTCAAAAACTGAGGGAAATACTTACGCTACTTTGCTGCATCACCCTTTCCTCTTCAAGGGTAAACCAACGCAAGCTCAAGAGGTAGCAAGAAGGATTTCTGGCGCCGTTGCCGGGGAGGCTTACACCAAGTTAAGACAAGAGTTGATCTCCTGTCAACTAGCCAATTTCTGGCGCCGTTGCCGGGGAGATCTACGCACAAGTCAAGACATACCAAGTACCCATCACAAACTCTTATCCCTCGCATTACATTATTTGCCATTTGCCCCTCGTTTTTCTCTCCCCCACTTCACCTTTGCCTTTTCTTTGCCCTCCTTCCGTTCGATCTTGTGTTACCATGTGCCTTCTTTTTGCTTGCATCTTCGCTTGCTAAAAGTTTATGGATCCTCATCCACTTGCTAATCTTTTTAAGAGATCCAATTACGATGAACCTATTGCTAGTGAGTTGAGTGCACTAGACTATCTTTATGAGGTTTTGCTTGAAATCCGTGAATCTGAAAATTGTGATGAAGTGCTTTATGAAGTGATTCACGATAGATCTTTGAATAAAAAGCATGATTGCAATGATGTTATCATAAATTCTATTGATGTCAATCGTGTTAATAATATGCAAAACCCTAAGCTTGGGGATGCTAGTTTTGCTATGTCTACTACTTGTTGCAATGATCATGATTGGGGTGATTCTTCTTATGATCTTGAAAATTTGTTTAAGCCCCATGATGAATATGAGATTGATAATAATGTTTGCAATAATATTTAAAGTGGGTTTGGAAGAGTGTCAACTTTAGATCCCACATATTTGGGGAATGTTCAATCTTATGAAGTTTTTGATAAAAGTGGGTTTGGAGAGGTCATGACTTTAGTTAATGTTAATCCCACTATTTTGGAAGAGTGTCAACTTTGCATGCATGTGGATCATGCTGAAAATATTTTATGTGATAGCTATTTTGTTGAATTTGCTTATGATCCCACATGTAATTATTATGATAGAGGAAAATATGATTTTAGAAATTTTCATGTTACTAAATTACCTCTTGTTATGTTGATATTGCTATTGTTTCTTTCCACTTCCTTGCATATGCTAGTTTTTGCTTGCTATGATAATTTGTTTTCCTATAATATGCCTATGCATAGGAAGTATGTTAGACTTATATGTGTTTTTCACGTGTTTCATGATGCTCTCTTTCCGCTTCAATTCTTGTCTTTCATGTGAGCATCATCGAAATCTCATGCCTAGCTAGAGGCGTTAAACGATAGCGCTTGTTGGGAGGCAACCCAATTTTATTTTTGCTTTTGATTTTTGTTCCTGTTTAGTAATAAATAATTCATCTAGCCTCTGTTTATATGTGGTTTTATGTTTTAGTTAGTGTTTGTGCCAAGTAGAACCTTTGGGAAGACTTGGGTGAAGTCTATGTGATCTTGCTGTAAAAAACAGAAACTTTAGCGCTCACAAGATTAGCTGCCATTTTTTTACTGGAGAGTGATTTTAGGTTGATTATTTTTGCAGATGATTAATAGATAAATTCCTCACGTCCACCAATTTATTTCAGATTTTTTGGAGTTCCAGAAGTATAGGTTTGATACAAATTACTACAGACTGTTCTGTTTTTGACAGATTCTGTTTTTCATGTGTTGTTTGCTTATTTTGATGAATCTATGGCTAGTATCGGGGGGGGGGGGGGGGGTATGAACCATATAGAAGTTGTAATACAGTAGGTTTAACACCAATATAAATAAAGAATGAGTTCATTACAGTACCTTAAAGTGGTGTTTTTTTTCTTACACTAACGGAGCTCATGACATTTTCTGTTGAAGTTTTGTGTTGTGAAGTTTTCAAGTTTTTGGGTAAAGATTTGATGGACTTTGGAACAAGGAGTGGCAAGAGCCTAAGCTTGGGGATTCCCAAGGCACCCCAAGGTAAAATTCAAGGACAACTAAAAGCCTAAGCTTGGGGATGCCCCGGAAGGCATCCCCTCTTTCGTCTTCGTCTATCGGTAACTTTACTTGATGCTATATTTTTATTCACCACATGATATGTGTTTTGCTTGGAGCGTATTGTATGATTTGAGTATTTGCTTTTTGGTTTACCACAATCATCCTTGATGTACACACCTTTTGGAGAGACACACATGAATCGGAATTTATTGGAATACTCTATGTGTTTCACTTATATCTTTTGAGCTAGATAATTTTGCTCTAGTGCTTCACTTATATCTTTTTAGAGCACAGTGGTGGTTTTATTTTATAGAAATTATTGATCCGTCATGCTTCACTTATATTATTTTGAGAGTCTTTTAGAACAGCATGGTAATTTGCTTTGGTTAAAATTTTAGTCGTAAAGTGATGAGCATCCAAGATAGGTATAATAAAAACTATCATATAAAGTGCATTGAATACTATGAGAAGTTTGATTCTTTATGATTGTTTTGAGATATGAAGATGGTGATATTAGAGTCATGCTAGTTGAGTAGTTGTGAATTTGATAAATACTTGTGTTAAAGTTTGTGATTCCCGTAGCATGCGCGTATGGTGAACCATTATGTGATGAAGTCGAAGCATGATTTATTTATTGATTGTCTTCCTTATGAGTGGCGGTCGGGGACGAGCGATGGTCTTTTCCTACCAATCTATCCCCCTAGGAGCATGCGCGTAGTACTTTGTTTCGATAACTAATAGATTTTTGCAATAAGTATGTGAGTTCTTTATGACTAATGTTGAGTCCATGGATTATACGCACTCTCACCCTTCCACCATTGCTAGCCTCTCTAATACCGCGCACCTTTCGCAGGTATCATACACCCACCATATACCTTCCTCAAAACAGCCACCATACCTACCTATCATGGCATTTCCATAGCCATTCCGAGATATATTCCCATGCAACCTTCCACCGTTCCGTTTATTATGACACGCTCCATCATTGTCATATTGCTTTGCATGATCATGTAGTTGACATCGTATTTGTGGCAAAGCCACCTTTATAGTTCTTTCATACATGTCACTCTTGATTCATTGCATATCCCAGTACACCGCCGGAGGCATTCACATAGAGTCATATTTTGTTTTAAGTATTGAGTTGTAATTCTTGAGTTGTAAGTAAATAAAAGTGTGATGATCATCATTATTAGAGCATTGTCCCAAGTGAGGAAAGGATGATGGAGACTATGATTCCCCCACTAGTCGGGATGAGACTCCGGAGTAAAAAAAAGAGGCCATAAAAAAAGGAGAGAAAGGCCCAAACAAAAAAAAGAGAAGAGAGAGAAAAAGAGAGAAGGGATAATGTTACTATCCTTTTACCACACTTGTGCTTCAAAGTAGCACCATGATCTTCATGATAGAGAGTGTCCTATGTTGTCACTTTCATATACTAGTGGGAATTTTACATTATAGAACTTGGCTTGTATATTCCAATGATGGGCTTCCTCAAAATGCCCTAGGTCTTCGTGAGCAAGCGAGTTGGATGCACACCCACTTAGTTTCTTTTGTTTAGCTTTCATACACTTATAGCTCTAGTGCATCTGTTGCATGGCAATCCCTACTCACTCACATTGATATCTATTGAGGGGCATCTCCATAGCCCGTTGATACACCTAGTTGATGTGAGACTATCTTCTTCTTTATGTCTTCTCCACAACCACCATTCTATTCCTCATATAGTGCTATGTCCATGGCTCACGCTCATGTATTGCGTGAAGATTGAAAAAGTTTGAGAACATCAAAAGTATGAAACAATTGCTTGGCTTGTCATCAGGGTTGTGCCTGATTTAAATATTTTGTGTGATGAAGATAGAGCATAGCCAGACTATATGATTTTGTAGGGATAACTTTCTTTGGCCATGTTATTTTGAGAAGACATGCTTGCTTTATTAGTATGCTTGAAGTATTATTATTTTTTTGTCAATATTAAACTTTTGTTTTGAATCTTTTGGATCTGAACATTCATGCCACAATAAATAAAATTACATTGAGAATAATGCTAGGTAGCATTCCACATAAAAAATTCTGTTTTTATCATTTACTTACTCGAGGACGAGCAGGAATTAAGCTTGGGGATGCATGATACGTCTCCAACGTATCTATAATTTTTTATTGTTCCATGCTATTATATTATTTGTTTTGGATGTTTAATGGGCTTTATTATGCACTTTTATATTATTTTTGGGACTAACCTACAAACCAGAGGCCCAGTGCAAATTGATGTTTTTCGCCTATTTCAGTGTTTCGCAGAAAAGGAATATCAAACGGAGTCCAAACGGAATGAAACCTTCGCGAGGATCGTTTTTGGAACAAATAAAATCCAGGAGACTTGGAGTGGATGTCAAGGAAGCAACGAGGCGACCCTGAGGTAGGAGTGCGCGCCCAGGGGGGTAGGCGCGCCCCTTCCTCGTGGGCCCCTCATGGCTCCACCGACCTACTTCCTTCGCCTATGTATACTCTTATACCCTGAAAACATCCAAGGGCACCACGAAACACTTTTTCCACCTCCGCAACCTTCTATACCCGTGAGATCCCTTCTTGGGGCCTTTTCCGGTGCTCCGTCGGAGGGGGAATCAATCACGGAGGGCTTCTACATCAACACCATAGCCTCTCCGATGATGTGTCAGTAGTTTACCACAGACCTTCGGGTCCATAGTTATTAGCTAGATGGCTTCTTCTCTCTCTTTGGATCTCAATACAAAGTTCTCCTCGATTCTCTTGGAGATCTATTTGATGTAATACTTTTTGCGGTGTGTTTGTCGAGATCCGATGGATTGTGGGTTTATGATCAAGATTATCTATGAACAATATTTGATTCTTCTCTGAATTCTTATATGGATGATTTGATATCTTTGCAAGTCTCTTCGAATTATCAGTTTGGTTTGGCCTACTAGATTGACCTTTCTTGCAATGGGAGAAGTGCTTAGCTTTGGGTTCAATCTTGCGGTGTCCTTTCCCAGTGACAGCAGGGGCAGCAAGGCACGTATTGTATTGTTGCCATCGAGGATAGAAAGATGGGGTTTATATCATATTGCTTGAGTTTATCCCTCTACATCATGTCATCTTGCCTAATGCTTTACTCTGTTCTTATGAACTTAATACTCTAGATGCATGTTGGATAGCGGTCGATGTGTGGAGTAATAGTAGTAGATGCAGAATCGTTTCGGTCTACTTGTCGTGGACGTGATGCCTATATACATGATCATGCCTAGATATTCTCATAATTATGCACTTTTCTATCAATTGCTCGACAGTAATTCGTTCACCCACCATAGAATATGCTATCTTGAGAGAAGCCACTAGTGAAACCTATGGCCCCCGGGTCTATTTTCCATCATATAAGTTTCCGATCTATTTTATTTTGCAATCTTTATTTTCCAACCTATACCATAAAAATACCAAAAATATTTATCTTATTATCTCTATCAGATCTCACTTTTGCAAGTGGCAGTGAAGGGATTGACAACCCCTTTATCACGTTGGTTGCAAGGTTCTTATTTGTTTGTGCATGTACGAGGGATTTGCGTGTAGTCTCCTACTGGATTGATACCTTGGTTCTCAAAAACTGAGGGAAATACTTACGCTACTTTGCTGCATCACCCTTTCCTCTTCAAGGGAAAACCAACGCATGCTCAAGAGGTAGCAGTCAACTGTTAAGGGCTAAGCAAAGGGGGAAGAGTGAGTCCGCCACACCTTGGAAGGCCCGTATGTGGCCGCCCCCATGGGTTACCGGTGAGCTCCTGGGCGGATCCCGACCAATCTGATTTCTCAGCGCCCATCTGGCCGCGTCCCCAGTCACAGGAGTGTGATGCGTTGTGATCCTAAAGCACTTAATGGGTTGGACCGAGGTTTCCCGTTTCCTCATTCGTGAGTGATATGTTGGATTTGTATCAAAATTCTAGTTGACACACCTCACCCTACATATCAGACCTATTTGGCTATTTTCATGCATTTTGTAAGAGGCTTTTCTCGAGGGGCTACCGGATCGAGTAGACCATCTTTCGCCACTTCTTCTAGCTCTATTACACGGGCCAGAGCATGCATGAGCCTAGTAGAAGTTCCTTTCCCCTCATTTGGAAATTGCGGACATATGTTTTATCGTACCGCTGCTCCCCTCCCGCGATGAAACTGCCAAATGGTGGTTCAACATGGAATGGATGTCATCCTTCCACCTTTCAACAACACCATAGTTGTCCCCTTAATCGAGTGACAAACACCTCCCTCCTTTTTGGATTCTGTTATATCTATGACTCGGTCCTTTAACATTGTGAGCCGTCGGGGCCTCACCCTTCCCATGGCGGCCCACTTTGAAGCTTTGATCGTCTCTAGCCGGGATGGGGGCCTTTGTTCCTGATTCGTGGGGTGACTGTAAATTTCCCCTTCCTCGCCCCTTGCCTTCTTTTCAGCGCGGCTTACGGTCCCAACCAAAATCGCTTCTTAGGTGTGTCGTGTGTAGTTTCGAAAGTATGTCTAGAGGGGGGGGGGTGATTAGACTACTTGACCAAATAAAAATCTAGCCTTTTCCCAATATTAAGTCTTGGCAGATTTTAGCAGCTTTGCACAAGTCAAGCAATCAACCTACACATGCAATTCTAAGAGTATAGCAGCGGAATGTAAAACATTGCACATGAAGGTAAAGGGAGGAGTTAGAGGGAGCAAACACAATGTAGACACGGAGATTTTTGGCGTGGTTAAGATTTTTGGCGTGGTGCTATCGTACATCCACGTTGATGGAGACTCCAACCCACGAAGGGTAACGGCTGCTCGAGTCCACGGAGGGCTCCACCCAAGAAGGGTCCATGAAGAAGCAACCTTGTCTATCCCACCATGGCCATCGCCCACGAAGGACTTTCCTCACTAGGGTAGATCTTCACGAAGTAGGCGATCTCCTTGCCCGTACAAACTCCTTGGTTCAACTCCACAATCTTGACGGAGGCTCCCAAGTAACACCTAACCAATCTAGGAGACACCACTCTCCAAAAGGTAATAGATGGTGTGTTGATGATGAACTTCTTGCTCTTATGTTTCAAATGATAGTATCCCCAACACTCAACTCTCTCTCACAGATTTGGATTTGGTGGAAAGATGATTTGAGTGGAAAGCAACTTGGGGAAGGCTAGAGATCAAGATTCTTGTGGTTGGAATGGAATATCTTGGTCTCAACACATGAGTAGGTGGTTCTCTCTCAGAAAATGTATAATGGAAGTGTAGGCACGTTCTGATGGCTTTCTCCACGAAGGAAGAATGAGAGGAGGGTATTTATAGCCTCCACACAAAATCTAACTGTTACACACAAATCACCAAACTCGATGGGACCGAATCATGAAACTCGGTCGGACCGATTTAGTTCAAAACGTGAACGTTAGGATTTTCGGTGGGACTGACATGTCAACTCGGTGGGACCGATTTCATTAGGGTTAGGGCATAACGTAATCTCGGTGAGACCGATTACACAAACTCGGTGGGACCGATTTTGGTAATAAGCTAACTAGAGAGTTGGTCAAGCAAACGCGGTGGGACCGATTCGCTCATTTTGGTGAGACCGAAACATTACGGAAGGGAAACAGAGAGTTTGCATTGCGAACTCGGTGGGACCGATCGCTCTTCTCGGTTAGACCGAAACGTTACGAAGGGAAACAGAGAGTTTGCAATCCCATCTTGGTGAGACCGAGATCCCTATCGGTGAGACCGAAGTGACTAGGGTTTCTGGCAGTGGCTATGTCAAATGAACTCGGTGGCACCGGATATATCAAATCTGTGGGGCCGAGTTTGACTTTTGGTTTGGGACATATGTGGATATGAGAAAGTGGTTGAGGGTTTTTGGAGCATATCACTAAGCACTTTGAGCAAGCAAGTCATTAAGCAACACCTCATCCCCTTTTAATAGTATTGGCTTTTCCTATGGACTCAATGTGATCTTGGATCACTAAAATAGAAAACATAGAGTCCCGAGCTTTGAGCTTGAGCCAATCCTTTGTCCTTAGCATTTTGAGGGGTCCACATTTCTAATCCATGCCATGCCAATCATTGAACTTCCTGAAATAATCATCTTGAAGTAGCATTAGTTCAATGAGCTATATGTTGTTAGGAATTACCAAAACCACCCAGGGATAGTTGCACTTTCAATCTCCCCCTTTTTGGTAATTGATGACAACATATAGATCAAAGCTTCGACAAATGATAATAAGGTTGAAATACATCGTCGCTTTGAGAAGTATGTGATAAGCAAGAGCTCCCCCTAAATTTTTGCATTATTTGATATTTGCTTTTGAATGCAAATGCACAATCGATTAGGATCATGGGTTACTCTTCAATGTCACATACATCTTGGTGAAGTGCTCAAAATGATATAAATTAAAAGCATGCACTCATCACCAAGCAAAGTGAATGATCATAGATGAATATAAAAGATAATATCATCCAAGCAAACATTAAATTAGAATATGATCAAACACATGATCATACAAGTATCTCACACACATAGATATAATGTATCATGCAAGCACACAATAAAGTATCAACCAAAAAGCAAGAGAGACAAAAGAAGCAAAACACACTCTGTCTCTCGAAGCCTATTATCTATACATTTCTCCCCCTTTGGCAACAAGTTACCAAAATGTTTGAAAATGCATAGTGCTATTCGTCTCTCAGGCTTGGTCTTCGGGAGGTGGTGTAGAGAGAACTCCAAGGACAAAGGCACCAGTGGATGTAGCTGGAGGTGGTGGAGTGGCTGCTGGAGGTGGCACTGAAGCTGTAGCTGCTGGTGCAGATGAAGTAGCTCTAGTATCTGGCATTGGCATTGCAGCTGACCTCTGACCTCTTGGCACTCGCTGAAAAGCATTTGTAGTTGCCTTCCCTTTCCTATCTTCTGCTTCCTCCTGGAGCTGCTCAACTACTGTCTGTATCTCAGTGACCTTTAGATCAAGATCATAAAACTTGGTCTCTATGATCCTCTCCAAGCTCTCTTGATTCTGAGTCAGGGTGGCCAAGCCCTTCTCAATCCTCAATGTAGCTTGAATCAGATAGGCTAGTTGATCTTGTTTGCTCTTCAAGAACACTTGAGATGCCTCTTCAGCACTTGGCATCTTTGCAGCTTTTTCTGCCTTTGCCTTAGCTCTCTTCTCTTGTGCTTGCACTGAAGTGGGATCCTCTTCATTCATTTCAACTGTGTTGTCTTCAAATTCTAGGTGCAAAGGTAAATGCTCCTTGTCCAACAAGTAAGTGCCTGTGCCCATCTTGGAGTTGATGAGCACCTGAATGTGTGGAGCATACCCACAAGATCTCTTCTGATCTGCAGCTGTCCTCTTGATTGTTTCAACAATCAGGCTCATAACTTTGAATTTCTGAGGCACATCAAATATTTGCAGCAAGTTGATTGAATGGCCTCTGATCATCTTGTGATCTCCATATTTGGGCAACAGAGTATGCCTCAAGATTGTGTTGATAGTAGCTAGACCAGACAGCAAATAGTGCATAGATCCAAACTTGTGTGTTTCCAAAGATTTGTCTGGGATCTCCTTGTACATATTTGCCATAGAGTTGTGGTCTTTCTTCTTCTTGGCATACACATCCAAATCATCTTTATGCTCTTCTGGGGCATTGATCAACTTGGCCCACTCATCAACAGTTGACTGGTACCTTGTACCTGCAGACATCCATACAATTCTACCATCTGGATAGAAATGAGCACTGGAGTAGAATTGCATGATTAGCTCATCATTCCATTTTGTCAACTTTTGACCCACAAACTTGTCAACACCACAAGCTTTGAAGCTGTCATGTACACCTGGGAAATAGTCTTCATTTTCATCAATGAACTTCCAATCAGCACATTTCATATCACAGACTGTAGGCTTCTTGTCAAGCAGAACTGTCTCATAGAAATCTTGTTGTTCTCTGGTGTGAAACCTGTAGTCCACAGCAGTCTTTCTTCTTACAGCATAGGAATCATTCTGCCTCCAAAGTCTCAGACCAGCATCCTTTCTGAGTTTCATATCTTCTGCCACTGGATGGCTGTCATTATGGTCTGGAATCTTTGGTTTGAGCTTTCTCAACACTTGGACTTCAGCATCTTCTTCGTCAACTTCAGGCACTGGGGCCTTGTTCTTCTCTTCAGCTGGGATGTTCCTGGTGCTTCTCTTGGGTGCAGACTTGGTGGCTTGAGCAGCAGCTTTGGGAGCAGTTTTGGGCTTAGAAGCAGTAGCCCCTGACTTAATAGCATCTCCCATATGCTTTTGGGATTTGGGTGCTGGTGCAGCATCCTCTTCCTCTTCTTCTTCATCATCTGAATCTCTCATCATGGAGGGCTTGCCAATGACTCTGGCAATGGTCTTCCTGACCCTCTCTTTCCTTTTCTTGCCTTCACCAGTTTCCTTAGGTTCAAGAGTGAACTCCATAGTTTCTTCTACAGCAGCTTTCCTTGGCTTGGATGTTGACACTCTCTTGGCAGTGCCTTCTTATGCATACCAGGCTTTGTTGCAGAAGCAGTGCCATATTCCTTCTTCAGCACTTTCTTTCTTGAGGTGGCCTCATCCTCAACAGCCACATAGTCCTCATCCTCAGAGTCTGAGGTTCTCTTCTTCCTTGTCCTAGTGGCTGCCTTGGGAAAATTGCTTGGAGTGCTCCTACTGCCTTCATCATAGCTGCTAGAGGGACTAGTGCCCTCACTCATATGCACTTGCTCTTCAGATCTGTTCTGGCTATCACTCTGGTCAGACATCTTGGCAATCAAACTGACAGCAGACCCTGTGAATAGATATAGATGAGATAGAGTGGATGAGCATCACAAAGTGCAGAGTTTTTGCAAAACAGATGAGTCAAAAACTTAGTTTTAGTTCTCCACATAAATCATTTCGGAGCTACCGATTTGTTAAACTCGGTGACACTGAAGCAACTTTTGGAGTCTAAACTAGTGAACTCGGTTAGACCGAGTCACAGTTCGGTGACTCCAAGATTGCTAGGGTTTCACAGAGAGTTGAACTCGGTCACACCGATTTGCAGCTTTCGGGCAGATCGAAAAGTGCAAGTGCAATGGCCTAAGCCAAATCGATGAGACCGATTTCTACAACTCGGTTGGTCCGAGATGAATTCGGCGGAAACCTAACCCTAAATTTCTTCTGGATAGACTGATCTCATACGTGGCAAAGATCATGGCAAAGCAATGTGCTAAGAATCGGAGTGAGGAATTAGCACAAAGAATCGAACTCATACCCTAGTTCGGTAGTGAGTTCACTACGGCGACAACGGCGAGGCTGAATCCCGTTGATGGCGACGAAAACCAGCGGTGGGAGGTCGCTGGCGACAAGAAGACGATCCGGAGACCCGAGGCGGCAGAGCAGGATACGCGTGGGCTGAGGGGTTTTGAAGAAATTTCCAAAATCTCACCCCTCGGTATATATATCCCGACCCTGTCGGTGTGACCGAGTGGAACAACTCGGGGGCACCGAGATGCAGAATCGCAAGCGGTTACTGCAACTCAGTGTGACCGAAATGTTCAAATCTCTTGCACCGAGATGGAAAACCTAGATCAACTCAGTGAACTCGGTGTGACCGAAGTGGGTGAATCGGTCAGACCGAAATGCATAGAGAGGTTTTGGAAGTTTAAGTCTATGACGAATCGGGGACTCCGAGTGCTCCTCACACAGAGTGGTCGAATCTGACTTGACAAACTGTGTGATGTAGCATGAATAGAGTTTGAGACGAGAAAAGCATAGATAGCTAGAGGGAGTACTTAGGCATTCTTATCCATCCATTTGGCAAAAGAGAAAGAGCCAAACAATCAAAGCAACAAATGGGTGTCCTCGAATGAGTAAATTATGCATCCAACATGCTCACACAATAAAAAGGCAAATGAAATATGTGACGAAGCATGCACAAACATTCTAGCATCTATCAAGCAATTGGCGATGACTAGGTCATCTATATATGAGTATATTGACTTAGGAGTCAAATGAGAATATTTGATCATAGGTCATACTCATCATTTAGGCACAAGTGGGGTTACCACTTTTACATAAAGCATTGATGTGTTCACACCATTAGAGTTGCTTTAGCTCAATTTATTAGAGTAAAGCTCCCCCTAGATGTGATATCCTCCCTAAGAGGGAAGAACTAACCTTGGGTTTTGTCGATGATGACTTCATGTAGGTGTTGAAGATGTGGACGCTCAATGTTGATATAGATCATTTGGAGTAGTCCATTAGAGTGAGTTGCACTTTCAATACCTACACGGGTTAGTCCCACAAGGAACAAACAAGGATATCCATAGACATAGAATGAAGTTCATATATGATGATGTCCATGAAAGCATTAGGTTACCTTGTCCCTTGTCTTACCAACAAGAGGGTTTGTGACTCCTTGAACTAGTGCAAGATGTGAAAGTTGTTTGCACTTGTCCTTGCCAAAATGATATGAGTGAAGTATGTTGGCGGAGTCACCCTCAAGAACTCTCTAGTTCTTTTTCTTTGGGATCCACATCATATTGATGGGAATCCTTGGAGTTGTAGTCATACTTGATGAAGTAGAACTTGATGTAGTCTTGGGAACCCACTTGACCAAGGCCATGGGAGCTTCTTCAAATGCATCAATCTCCTCTTGAAGCTTATCCTTGCCTTTTTGCTTGTCGTCTTGTGGTGGAAGATCATCTTGAGCTTGTGTCCCTTGGAAGGAAGTAGGATCATACTTCTCTTGTTGAGGAACAAACTTCGTCTTGGGGTATTGATCTTCTTCCCACTCAACTCCATTGGCATTAAACTTTCGTTCAAAACCAACACATTGATTCTTCCGGTGCCTTCCTTGCTTGCGTACAATTTCCTCAAATTGCTTACTTCCAGCAAGGCTCTTGTAAACACCTTTCTCTATAATTCCCTTCAATAAGCTATTCTCTTGCTCAAGTGTAACTTGGCTAAAAGAATCGTGAGTGGAATCAAGAGAACGACTAGAAGCAACAACATTAGATTTAGTATGATTATTGTTACTTCTAGAAGAAGAATCTTTCTTACTCTTGTTGCTAGTTTTAACTTGTGGCATGTAAGTGGACAAGAGTAAATGATTGGCAGTGTAAGAAGAACTTTTCTTGCGAAGATCATTGCTACCTCTTGAGCATGCGTTGGTTTTCCCTTGAAGAGGAAAGGGTGATGCAGCAAAGTAGCGTAAGTATTTCCCTCAGTTTTTGAGAACCAAGGTATCAATCCAGTAGGAGGCCACACGCAAGTCCCTGATACCTACACAAACAGATAAGAACCTTGCAACCAACGCGATAAAGGGGTTGTCAATCCCTTCACGGACACTTGCAAAAGTGAGATCTGATAGAGATGATAAGATAATATTTTTGGTATTTTTATGGTAAAGATTAAAAGTAAAGATTGCAAAATAAATGGCGCCAGAAATCGCTAGTTGTCGGGAGATTAAGATGATGGAAGATAGACCCCGGGGCCATAGGTTTCACTAGTGGCTTCTCTCAAGATAGCATAAGTATTACGGTGGGTGAACAAATTACTGTCGAGCAATTGATAGAAAAGTGCATAATTATGAGAATATCTAGGCATGATCATGTATATAGGCATCACGTCCTCAACAAGTAGACCGACTCCTGCCTGCATCTACTATTATTACTCCACACATCGACCGCTATCCAGCATCCATCTAGAGTATTAAGTTCATAAGAACAGAGTAACGCAATAGGCAAGATGACATGATGTAGAGGGATAAACTCAAGCAATATGATATAAACCCCATCTTATTATCCTCGATGGCAACAATACAATACGTGTCGGTTCCCCTTCTGTCACTAGGATCGAGCAACGCAAGATTGAACCCAAAGCTAAGCACTTCTCCCATTGCAAGAAAGATCAATCTAGTAGGCTAAACCAAACTGATAATTCGAAGAGACTTGCAAAGATAACCAATCATACATAAAAGAACTCAGAGGAGATTCTAGTATTGTTCATAGATAATCTTGATCATAAACCCACAATTAATCGGATCTCGACAAACACACTGCAAAAAGAGTTACATCGAATAGATCTCCAAGAAGATCGAGGATAACTTTGTATTGAGATCCAAAGAGAGAGAAGAAGCAATCTAGCTAATAAATATGGACCCGAAGGTCTGTGGTAAACTACTCACACATCATCAGAGAGGCTACGGTGTTGATGTAGAAGCCCTCCGTGATAGATGCCCCCTCCGGCGGAGTGCCGGAAAAGGCCCCAAGATGGGATCTCACGGGTACAGAAGGTTGCGGCGGTGGAAATAGGGTTTCGTGGTGCTCCCCAATGTTTTCAGGGTATATGAGTATATATAGGCAAGGGAAGTCGGTCAGGAAAAGCCACGAGGGGCCCACGAGGGTGGGGGGCGCGCCCAGGGGGGCAGGCGCGCCTCCCTGCCTCGTGGCCTCCTCGGCTGTTTCTTGACGTCCACTCCAAGTTCTCTGGATCAAGTTTGTTCCAAAAATCACGTTCCCGAAGGTTTCATTCCGTTTGGAATCCGTTTGATATTCCTTTTCTGCGAAACACCGAAATAGGAAAAAAAACAGCAATTTGCACTGGGCCTTGGGTTAATAGGTTAGTCCCAAAAATAATATAAAAGTGTATAATAAAGCCCATTAAACATCCAAAACAGAATATATAATAGCATGGAACAATAAAAAATTATAGGTACGTTGGAGACGTATCAAGCATCCCCAAGCTTAATTCCTGCTCGTCCTCGAGTAGGTAAATGATAAAAACAGAATTTTTGATGTGGAATGCTTTCTAGCATATTCCTCAATGTAATTTTCTTTATTGTGGCATGAATGTTCAGATCCGAAAGATTCAAGATAAAAGTTTAATGTTGACATAAAAATAATAATACTTCAAGCATGCTAACCAAGCAATTACGTCTTATCAAAATAACATATCCAAAGAAAGCTTATCCCTACAAAATCATATAGTTTGGCCATGCTTCATTTTCGTCACACAAAATGCTCTCATCATGCACAACCCCGATGACAAGCCAAGCAATTGTTTCATACTTAGCCTTTTCAAACTCTTTCAACTTTTATGCAATATATGAGCGCGAGCCATGGACATAGCACTATGGGTGGAATAGAATATAATAATTGAGGTTGTGCGAGAAGACAAAAAAGGAAGAAAGTCTCACATTGATGCGGCTAATCAACGGACTATGGAGATGCCCATCGGTTGATGTCAATGCAAGGAGTAGGGATTGCCATGCAACGGATGCACTAGAGCTATAAATATATGAAAGCTCATCAAAAGAAACTAAGTGGGTGTGCATACTACTTGCTTTCTCACGAAGACCTAGGGTATTTGAGGAAGCCCATCATTGGAATATACAAGCCAAGTTCTATAATGAAAAATTCCCACTAGTATATGAAAGTGACAAAATAAGAGACTCTCTATCATGAAGATCATGGTGCTACTTTGAAGCACAAGTGTGTTAAAAGGATAGTAACATTGTCCCTTCTCTCTTTTTCTCTCATTTTTTGGGCCTTCTCCTTTTTTTGGGATCTTTTGTTTTTTATTTTTTTTATTTTTTGTCTGGAGTCTCATCTCGACTTGTGGGGGAATCATAGTCTCCATCATCCTTTCCTCACATGGGACAATGCTCTAATGATGATCATAACACTTCTATTTACTTACAACTCAAGAATTACAACTTGATACTTAGAACAAAATATGACTCTATGTGAATGCCTCCGGCGGTGTACCGGGATATGCAATGAATCAAGAGTGACATGTATGAAAAATCAAGCATGGTGGCTTTGCCACAAATACGATGTCAACTACATGTTCATGCAAGGCAATATGACAATGATGATGCATGTCATAATAAATAGAACGGTGTAAAGTTGCATGGCAATATATCTCGGAATGGCTATGGAAATGCCACAATAGGTAGGTATGGTGGCTGTTTTGAGGAAGATATAAGGAGGCTTATGTGTGATAGAGCGTATCATATCACGGGGTTTGGATGCACCAGCGAAGTTTGCACCAACTCTCAAGGTGAGAAAGGGCAATGCATGGTACCAAAGAGGCTAGCAATGATGGAAGGGTGAGAGTGCGTATAATCCATGGACTCAACATTAGTCATAAAGAACTCACATACTTATTGCAAAAATCTACAAGTAATCAAAACCAAGCAGTACGCGCATGCTCCTAGGGGGATAGATTGGTAGGAAAAGACCATCGCTCGTCCCTGACCGCCACTCATAAGGAAAGCAATCAAAGAACACCTCATGCTTCAAATTTGTCACACAACGTTTACCATACGTGCATGCTACGGGACTTGCAAACCTCAACACAAGTATTTCTCAATTTCACAATTACTCAATTAGCACACCTCTAATATTACCACCTTTATATCTCAAAACAACTATCAAGTATCAAACTTCTCTTACTATTCAATGCACTTTTAAAGTTTTATCTTGGATGCCTATCATATTAGGACTAATTTTATAACCAAAGCAAATTACCATGCTGTTCTAAAGGACTCTCAAAATAATATAAGTGAAGCATGAGAGGTCAATTATTTCTATAAAATAAAACCACCGCCGTGCTCTAAAAGCTATAAGTGAAGCACTAGAGCAAAATTTTCTAGCTCAAAAGATATAAGTGAAGCACATAGAGTATTCTAATAAATTCCGATTAATGTGTGTCTCTCCCAAAAGGTGTGTACAGCAAGGATGACTGTGGTAAACTAAAAAGCAAAGACTCAAATCATACAAGACGCTCCAAGCAAAACACATATCATGTGGTGAATAAAAATATAGTTCCAAGTAAAGTTACCGATGGACGAGGACGAAAGAGGGGATGCCTTCCGGGGCATCCCCAAGCTTAGGATTTTTGGTTGTCCTTGGATTTTACCTTGGGGTGCCTTGGGCATCCCCAAGCTTAGGCTCTTTCCACTCGTTCCGTAATCCATCAAATCTTTACCCAAAACTTGAAAACTTCCACTAGTAGAAAAAGGTCCTATTGTCCCGGTTTAGGAACCGGGACTAAAAGGTCGTTACTAATGCCCTAGGCCTTTAGTCCCGGTTCTTACACGAACCGGGACAGATGGGCCTCCACGTGGCCGGTGCTGCGAGCCCAGGCAGGAGGCCCTTTAGTCCCGGTTGGTGGCACCAACCGGGACCAATAGGCATCCACACATCAGCTGTTCAGGGGCTAGGGTTTTTGTTTTTTTAAAGGGGGGGTTGGATTTGGGGGTTTTGTATGGTTAATTAAGGTGTTTCATACATTGTGTTAGGTAGCTAATTAATTAACAGAAAGAAGTGTCCTCTCTTATCTCCGTGCTTGGTCGACGCTACGTACTATACGTATAGAGAGGCCCTCGACACGCTAGCTAGTAAGAAAATGAAGGAAACCATTAAGTACAGAAGTTTGTCATGCATACCGAGAGAAGTGATCGACCTCTCCTTCTCCGAGAGATTGGTCGAACAACAAGTTTTCGTATTATCTATCCGATGCTACTGGCTACATACATATACAATATGTAAGATTTCTTACAATCCCCTAGCATTTGAACTCAAGTTCCACATGGTATTCTCTGGCTTTATTGATGACGTGGTCAAGAAAGAATCCCGCCAATTCCTCTTGAATTGCTTTCATGTGATCTTGTGGTAGGATTTCATTCCGCATCTGCCACGTCTAATTTGAAGAAGGGGGTTAATACATATACATGAATGAAACTCAACAGAAATGATGGTGTAATAAAATGAAATTGTGAATATTATTGCTTACGCACTTCATATTGTCTTTTAGTGTAGCCCCGCTTATCTTTGCAAGTCGCGTTGTAGATGAACTCGCACACGTAGTATCCATAGTAATCATTCCCTTGTTCCTGCCACAAGCACTTTACGAGAAATAGAGGTCAATCAAACTGATAATGAAGCATTATAAATGGCATTGATGAAAGTAGCTAGAATCAACGGGATATGCGCGCAACTAGCTAGCTAGTAGTACTTACTTTCGGGTATGTATATCGCAGCTCCTTCGGCAGTCCCGGAGCTTCTGCGGTGAACTTTTTCCAAACCCTGCAAGACAAAGAAAATAATTATTACTTGAGATATCAGGAAATGAACAAAAAGTTGCCGATATGGTGCGATAATGATCGATTGAACTTACTTGTTGAGAATTTTAGTCATGTCCGCATAGGTCTCGGGATCTTTTCGTCTCGCGTCTAAGACGGTTACTAGTCCCTGCTCAAGCTTAATCTCCAGGAGAATATAGTGGAAGCTGCGCACGCATGCATAACTCATCAATTACATTACTATAACCTCGCTCGAGTAATAAGGGAAACCGAATATGCACACGACAGTAACACTCACTCGAAGTTGTAAGGAAAGAGTATTAAATATTTGTTTTGATTTAGTATCAATGATTTGAGCAAGTTGGCCTCGGCATCTTTGGCGCTCTTTTTAACCTGAAATTCATCTATGAGATTTGTGTTAATGAACCCAATATCATACATTTCTGCTTTTTTGCACTCGACGATCTTCAATCTGCATAATATAGTGAGGATAATTATAAATACATGGAATGAAGGAGCTGAGCTATATATATAGACTTAATGACAGAAGTACTACTTACAGACAGTAGCAAGTGACCATTAATTTATCGAGGGCCTTTTGATTGAAGAACTGGAAGAACTCCTCAAATGGAACATACAACAGATCAATTCCAATGAGGTCGTGCTCCTCTTTAACTCTCAGATACAAAGTATCCATCCCCCCAGACTCTCTGCAGGTTTTCATGTACCAATCATGGAATCTTCGCATCATCGTTGTTAGAGATTTTTCATCTTTGACAAGAGGCTTCCCGTACTTGTATCTGTGTTCGTCCACCTCCAAGAAATCATAATGTACATCGTCGGGCAGGTAATCTCCAAAAATGCTATAACCGGGCACCATCCCCGGATCATTAGCGACGATGTCGCTAGACACATTGAGCGGGGGCCACGATTGGTTTGCTTGTTCGCCGAGCTGGGCAATTTTTTTCCCAGCTGCTCGTCGTTCTTTTAACCTTTGATCACTTCTAGTACTTCCCGACCGCTCCGCTTCGATATATACCTTTTCAGTAACGCGTTCATAGTTGGTTTTCGGCGGAGACTTTGGTGGTTTCCTCAGGGCATCGATAGTGCGCTTTGCTTTCACCGGATCTACCTTCTCCTTCGGAGGTGCATGTCTCTTTGCTTTCACCCGTTCAAAGAAGTTCTTCACTTCTTTTTCCACGATCTTCTTGTTTTCTTCCACGGTCCTCTCGTACGGTAACTTCTCAAGAGGCTTGAGAGGTGGACCGTATCTGTATTGCCTCCCACCTCTGGCTATACTGCTAGACGCCGGAGCAGACGGAGCGGCTGCGGCTGTCTTCTTTCGTGCTTGCTTACGAGGCGGAGGAGAAGGACTACGACGCGCCGGAGCAGCCGGGATGGCAGCGGGTCTCTTCCGCCCTTGCTGGCGAGGCGGAGAAGGAGGAGGCTGGTGGCTGCTCGGGCGCGCCGGCATGGGCGGAGAAGGAGGCGGAGTGCCGCCACGCGCCGGAGAAGGAGGCTGAGTGCCCTGATCACTCACCCGAGGAGGAGGCGGTGGAGGAGGCGGAGTGCCCTGACTCGCCGGAGGAGGAGGAGGCAGAGGCGTCCAGTTCAGAAGGTTGATGAGCTCCTTACGCCATAGGCATGGAGTCTTCAGACAAGAACCCAGCCGAGTCTCCCCGTCACCCGTAGGGTGGTCAAGCTGGAGGTCCTCAAATCCTTCTATGATTTCATCCACCATCACCCTAGCATATCCTTCTGGAATCGGCCGGCAGTGAAAAGTTGCGCCAGGTTCAGGAGGTGCAACAGAGCCAACAGCCGCCTTGACTTTCAATTCCATCCACTGTGTCATAAGGTGGCAATGCTGAGACTCCGTGATAGCATCCACTGGGTAGCTAGCAGGAGCCGTGAAGACAGGCTCCTGTAGCAGCTCCGTGGAAGCCACGCTGCTTCTCCGCTAAGATGGTGGGGTAGCTTCGGGTGTAGCTTCGGCAGGTCGCATGCTGCAAACCGCGTCTCGTTCCTCTAGCGCTTGTACCCTTGCGTGCAGCGCCTGCAGTTGGGTCAACTCCTTTTTCTTCTTCCTCTCCCGGCATTTGTAACCGCCTGCATCGGGAAATTCAGCCTTCCACGAAAGGGAGCCTGGCGTGCCTCGTGTCCGTCTGGGGTGCTCAGGATTCCCGAGGGCCTCTGTGAGCTCGTCGTTCTCTCTGTCCGGAATGAACGTCCCTTGCTGCACTTTTTCGATATACTCCTGAAGCTTCGTGATGGGTGTGTTCAGCTGCTCGTTGGTCCAAACGCACTTCCCTGTTATAGGGTCCAATTTCCCCCAACCCCGAAGAACCAAGTCCTGCAACGGTCTGGCCAACATCGCGTCTCTGGTTCGATCCCTTTATCAATGAGGTCATTCTCAGCCTTGTCCCACAATGGCCGGGCTTTCAGGTAGCCACCTGACCCCGTGCGATGGTGATGCTTCTTCTTTGCAGCATTTTTCTTGTTTGTCGCTGACATCTTCGCTGCTCTCTCAGATTTCTTTTTGGTGACAAATGCGGGCCACTGATCTTTGATCTTCTCAAATCGGCCGATGAATTCTGGAGTCTTGTCTTGGTTGACAAACGATGATTTCAGCTCATTCTTCCACCTCCTGAATAGCTGAGCCATCTTCTTAAGAGCATAAGCCTTGATCATTGGCTTTTTAACTAGATTCTCCGGATCCACCTCTGGCGGGAAGGTGAAATTTTCCTGCAGCGCGGTCCAAAGATCAGCTTTCTGCCTATCGCTGACATAAGACACTTGAGAGTCTTTGTCCTTAGGCTTCAACCATTGCTCGATGCTGATCGGGATCATGTCCCTAACTAGAACCCCGCACTGAGCATTAAATTTTTGCTTGGTCTGGAGGGGTTCAATCGGTTGGCCAGCGTGATGAATTTCGATGATCGTGTACCTTTCATCCGCGCGCAACTTTCTCTTCGGGCCTCGTCTCGTTACCGAAGTGTTGCTCGATCCGGAGGGCTAGAAAAGAAGAAAAAGAAGAGAGTTAATATGTGTACATACCAAAAACAATTAATGCATCAATTAGCTATAGTCAGCACATGCTTAATTAATTAATATATATACCCGGTCGGACTCCGTTCGGTCACCGCAGCCGTCATCACGGTGTCCTTCCTCCTCCATTCGGTCACCGGAGCCGTCATCACGGTGTCCTTCCTCCTCCATTGTTTGATCATCGTCGTAGCCTGCTTCTTCATCCTGTCTTTCTAGACCATCAGTGCATGTGTCGTTGAGAAACGACAAGACGACATCACTTCCGTGCGCGTTTATCTCCCCCAACACCGCTTCTTTTGCTTCGTCTCGGGGGTGCGGATCCATAGTTTCGGCAAATATTTACAACATGGCAATTATTATTCAAACATGACAGATGGATATATTAGTGGCAAACGTTGAACTAGCTAGCTAAGCACAATAAGGAATCATATTAGTGGCCTGGCCTCGACGCTTCTCTAGGGTTTGGGGTGGCCTCGGCAACGCTTCAAGGGTTTGGGGTGGCCTCAACAACGCTTCAAGGGTTCGGGGTGGCCTCGACGACAACGCTCTTTTAACTTGGTAAATTTGGGTGGCCTCAAGAGAGTTTGTCGATCGGGTAGGGGCGCGGCGGGAGGGGGTAGGAGACCGACATCGTTTTTTTCGAGGGTTTGGGTGTCCTTGAGAGTTTTGGTCGAGCGAGAGGGCCGGGGGGGGGGTGCTCCGGACGTCCCCCCTCACTTTAACAAAGAACTACCTTAAAAAAAGACTAGCTTCGCCGCGGGTCCTTCTTCATTTTTTCCTTTGTCTTTTCTTATATGTTTGTTTTCGTTTTCATTCTACATTTTCGTACATATGAAAAAAAATAAAGTTTCTATACAAAAGTGCACAATTTTTATGAACAAATGACAACATCTAAATTAACTATACATCTAAATAAATATAACTATACATCTGAAATTTTCCTAATCTTAAAACTAAACTAAACATAAACTAAAATAATCTAAAAAACATGTAAAAACATCTAAAAATAGCATCTAAAAACATCTAAAAAATCTAAAAATCTAATAGCTAGCACGACGGAGGGGCGGAGGGGCACGGCGGAGGGGCCGGCGCCGGCGCCGGCGGGGCAGCGCAGGGGCGCGGGACAGGGAGGGGCGCGGGAGCAGGCTGGTGCTCACAGGGGGCGGCGGGGCACGGTGGGCGGCGCGTCGGGGCCGGTAGGGGTGCGAGGGTCGACGCCGTCGTTGGGGCAGAGGGCGTCAACGGCGGCGGCGGCGACGTTGAGCAGCCTGACGGTGTCGGTGGCGGCGGCGTCAGCGACGTCGAGCAGCCTGACGGCGTCGGTGGCGGCGGCGACGGCAAGGTGGAGCAGGGGCGTCGGGCGGCAACGACGAGGAGGAGCAGGGGCGTCGGGGGAGGAAGTGATGGATTTAGTCGAAACTGCTAAGTGCTTTCTTATATACCCAAGTCATTGGCACCGGTTCGTGGCACCAACCGGGACCAATGCCCCCTTTAGTCCCGGTTGGTGCCACCAATCGGGACCAAAGGTCTCCTTTCAGCAGCCCAAAGGGCAGGAAGCGGCGGCCTTTGGTCCCGGTTGGTGGCACCAACCGGGACTAAAGGGGGCATTGGTTCCGGTTGGTGCCACGAACCGGTACCAATGCACCCCTTTAGTCCCGGTTGGTGCCACCAACCGGGACCAAAGGCCTTGCACAGCGGGGTGGTGGTGGGAGTTTAGTCCCACTTCGCTAGTTGAGAGGGGCGCGCAGTGGTTTATAAGCCCCACTGCCGCACCCCTCTCGAGCTCCTCTCCGTTGAAAGCTTACGAGCCTAATTGTAACTGCTATACCTGATGGGCCTACTGGGCCTTCTACAGGTCTGAATCCTAGCCCATGGATGGGTTTCTAGTCGTATTCAGGCCGTGGTGGCTAGTAGGTGGCAAATTTTTTATTGTTTCCCAGTTTTTTTGTTTCCCAGTTTTTTTGTTTTCTTTTTTGTTTTGTTTCTACTTACAAAAAAATACTTATTTATTTTATTTTATTTTGTTTCTAATTACTTATTTATTTTATTTTATGATAATTCTTTTTGCTATTAAAGTTTCTAACAAAAAAAGTTCTTTATGAAAATTCTTTTTGCTTTTAATGATTTTGAACAGAAAATACTTTGATAATTTTAGTTGCATCAATTTTATATAATTTTAGTTTCATAAATTTTAGAGGTTGCTTATAATGTTTTGAACAGAAAATACTTTGATTATTTTTTTGACCAAAGAACAGTAGGGTAAATCCCCTACTGTGAGTCATTTTTTTCATTAATAAATAAGGGTATCAAAATACATAAATAAATGGTTGTTGGGGGGGCAACCAAGGAGGTACTATCTATAGGGAAAGTAGCAAGGAAATTATTGGAAAATTAAATATTGTCTATCCAAGAGGACATGCCCTCTTTTAGAGAGGGTTTAGCCCTTAGCATGGTCATTTTGAAATATCTGACAAATTCGTTCTTGCATTCATTTATTGAGCAGGGGATCCCTTCAAAAATCATCCCATTCCTTTGGTTCCATATGCTCCAGCAGCCAAGAATCATGGCTTCCATGAAGTGGTCAATTTTATATCTGTGTTTAGCATCAATAATCATGTTGTTGATTTCCACATCCGAATTCCATTCAAAACCAATGTTCCACCAAAATCCTTGACTAAATGGACATGTGAAAAGAAGATGAGTCCTATCCTCAATGTCTTCATTGTTGCATAGAACACATACAGTGGAATCCAGATGCATGTTTTTTCTGATCAAAAGATCACATGTATTTATCCTGTCATTTAGCATTAACCAGCAGAAAAATTTGTGTCTTGGTAGACAATATGATTTCCATATCCATTTAAAAGTGGCAGCAGCATCCTCACCATTCATAAGGTATCCATAGATCTTCTTGGTAATGTTCTTATTATTTCCCCATTTGAAAAGCCATCTGTCCTTATCATAGGTGTTTCTGATATTATTTAATTCTTCTGATAACAAATGGAATTGCTGGTGCGCTTGTATGGATAATGGAAGTTGAAACAGGCTGTAAAGATTATCCAGTTCCTTGGCTTCTTTGACTGATATGTTTTCCTTTTGGGTAAAAGAATGAAGCTCAGGGTACTTAATTTTCATAATATCACCATTCCAGTTGTCATCCCAAAGCAAATTAGTGCAGCCAGATTTGATGTCACAGGTAGTCATATCCCTGAAATGGTCAAACATTTTCATGCAATCTTTCCACCAAAAAGATCCTTTGCTCCTGTTATAATGAGGGACATCATTATTGTGATAGTGAGCTTCCCGAATTAACTTTACCCATGGGACATCAACTTTGTTATAGAACTTGAACAGGTGCTTTATAAGAAGAGCTTTATTTTGTTCTCTTAAATTCAGAACCCCAAGTCCTCCTTGTTGTTTGGGTTTGCAAATCATCTCCTAGCTGGCCAGACATTTGCCTCCTTTATTGATTTCATTTCCATACCAAAGGAAATTCCTACTTGATTTATCCACATGATCCAGAATGGTAACATGGACTTTAAGTGAGCACATGGCAAATATTGGCATGAATGCAACAACAGAGTTAACATAAGTGAGCCTACCAGAGTGGTTCATGAATCTGGCAACACCTGAAAGTCTCTTGTCAATCCTAGATATAACTGGGATGAGGTCATGAACAGAGGGCTTGGTGGTGCCCATAGGAAGCCCAGATAAGTGAATGGGAGGCTTTCAATTCTACATCCAAAAGAATTAGCAAGGCTGTTGACTGACTGTTGGTCCATATTAATTGGGATGCTGAAATTAACAAATAGCCCAGTGGACATACTGAAGAGATTAAGGAGATATTTGAGATGGTCGAGTTGATATTATTTTGTTTCAAATTACTTATTTATTTTATTTTATGATAATTCTTTTTGCTATTAAATTTTCGTGCATTTACTGATTATTTTGAGCTATAAGACCTTGAAATTGAAAAGCATTTGAAATGAACTCTGAATAGGTTAAAAGTTGGCATGGTATCATCATTTCACCCACATAGCATGTGCAAGAAAGTATAGAGTGTTACGGCAAAAACTGGATGCACTTCGTGTCCAAAACGGACAATCTCTTTCGAAGTATCAGGGTTTCATACGGAAACTCGTCTGTTACAATGGGATTTCATTTTTTTGAACTTATTTGAACTCCATAGTTTTTCTGTGTTCAAAATGCACCGTTCAAAGCCACATCATCAATTTTCAACCCTTTCTGACTTCATTTGTTATTTTTCATGCATTTACTAATTTTTTCAGCTATAAGACCCTGAAATTGAAAAGCACTACAAATGAACTCTGAAAAGGTTGAAAGTTGGCATGGTATCATCATTTCACCCACATAGCATGTGCAAGAAAGTAGACAGGCCTACGGGAAAAACTGGATGCACTTCGTGTACAAAAGGACAATCTCTTTCGAAGTATCACGGTTTCATACGGAAACTCGTCTCTTACAAAGGGATTTCATTTTTTGAACTTATTTGAACTCCATAGTTTTTCTGTGTCCAAAAGGCACCATTCAAAGCCACATCATCAATTTTCAACCCTTTCTGACTTCATTTGTTATTTTTCATGCATTTACTGATTTTTTCAGCTATAAGACCTTGAAATTGAAAAGCACTACAAATGAACTCTGAAAAGGCTGAAAGTTGGCATGGTATCATCATTTCACCCACATAGAATGTGCAAGAAAGTAGAGAGGCTTACGGCAAAAACTGGATGCACTTCGTGTACAAAACGGACAATCTCTTTTGAAGTATCAGGGTTTCATACGGAAACTCGTCTGTTACAAAGGGATTTCATTTTTTTGAACTTATTTGAACTCCATAGTTTTCTGTGTTCAAAATGCACCATTCAAAGTGATACGTCTCCGTCGTATCTACTTTTCCAAATGCTTTTGCCCTTGTTTTGGACTCTAACTTGCATGATTTGAATGGAACTAACCCGGACTGACGTTGTTTTCAGCAGAATTGCCATAGTGTTATTTATGTGCAGAAACAAAAGTTCCCGGAATGACCTGAAACTCCACGGAACTTATTTTTGGAAAATATTAAAAATACTGGAAGAAGAATCCACGTCAAGGGGGCCTCCACCTATCCACGAGGGTGGGCGGCGCGCCTGCCCCCTGTCTCGTGGGCCCCCTGACGCTCCACCGGCCTCAACTCCAACTCCATATATTCGTGTTCGGGGAGAAAAAAATAGAGAGAAGGATTCATCACGTTTTACGATACGGAGCCGCCGCCAAGCCCTAAAACCTCTCGGGAGGTTTGATCTGGAGTCCGTTCGGGGCTCCGGAGAGGGGAATCCGTCGTCGTCGTCATCATCAACCATCCTCCATCACCAATTTCATGATGCTCACCGCCGTGCGTGAGTAATTCCATCGTAGGCTTGCTGGACGGTGATGGGTTGGATGAGATTTATCATGTAATCGAGTTAGTTTTGTTAGGGTTTGATCCCTAGTATCCACTATGTTATGAGATTGATGTTGCTATGACTTTGCTATGCTTAATGCTTGTCACTAGGGCCCGAGTGCCATGATTTCAGATCTGAACCTATTATGTTTTCATGAATATATGTGAGTTCTTGATCCTATCTTGCAAGTCTATAGTCACCTACTATGTGTTATGATCCGGCAACCCCGAAGTGACAATAATCGGGACCACTCCCGGTGATGACCATAGTTTGAGGAGTTCATGTATTCACTATGTGTTAATGCTTTGGTCCAGTACTCTATTAAAAGGAGGCCTTAATATCCCTTAGTTTCCATTAGGACCCCGCTGCCACGGGAGGGTAGGACAAAAGATGTCATGCAAGTTCTTTTCCATAAGCACGTATGACTATATTCGGAATACATGCCTACATTACATTGATGAATTGGAACTAGTTCTGTGTCACCCTATGTTATGACTGTTACATGATGAACCGCATCCGGCATAATTCTCCATCACCGATCCAATGCCTACGAGCTTTTCACATATTGTTCTCCGCTTATTTACTTTTCCGTTGCTACTGTTACAATCACTACAAAACCCAAAAATATTACTTTTGCTACCGTTACCGTTACTTCCATATTACTTTGCTGTAGATATTAAGTTATCCAGGTGTGGTTGAATTGACAACTCAACTGCTAATACTTGAGAATATTCTTTGGCTCCCCTTGTGTCGAATCAATAAATTTGGGTTGAATACTCTACCCTCGAAAACTGTTGCGATCCTCTATACTTGTGGGTTATCAAGACTATTTTCTGGCGCCGTTGCCGGGGAGCATAGCTCTATTCTTTGAGTCACTTGGGACTTATATCTGCTGGTCACTATGAAGAACCTGAAAGACGAGAAAACAAAAATTTATCCCTCAACTACGAGGGGAGGTAAGGAACTGCCATCTAGCTCTGCACTTAATTCACCTTCTGTTTTGAGTAAGCTTGCGACACCTAAACGTGCTTCTGCTATTCATTCTGATATGTCACATGTTATTGATGATGCCACTTCTGCTATGCATGATACTTATGATGAAACTACTTCTATGCTTGATACTACTGTGCCACTTGGTGAATTTCTTGATGAACAACTTGCTAGGGCTAGAGAGAATGAAATTATTGAAAATGATAATATTGATGAAAGTGATGATGAAGACTCTTCCCCTAATAAATATGAATTACCTGTTGTTCCTGAGGGTTATGTTATGGATGAAGAAGCTGCTAGAGCTATTTTAGCTTGCAATGATAGATATGATCTTAAGAAGTTATTAGCTAAATGGAAGCAGCAATCTCTTAATGCTAGAATGAAACCTGACCCTGCTTTTGCTACTTCACCTATCTATGTTACTGATAAGGATTATGAATTCTCTGTTGATCCTGATATAATTACTTTGGTTGAATCTGATCCTTTCTATGGCTATGAATCTGAAACTGTTGTGGCACATCTTACTAAATTAAATGATATAGCCACCCTGTTCACTAATGATGAGAAATCTCGCTACCTTTATATCCTTAAAATATTTCTGTTCTCATTAAAGGGTGATGCTAAGATATGGTTTAATTCTCTTGATCCTGGTTGTGTGCGTAGTCCCCAGGATATGATTTATTACTTCTCTGCTAAATATTTCCCTGCTCATAAGAAACAAGCTGCTTTAAGGGATATATACATCTTTGTGCAAATTGAAGAAGAGAGTCTCCCACAAGATTGGGGGAGGCTTCTCCAATTACTTAATGCTTTGCCTGATCATCCTCTTAAGAAAAATGAAATACTTGATATCTTTTATAATGGACTAACCGATGCTTCCAGAGATTACCTAGATAGTTGTGCTGGTTCTGTTTTCAGGGAAAGAACACCGGATGAAGCTGAAATTCTATTGAATAATATGTTGACTAATGAAAATAATTGGACACTTCCTGAGCCAGCTCCTAAGCCTATTCCTAAACCAACTCTGAAGAAGAGGGGTGTTCTATTTCTCAGTCCTGAAGATATGCAAGAGGCAAAGAAATCTATGAAAGAAAAGGGTATTAAAGCTGAAGATGTTAAGAATTTACCTCGTATTGAAGAAATACATGGTCTTAATTTACCGCCTGTTGAAGAAACATATGATCTTAATCCTTCACCTATTGAAGAAACTCATGGTCTTGATAACCCGACACAGGTAGTAAACGTAAATTCTCTCTATAGATTTGATGAAGGTGATATTCCTCATTATAAGTCTGCTAGACAATGCTTAGATGAGTTTGACAATTTTATTGTTAAACAAGAAAACTTCAATGCTTATGTTGGTAGACAATTGAAATATAATTCCGATACGCTTGAATACTTGGGTCACTATATGTCTAGAGTTAAAGGTGAACTTAAACTCATTAGTAAACATGCTTCTATGGTTACCACTCAAGTAGAACAAGTACTTAAAGCTCAAAATGATCTCAATAAACTGAATAGTAAGAACAATGACTATGCTGTTAGAGTGGCTACTAGAACTGGTAAAATGACTCAGGAACCTTTGTATCCTAAGGCCATCGTAAGAGAATTGAACAAGATTCTCAGAGAAATAATATTGATGCACCTAGTCCTTCTAAAAATAAGAAAAAGAAAAATGATAGGACTTTGCATGCTTCTAGTGAACCTATTGTTGAACCACCTGAGAATCCAAATGATATTTCTATTTCTGATGCTGAAACACAATCTGGTAATGAACATGAACCTAGTAATAATGTTAATGATGATGTTCATGATGATCCTCAACCTAGTAATGATAATGATGTAGAAATTGAACCTGCTATTGATCTTGATAACCCACAATCAAAGAATCAACGTTATGATAAGAGAGACTTTGTTGCTAGGAAACACGGTAAAGAAAGAGAACCATGGGTTCAGAAACCCATGCCTTTTCCTCCCAAACCATCCAAGAAAAAGGATGATGAGGATTTTGAGCGCTTTGGTGAAATGATTAGACCTATCTTTTTGCGTATGCGTTTGACTGATATGCTCAAAATGAATCCTTATGCTAAGTACATGAAAGAAATTGTTACTAATAAAAGAAAGATACCAGAAGCTGAAATTTCCACCACGCTTGCTAATTACACTTTTAAGGGTGGAATACCAAAGAAACTAGGAGATTCAGGAGTACCCACTATACCATGCTCCATTAAAAGAAATTATGTTAAAACTGCTTTATGTGATCTTGGAGCCGGTGTTAGTGTTATGCCTCTCTCTTTATATCATAGACTTGATTTGAATAAGTTGACACCTACTGAAATATCTTTGCAAATGGCTGATAAATCAACTGCTATATCTGTCGGCATTTATGAGGATGTGCCTATTGTGGTTGCAAACGTTACTATTTTAACAAACTTTGTTATTCTTGATATTCCCGAGGACGATAATATGTCTATTATTCTTGGAAGACCCTTTTTGAATACTGCAGGGGCTGTTATAGACTGCGATAAAGGCAATGTCACTTTTCATGTTAATGGTAATGAGCATACGGTACACTTTTCGAGGAAACAACCTCAAGTCCACAGTATCAATTCTATTGGAAAAATTCCATCGATTATTTTGGAGGTTTTGAATTTCCTCTTCCTCCTGTCAAAAAGAGATATGATATTCTTATTATTGGGGACATGCATATCCCCGTTGAGATAACATAGTGTTATTCAAAATTTCTCCGGTTCCATGTTATTCGGAATGAGTTTGTTAACAAGACTTGATCAACCTTGTTAGTGGATTCCTTTTGATGCGCATGAGATGGATGAAACTAGAAAGCACAACCTTCTGTACCCTCTCTCTACTTTCTGTTATTTAGTTGAGATAAAGTAAAAATAGTATTTTTCTGTCTGTTTTCTGAATAATCCATGCAATATAAAAATACCCCAAAAATAAAAGTTCTCCAAATGCCCCGAAATTAAAATATGATTTTTTTCTGGAATATTTGAGAATATCTGGCACTGAGAACACAGCGGGGGGAGCAAGCACTTGGCCACGAGGGTCCAGGGCGTGCCCACCCCTACAGGGCATGCCCCCTGCCTCGTGAGCCCACGGTGGCCCCCCTCCACTTATTCCTGCACCCACACACTTCTTCCTCCCAAAAAATCACCATCCAGCTCAAGCACGAGTTCTAGCTCATTTTGCTGCGATTTTCGATCTCCATGCTCAAAGCACCTTTCACAAACCTGCTGTGACGCCCCCGATTCAATCGTACACTAATCATACACGCAAACGTGTACGATCAAGATCAGGGACTCACGGGAAGATATCACAACACAACTCCAAAAATAAAATAAGTCATACAAGCATCATAATACAAGCCAGGGGCCTCGAGGGCTCGAATACAATTGCTCGATCATAGACGAGTCAGCAGAAGCAACAATATCTGAGTACGGACATAAGTTAAACAAGTTTGCCTTAAGAAGGCTAGCACAAACTGGGATACAGATCGAAAGAGGCGCATGCCTCCTGCCTGGGATCCTCCTAAACTACTCCTGGTCGTCGTCAGCGGCCTACACGTAGTAGTAGGCACCTCCAGTGTAGTAGGAGTCGTCGTCGACGGTGGCGTCAAGCTCCTGGGCTCCAGCATCTGGTTGCGACAACCAGGTAGAATGGAAAGGGGGAAAAGAGGGAGAAAAGCAACCGTGAGTACTCATCCAAAGTACTCGCAAGCAAGGAGCTACACTACATATGCATGGGTATATGTGTAAAGGGCCATATCGGTGGACTGAACTGCAGAATGCCAGAATAAGAGGGGGATAGCTAATCCTGTCGAAGACTACGCTTCTGGCCACCTCCATCTTGCAGCATGTAGAAGAGAGTAGATGGTAAGTTCACCAAGTAGCATCGCATAGCATAATCCTACCCGGCGATCCACTCCTCGTGGCCCTGTTAGAGAGCAATCACCGGGTTATATCTGGCACTTGGAAGGGTGTGTTTTATTAAGTATCCGGTTCTAGTTGTCATAAGGTCAAGGTACAACTCCGGGTCGTCCTTTTACCGAGGGATACGGCTATTCGAATAGATAAACTTCCCTGCAGGGGTGCACCACATAACCCAACACGCTCGATCCCATTTGGCCGGACACACTTTCCTGGGTCATGCCCGGCCTCGGAAGATCAACACGTCGCAGCCCCACCTAGGCACAACAGAGACGTCAGCACGCCGGTCTAAATCCTATGGCGCAGGGGTCTGGGCCCATCGCCCATTGCACACCTGCACGTTGCGTACGCGGCCGGAAGCAGACCTAGCCTAGCAGGCGTTCCAATCCAATCCGGCGTGCGCCGCTCCGTCGCTGACGTCACAAAGGCTTCGGCTGATACCACGACGTCGAGTGCCCATAACTGTTCCCGCGTAGTTGGTTAGTGCGTATAGACCAAATGGCCAGACTCAGATCAAATACCAAGAACTCGTTAAGCGTGTTATTTTGAAGTAACCGCGGACGCCGACCAGGGCCAGGCCCACCTCTCTCCTAGGTGGTCTCAACCTGCCCTGTCGCTCTGCCACAAAGTATCAGTCGGGGGCCGTCGGGAACCCAGGCCCACCTCTACCGGGATGGAGCCACCTGTCCTTTCAGCCCCCTCATCAGAATCACTTGCGGGTACTCAACGAGCTGACCCGACTTTAGTCACCACATGTGTCATGTATATAAAGTATATAGTATATACCCGTGATCACCTCCCGAAGTGATCACGGCCCAGTAGTATAGCATGGCAGACGGACAAGAGTGTAGGGCCACTGATGGAACACTAGCATCCTATACTAAGCAGTAGGATAGGAGGTAAGGGTAACAACTGTAGCAACAAATGACAGTCTATGCATCAGAATAGGATTAACTGAAAGCAGTAACATGCTACACTACTCTAATGCAAGCAGTATAGAGAAGGAATAGGCGATATCTGGTGATCAAGGGGGGGGGGCTTGCCTGGTTGTTCTGGCAAGAAGGAGGGGTCGTCAACTCCGTAGTCGAACTAGGCAGCAGCAGCATCGGTCTCGTAGTCTACCGGAGAGAAGAGGGGGAAGAAATAATAAATCTATGCAAACATAAGCATGACGATGCATGACATGACAATGAGCGGTGCTAGGGGTGCCCAATCGTAGTAGTAGGCGATACCGGCGAAGGGAGGAAACATCCGGGAAAGTATTCCCGGTGTTTCGCGTTTTTGGACGGATGATCCAGAGGGGGAAAGTTGCAGGTTCGCTATGGTTGGGACGTGTGGCTGACAAACGGGCTGCGTATTCGGATTCGTCTCGTCGTTCTGAGCAACTTTCATGAAAAAAGTATTTTCATCCGAGGTACGGTTTATTTTATATTAATTTTCAAAGTTTAAAATCATTTTTAGAATTAACAGAATTAATTTAATTCGAAAATCATTTTATGACGTCAGCATGATGTCATCGGTCAACCACATGTCATTCACAGCTAACTAGCTAACCAAGTTAATTAGTTTAATTAACAGATTAATTAGGTTAAGTTTATTTAGTTAATTAAGTTAATTATTTAATTATTTATTTATTTTAATATGTTCTTTTTCTGTTTCCTCTTTTTTTTATCTGGGCAGTGGGCCCCGTTTGGCAGTGGCCTAGAGGGCCAAACAGGGGCGGGTCAGCGGGCGCGCGGGCGCTGGGCGTCGGGCGCCAGCCCGCCTGACAGGGCACCGTGGCCAGGAGGCGAAGAGCGCCGGCGCGTGGCTCGGCGCCGCCAGCCATGGCCAGAGCGGGGCGACGCGGCGTGGCCAGACGAGGCCGGCCGGAGCGCAGGGGGGGCGGTGGAGTGGGCCCGGGGCACAGCGGTCGCGCAGTCTCACGGGCCCGGCCAGGGGCGTGGTGGTAGGAGGCGAGAAGCCGGGGCGCGCGGGAGGGGCGGCCCTGGGTCGCGGTGAGCGCGGCTGGCGCAGGGGAGGCGGGCGCGTGCTCGCGCACGATGGTGCGCCGTGCGGGGCGAGTGCGGCCCTGAGCGCGGACGCGTTTGATGACGAGCGAGCAGAGGGAAGGGGAGGAGCGAGGCGGAGGCTCACTGGGGCGGTAGGGGTTCGGGCAGCGGGGGTCGAGGAGGACGTTGGAGACGTCGTACGCAGGGGAGGCAGACCGGCGGGGAGGTCCGGCGAGGTCTTCGGGCGGCGGCGATGCGGTCGATCCGTGCGGTGGGGTCGAGGGGGCGGGGGAATGGTCGCCGTCGACGCGGCGAGGGGCGCCGTCGAGGGATAGGGGACGGCTTCAGGCAACGATGTGGCAGCTCCGGGGCAACGGCGGTGAGGTGACTGCGTCGGGGATGGGCGCCAGCAACGGGGTCGGCGACGAGGGACGAGGTGTGGCCGCGTCTTCAGGAGGGCATCGCGCGAGGGAGAGGAGGGCGAGGAGGCAACGGCGACGCGGTCCAGCGGCGGTGGCGGGACGGCGCCGGAGGTAGCGAACGGCGACGGGGTCGCAGCCCCCGATCCAGATCGGGGGGGAAGTGGAGCGAGTGGGGAGTGGGGGTTGGGGAGCGGTTAGGGTTTCGGTCAGTGGACCGGTGGGGTTAAGTGGTGGTGGGGTGGGCCGGCCTGTTCGGGCGGCTAAGGCCAGTTGGGACACGAGGCCCAGCGAGGGGGGGCAGTTCTGTTGTTTTCTTTTTTTCTTTTTATTTTAGTCTTTTCCTTTTTTGCTTTAACTTATTTTAAAGTATTTAGGCATTTTGAAAAAGAGTGATTTCTTCACCATGATTACCTATGCAATAATTTGCACACTCCGAACATTTTAGTTCTAATATTTGAAAACTTTTATTATTTGCCTTTAACTCAGATTTGAATTTGAATCGGATTTGAACTAACACAAGATTAGTAACGGTAATCGCGGTGACGTGGCATCTTTAGCAGGAAATTACTGTAGCTTAATTATCCGGGCGTCACAATTCTCCTCCACTACAAGAAATCTCGTCCCGAGATTTAAGAGGGGAGTAAGGGGGAAAGTTCTGGTTACGATATTCTAACGGATCTTCTTGAAGAAGTTAATCCTTTGGTTGATGTCTTCAGTTCTTTATTCCAATGCATCATGATGAAGTCGTCGTCCTTTTTTCGGGAACTCCATCGTACTTACGAAAGACTAAAGGGTGGGTATTCCAGGAGAACGGACCTCTACAATGTTTGCTTATCTAGCAGATAACATCAGGGAAGGTGGCGGAAAGTAACTCTCGAATTGAAACCTTAGACATTATCGAGAGCAAAATGAGGAGGTATCATGAGAAGTTTCGAGCGGATAGACAATCGTTCGATGCCTGAAACAGAGTGTGAAAGGGGTTCAAAGCAATCGGAATAAGTATTATGTCTGATGCCAGTATAGATCAGTAGGACGGTGGTCCATGAATTACATATGAGGCCACGCGCGATGAATAAATTTGGGAACAGGGTTGCACAGGAGAGTCAGGTTTTGATCCTATGGAACTGTGGGTTATGGGCCCACCATGTGGTTAAAGTAGGAAGGGCAGTGACATCTTGCACGATCATGATAGCAAGGCATGTCAGAGGGTAGCCTGTCAGTTATATGCCAGCGACATCGTCGGTACCAAGGGCGAGGGACGAAGAGAACCATTTTCCTGCTCGTTGAAATGAGGCGGACCAATAGGCAAAGTTCTCGTCCATCAGTGGTTACCGGAATGTCACCAACAATAGTAACAGGGTCTTACTGACAGAGTTGTACACTGAGGTGTTTGCACAAGCAGGGAATTAATACTGCTTAGATCATAATGATCACCAGAAACGTTAAACCAACCAATGGAAAGGAAAATATGATTATCAGATTAAACCGAACAATGGAAAGGAAAATGTGTTTAAACACATATTTCAGGGGTATATCCTTCCCAAGGACAATGGTTAGAAGAGAACCATTTAGGTTAGGGAAGAGGAAGTTCATGACATTACCCAAACAACGGGGTTTGAATAATTGATAACGAAAATTTAGCATTGTGCTTCAAATGTTTTTATTGAAGATCGGAGTACCACAGACATGCTTCGAGATAGCATTGATATGGTTTTCAAGCAAAGGCCGGACTTGGATAACAAAGGATCCATTTTAGAATAAGTCTTACAATTTCCTCATGGAAGAATAGCTAACCTTGCTAAAAAGGAAACTTATAACAATAGGTCCTCCGGCCAGGTGTGTTAGGCATGACATCACCTTACCGGGTCATAAATAGACCAATATTATAACTCCTGGAAATATGTTCCAACCATCATATCTGACCGAGATTCAGATCTGATTGGTGTCAGGATAACTCAGACTCAGGATGCCTGAGAAGAAAGGTGCAACACAAATTGTCGAAACGACATCGAAGATTCTCGGGAGATGAACTATGGAAGCGAATTCCGAACAAGGGTTCATCATTAAATCAAGGAGAGGTGAGGTGGTGACTGATTGACTCAGCGACAATCCATTGAGATTTCCAAAAGATGGATTTCCACAACTATGTGAACAAGGAGATAACATTAGCTAGATCGAATGACTTAATGATGTATGCTCGAGGAAAACATACACAGTTAAACATTGGTTGAAATGTGCACCCGAAATATGGGCTAGGTAGCACGATCAATGTTCGAATGATGATTCATTAAGCCATAGACGTAGAATGAAACTATAGACCAATAACTTCAAAGCAATAGGGCTGCTAGAAGTTTAGAATTTACACAACACAAACCATTTGTCGGTATTTCGTTTAGAAACAACACGAGGACCAAGAAGGAATGGTGATGGTGATAAGTATTACTTGTATCAAGAATTCTCAAGAGGTGGTGAAATTCGCATGACATCCTTGACATAAAATATGGTAATAGTCCAAGGTAGAACATATTACAAGCTGGATAGCAAGTTGCATCCATAACATGAATAAGTTTGTGACGGAAGGAAGGTAAGGATGTTCTCGATGGTAACTCGAATTACCAAGGGGCGAGGGTGGTACTTATCCTCATGAATTCGATTGGTATCCTGGAAAGATTCAAAATGTTGATGATGATGACGACACAATTGTCGAGAGATTTCATGAAGGTGTAATCGATCGACGATGACATCAAGTCAAAGGAATGATGAAGCGAAAAGTTATTGGAACCACGAGTACGACACAAACTCGAAATCAAGCTTGCTATTCAAGGCGAAATGATATGACGAGGAAAATCGACGTAAGCTTAGCTCATCGTCGAAAGTGGTGCTCCGGGAATAAGGACCAGGTAGCATAGTTAAAAAGTTGCACGATAAGGATATAGCCGATCAGGCTAGGAATGGCTTGAAGGATTATTAAATTCATAAGCAACAAAAATTACTTAGAGTTATTGAATCGAAGTGTGGAATCGATTCACTTATCGGTGTTCTCGAGTGAAATAACTCAGAACCCAGGGGAAATCTGAAATCGGTGAGAAGCAATACTAGATGAAGACTCATAGGAAGCAACACAATTCTTTGATATTCTCGAGGTACTGGAGGGTATTACTCGAAGGAAGATCGACGTAGAGGTTGCGAAGATGTATTGATCTGGAGAAGACAAGTGTTTTCACTTGCTTGAGAAATGGAATTCAAGGACAAAATATGGTCGGAACCACGATTGCAAAGGATCAATTCATAGATACCAGATGATATTATATCAACGAAACAATTAATATTACAAGAAGCTTCTACGGTAGGATCTACATCGTGTCCATGGGCATGAACACAAAGTTCAAGGTCGACTCCCACTTCTTCAATGTATAACCTTCCATTCACTTCTCATTTTCGAAGAAGTTGTAGTGTTGAAATTTTATCTGGCAAAATAGCAGAAGAGTATGACTCGTGAAAACTTTTGAGTTCACACATATTAAGGAAGGCATAGGTTCAACCCATCAGGGTATCATGGAAATATATACCACAAGCTTCAATAGTAAATATCACCAGCTCGAAAGTAGAGCATGGTTGGCCAAATCAGATAATAGGATTTACCAATGGCATTATATATCCGTGGAAAGGCTCACAAGGTTATTGAATATGAAGGACATTGTCGGATAAAACCAACAAAGGATCTGGTGGTCCATAAAGGATCTGATGTGAGTATCGGCAAAAAACCAGAGCAAGAAACAATGCAAAGACATTGAATTATAGAAACAACTGACTAACTCAGAGCTCAATTGCAAAGGAATTATGATTTCCAAATCAAGGGATCACAAGCAAACGCTCTGATTAAGGATGGATAAGTTGAATAGCCTTAGGGGTACAATCGACGGCAATTTGATTGGTCGAGAACCAGCTCCTGTTCAAAATGACGTCTGAGCTGGAAGGATGAATTCTAGGATCTGATTGAGGATTGCTGGCATTCACAACATATTGAATCAACGGACTCAAGATGATGGTGACAAAGGATGCCAATAAGATTACCAGACTTATGGGATTATCCATAATGCAAGCAAGCAAAAATTTCAAGAGCAATAAGCTACTGAGGATTTTCGGAAGGTTGAATAGTATTTCAAAGACCTTTCTGAAACACATGAACAACTGGGAATGAGCGGATACTCGGTAAGTGTGAGGAATTATTTGCAGGTGTATTCATGAGGAAAAGGAGCTGCAAGGCAGCAGACACAAAGGATCCTCAGAATATCCGAAGTATTTCAGGGTATCTTGTAATAACAAGATCAAATTGGAAATGAAGTTATGGACGACTAGTGTATATAGCTTTCCATAAGGATTTATCGGTGGTATGGAATTGCAACGGCGAAGGGCACAAGGGTCTCGAGAGAACATCGGAGAGTATCTTCGGAAACCTTCGGCGCACCGAGCAATCATCTTGAGTGAGGGTCTCTCCGGGAGAAAGTAGTTATGAGAACCTAGAGTTAGAGTTAGCAAAATCATTTAACCCGAATAGAAGAGAGATCAGAGTCCCAGAGCATAGACGAGGAGTAAAAGATCCTAATACCACCCAATGGCGACGTGGGCCCGTAAGCCACACAACCATGTTAGTAAAAGTTTTTCAATGACTAGACTCGACTTCGGCCAAGGAGTTGAAAAGGGGGATTCCTACAGGCAGTCGGATCTGATACCAACTTGTGACGCCCCCTATTCAATCGTACACTAATCATACATGCAAACGTGTACGATCAAGATCAGGGACTCACGGGAAGATATCACAACACAACTCTAAAAATAAAATAAGTCATACAAGCATCATAATACAAGCCAGGGGCCTCGAGGGCTCGAATACAATTGCTCGATCATAGACGAGTCAGCGGAAGCAACAATATCTGAGTACAGACATAAGTTAAACAAGTTTGCCTTAAGAAGGCTAGCACAAACTGGGATACAGATCGAAAGAGGCACATGCCTCCTGCCTGGGATCCTCCTAAACTACTCCTGGTCGTCGTCAGCGGCCTGCACATAGTAGTAGGCACCTCCAGTGTAGTAGGAGTCATCGTCGACGGTGGCGTCAAGCTCCTGGGCTCCAGCATCTGGTTGCGACAACCAGGTAGAATGGAAAGGGGGAAAAGAGGGAGAAAAGCAACCGTGAGTACTCATCCAAAGTACTCGCAAGCAAGGAGCAACACTACATATGCATGGGTATATGTGTAAAGGGCCATATCGGTGGACTGAACTGCAGAATGCCAGAATAAGAGGGGGATAGCTAATCCTGTCGAAGACTACGCTTCTGGCCACCTCCATCTTGCAGCATGTAGAAGAGAGTAGATGGTAAGTTCACCAAGTAGCATCACATAGCATAATCCTACCCGGCGATCCCCTCCTCGTCGCCCTGTTAGAGAGCGATCACCGGGTTATATCTGGCACTTGGAAGGGTGTGTTTTATTAAGTATCCGGTTCTAGTTGTCATAAGGTCAAGGTACAACTCCGGGTCGTCCTTTTACCGAGGGACACAGCTATTCGAATAGATAAACTTCCCTGCAGGGGTGCACCACATAACCCAACACGCTCGATCCCATTTGGCCAGACACACTTTCCTGGGTCATGCCCGGCCTCGGAAGATCAACACATCGCAGCCCCACCTAGGCACAACAGAGAGGTCAGCACGCCGGTCTAAATCCTATGGCGCAGGGGTCTGGGCCCATCGCCCATTGCACACCTGCACGTTGCGTACGCGGCCGGAAGCAGACCTAGCCTAGCAGGCGTTCCAGTCCAATCTGGCGCGCGCCGCTCCGTCACTGACGTCACGAAGGCTTCGGCTGATACCACGACGTCGAGCGCCCATAACTGTTCCCGCGTAGTTGGTTAGTGCGTATATACCAAATGGCCAGACTCAGATCAAATACCAAGAAATCGTTAAGCGTGTTATTTTGAAGTAACCGCGGACGCCGACCAGGGCCAGGCCCACCTCTCTCCTAGGTGGTCTCAACCTGCCCTGTCGCTCCGCCACAAAGTATCAGTCGGGGGCCGTCGGGAACCCAGGCCCACCTCTACCGGGATGGAGCCACCTGTCCTTTCAGCCCCCTCATCAGAATCACTTGCGGGTACTCAACGAGCTGACCCGACTTTAGTCACCACATGTGTCATGTATATAAAGTATATAGTATATACCCGTGATCACCTCCCGAAGTGATCACGGCCCAGTAGTATAGTATGGCAGACGGACAAGAGTGTAGGGCCACTGATGGAACACTAGCATCCTATACTAACCAGTAGGATAGCAGGTAAGGGTAACAACTGTAGCAACAAATGACAGGCTATGCATCAGAATAGGATTAACCGAAAGCAGTAACATGCTACACTACTCTAATGCAAGCAGTATAGAGAAGGAATAGGCGATATCTGGTGATCAAGGGGGGGGGCTTGCCTGGTTGCTCTGGCAAGAAGGAGGGGTCGTCAACTCCGTAGTCGAACTAGGCAGCAGCAGCATCGGTCTCGTAGTCTACCGGAGAGAAGAGGGGGAAGAAATAATAAATCTATGCAAACATAAGCATGACGATGCATGACATGACAATGAGCGGTGCTAGGGGTGCCCAATCGTAGTAGTAGGCGATACCGGCGAAGGGAGGAAACATCCGGGAAAGTATTCCCGGTGTTTCGCGTTTTTGGACAGATGATCCAGAGGGGGAAAGTTGCAGGTTCGCTATGGTTGGGACGTGTGGCTGACAAACGGGCTGCGTATTCGGATTCGTCTCGTCGTTCTGAGCAACTTTCATGAAAAAAGTATTTTCATCCGAGGTACGGTTTATTTTATATAAATTTTCAAAGTTTAAAATCATTTTTAGAATTAACAGAATTAATTTAATTCGAAAATCGTTTTATGACGTCAACAAGATGTCAGCATGACATCATCGGTCAACCGTGGACTTTGACTAGTCAACAGACCACTGGTCCCACATGTCATTCACAGCTAACTAACTAACCAAGTTAATTAGTTTAATTAACAGATTAATTAGGTTAAGTTTATTTAGTTAATTAAGTTAATTAATTATTTATTTATTTTAATATGTTCTTTTTCTGTTTCCTCTTTTTTTATCTGGGCAGTGGGCCCCGTTTGGCAGTGGCCTAGAGGGCCAAACGGGGGCGGAGCTGCGGGCGCGCGGGCGCTGGGCGGAGCCGGGCGTCGGGCACCAGCCCGCCTGACAGGGCACCGTGGCCAGGAGGTGAAGAGCGCCGGCGCGTGGCTCGGCGCCGCCGGCCATGGCCGGAGCGGGGCGACGCGGCGTGGCCAGACGAGGCCGGCCGGAGCGCAGGGGGGCGGTGGAGTGGGCCCGGGGCACAGCGGTCGCGCGGAATCGCGGGCACGGCCAGGGGCGTGGTGGTAGGAGGTGAGAAGCCGGGGCGCGCGGGAGGGGCGGCCCTGGGTCGCGGTGAGCGCGGCCGGCGCAGGGGAGGCGGGCGCGTGCTCGTGCACGATGGTGCGCCGTGCGGGGCGAGTGCGGCCCTGAGCGTGGGCACGTTTGATGACGAGCGAGCAGAGGGAAGGGTAGGAGCGAGGCGGAGGCTCACTGGGGCGGTAGGGGTTCGGGCAGCGGGGGTCGAGGAGGACTTCGGAGACGTCGTACGCAGAGGAGGCAGACCGGCGGGGTGGTCCGGCGAGGTCTTCGGGCGGCGGCGATGCGGTCGATCCGTGCGGCGGGGTCGAGGGGGCGGGGGCGTGGTCGCCGTCGACGCGGCGAGGGGCGCCGTCGAGGGAGAGGGGACGGCTTCAGGCAACGGTGTGGCAGCTCCGGGGCGACGGCGGTGAGGTGACTGCGTCGGGGATGGGCGCCAGCGACGGGGTTGGCGACGAGGGACGAGGTGTGGCCGCGTCTTCAGGAGGGCGTCGCGCGAGGGAGAGGAGGGCGAGGAGGCAACGACGACGCGGTCCAGGGGCGGTGGCGGGACGGCGCCGGAGGTAGCAAACGGCGACGGGGTCGCAGCCCCCGATCCAGATCGGGGGGAAGTGGAGCGAGTGGGGAGTGGGGTTGGGGAGCGGTTAGGGTTTCGGTCAGTGGACCGGGGGGTTAAGTGGTGGTGGGGTGGGCCGGCCTGTTCGGGCGGCCAAGGCCAGTTGGACCACGAGGCCCAGCGAGGGGGGGGGGGGTTCTGTTGTTTTTGTTTCTTTTTTTAGTCTTTTCCTTTTTTTGCTTTAACTTATTTTAAACTATTTAGGCATTTTGAAAAAGAGTGATTTCTTCACCATGATTACCTATGCAATAATTTGCACACTCCGAACATTTTAGTTCTAATATTTGAAAACTTTTATTATTTGCCTTTAACTCAGATTTGAATTTGAATCGGATTTGAACTAACGCAAGATTAGTAACGATAATCGCGGTGACGTGGCATCATTAGCAGGAAATTACTGTAGCTTAATTATCCGGGCGTCACAACTGCTTTGGGGGATTGTTCCTTGGTAGGTGACTCCTCCATTGGTCCAATTAGTTTTTGTTCTGTGCTTTATTCATTGCAAATTTGTGTTGCCTAGGTGACCATGTTCTTGAGCTTGCATGTCAAATTTATATGGTTCCAAGTAGTTCTAATGCATGATATAGGCTCTAGGCACTTGTAGGAGTAGTTTCTATCAATTTTGTTGAGCTTGGTTCACTTTTATTTGAAGTTACTAAAAATTTCAGAATTTTTAAGAAAATAATGAAGAGATTTTTGAGGGGCTCATCGAGCCGAAGCTCGAAGGAAAAGCAAGGAGAAGAAGCGGAGAGGCCTAAATATAATTTGCCTCGCACCGCGGAGGTTCGGCCGTGCGAATGGCCTTCCAATGATTTCTTGAGAGCGGCCGGGATTTATGATGATTTTTATGAATTGGCTGAGAATGCAGGCCTCACCGACTTCCTCCGCGACCAATGCGAACAGTATCTCTTACTCACCAATACTTTTGTGCAAAACTTCTACTATTATCCTAAGGAATCACCTCCTTCAGTAGAGTTTCATTTATATGATGTGGTTAAGAAGATGTCACTAGATGAATTTTGCAAGGTTTGCAAAATACCTTTCGAGGGTGGTTAAGAGGAACCACATCGTAAAGATGTGGACGGGTTTATTGACACTATTACTGTAGGGGAAACTAGAAAGGTTTCGGATGCAAGAATCACTAGCATACATTTTCCTGTTTTATGCTACTTTGCAATATTTGCTAGTCGTTGCTTAATTGGTCGCGGAAACTGTGGAAACCTTAGTGTTCCTGGTATTATTATTTTGTTCCATGGTTTATTCTGTGATAACTCTATTAGTATGGGTGGTATTATTGCCAAACGGTGAAGTCTGAACCGTACAAAGGGCCCCAGCTTTGGAGGTATTTACGCTTCACGCCTCGCTGCATATTATAACATACCTATTAGGCACTATGAGAAAGAAGAAAAATTGCTGTCTACAGTTTATTTAGATTATAAGAGTATGGTAGCGCATGATTTTATTGTTAAGAATAGGGAAGGGGCGCTTAAATACAAATTGTTCTTTGATAAACATCACCCTGAGACTATTACCTTGCCTGCTCCTTCCTTGTTTGATTTATCTGCAGGCCCGTATCTCGTTCCGTTGGCGGCCATCCACGCCTACCGGAACTCTACATCAGCTGCAGAGCCAGAGCCGGAACCACAATTTGATCCTCCACGACAATCTAATTACCAGTGGGATCCGGAGATGATTGCCAACCAGTGGCAATCAGAGTCTTCCTCATCTCAGTACGACCCCAATTACAACTTTGGATATCCGCCAGGCCATCCGTGGTACTAGACCAACTTAGGCCAAAAGCCTAAGCTTGGGGGAGTACATATTTCTCACCGACATTACATTTATGTTTACACACTCATTGCTAAGATGTCGGTGCTCATACTTTTTCACTGTAATATCCATGCTAGTTTATTTTTCCTTTTTATGTTTTCTTTTCCTGCTTTCTTCTTGTGTGTTTGATAAACCTTAAGAAAAAACAAAAAAAATTAGTGTAGCTTTTAGTTAGTTTACTTTTCTTGCTGTAGTAGTAATAATTAAAAAGAAAATTCAAAAAGATTTCCTGTTCTTCTTTTGCTTGTTGGGAGCTTTCCCATGTAAATAGTTTTATTTATTTTCTTTTCTTTGGGGTCGATAGGAGAAGACCATAATTAAAATGTTGAAGTGGCTCTTATATGCATTATTGTTGATTTAACCAAGAGCCCATATTGCCTTGTCTTCTCATGTTTATTGAATGCTCGCAGATTCCAGCTTAGTCCAATGCACGTGGACTCTTATTATTATTCACACCGTTCGGTCGTGCAAGTGAAAGGCAATTATGACGATATATGATGGACTGATTGAGATGAGAGAAGCTGATATGAACTCGACCTCTCTTGTTTTTGTAAATATGATTAGTTCATCGTTCCTGATTCAGCCTATTATGAATAAACATGCTTGCAATGACAATTAGAGATTATAGTTGCTCGTGCCATGCTTAATTAGCTATGAGTTATAATGGTTTACCTTGCGTGCCAACATGCTATTAAAATGGTTGTGATGTGGTATAGTGGGGTGGTATCCTCCTTTGAATGATTTGAGCGACTTGACTTGGCACATGTTCACACTTGTAGTTGAAACAAATCAACATAGCCTTCACGATATCTATGTTCATGGTGGATTATATCCTACTCATGCTTGCACTCAATGTTTATTAATTTTAATGCATGTTCATGACTGTTGTCGCTCTCTAGTTGGTCGCTTCCCAGTCTTTTTCTAGCCTTCACTTGTACTAAGCGGGAATACTGCTTGTGCATCCAATCCCTTAAACCCCAAAGTTATGCCATATGAGTCCACTATACCTTCCTATATGCGGTATCTACCTGCCGTTCCAAGCAAATTTGTATGTGCCAAACTCTAAACCTTCAAATGAAATTCTGTTTTGTATGCTCGAATAGCTCATGTATCAACTAGGGCTATCCGTATCTTCCATGCTAGGCGGGTTATTCTCAAGAGTAGTGGACTCTGCTCCTCACTCACGAGAAAATGGCTGGTCACCGGGATGCCCAGTCCCATGCTTTATGCAAATCAAATCAAAATAATTGCAAACAAAACTCCCCCGGGACTGTTGTTAGTTGGAGGCACTCGTTGTTTCGAGCAAGCCATGGATTGATGCTTGTTGGTGGAGGGGGAGTATAAACTTTACCATTCTGTTTGGGAACCGCCTATAATGTGTGTAGCAAATATTATTTATCTCTGCTTTAAAATCGAGCTCTGGCACCTCTACAAATCCCTGCTTCCCTCTGCGAAGGGCCTATCTATTTACTTTTATGTTGAGTCATCACCCTCTTATTAAAAAGTACCAGCTGGAGAGCACTGCTGTCATTTGCATCCATTACTATTAATTTATATTGGGTATGACTATGACTAGATCTCTTTTACCATGAATTACAATGTCTAGTCAGTCCTTGATCTTTAAAGGTGCTCGTTATGTTTTGCGGTCTCAGAAAGGGCTAGCGAGATACCATCTTGTTACATCATATTATGATTGTTTCGAGAAAGTTTTGTCATCCGAGATTTATTATTATTGCTCACTAGTTGATTATGCCATTGACATGAGTAAACATGAGACCTAAATGTTATTGTGAATATGGTTAGTTATAATCTTTGCTGAAAACTTGAATGATGGCTTTACATATTTACAACAACAAGAGCAAACAGAGTTTGTAAAAGTTTTTCTTTATCACTTTCAGTTTATCAACTGAATTGCTTGAGGACAAGCAAAGGTTTAAGCTTGGGGGAGTTGATACGTCTTCGTCGTATCTACTTTTCCAAACACTTTTGCCCTTGTTTTGGACTCTAACTTGCATGATTTGAATGGAACTAACCCGGACTGACGCTGTTTTCAGCAGAATTGCCATGGTGTTATTTATGTGCAGAAACAAAAGTTCTCGGAATGACCTCAAACTCCATGGAACTTATTTTTGGAAAATATTAAAAATACTGGAAGAAGAATCCACGTCAGGGGGGCCTCCACCTGTCCACGAGGGTGGGGGCGCGCCTGCCCCCCTTGGGTGCACCCCCTGCCTCGTGGGCCCCCTGACGCTCCACCGACCTCAACTCCAACTCCATATATTCATGTTCGGGGAGAAAAAAAAATCAGAGAGAAGGATTCATCGCGTTTTACGATAGGGAGCCGCCGCCAAGCCCTAAAACCTCTCGGGAGGGCTGATCTGGAGTCCGTTCGGGGCTCCGGAGAGGGGAATCCATCGCCGTCGCCATCATCAACCATCCTCCATCACCAATTTCATGATGCTCACCGCCATGTGTGAGTAATTCTATCGTAGGCTTGCTGGACGGTGATGGGTTGGATGAGATTTATCATGTAATCAAGTTAGTTTTGTTAGGGTTTGATCCCTAGTATCCACTATGTTCTGAGATTGATGTTGCTATGACTTTGCTATGCTTAATGCTTGTCACTAGGGCCCGAGTGCCATGATTTCAGACCTGAACCTATTATGTTTTCATGAATATATGTGAGTTCTTGATCCTATCTTGCAAGTCTATAGTCACCTACTATGTGTTATGATCCGGCAACCCCAAAGTGACAATAATCGGGACCACTCCCGGTGATGACCATAGTTTGAGGAGTTCATGTATTCACTATGTGTTAATGCTTTGGTCCGATACTCTATTAAAAGGAGGCATTAATATCCCTTAGTTTCCATTAGGACCCCGCTGCCACGGGAGGGTAGGACAAAAGATGTCATGCAAGTTCTTTTCCATAAGCACGTATGACTATATTCGGAATACATGCCTACATTACATTGATGAATTGGAGCTAGTTCTGTGTCACCCTATGTTATGACTGTTACATGATGAACCACATCCGGCATAATTCTCCATCACCGATCCAATGCCTACGAGCTTTTCACATATTGTTCTCCGCTTATTTACTTTTTCGTTGCTACTGTTACAATAACTACAAAGCCCAAAAATATTACTTTTGCTACCGTTACCGTTACTTCCATATTACTTTGCTACTAAATACTTTGCTGCAGATATTAAGTTATCCAGGTGTGGTTGAATTGACAACTCAACTGCTAATACTTGAGAATATTCTTTGGCTGCCCTTGTGTCGAATCAATAAATTTGGGTTGAATACTCTACCCTCGAAAACTGTTGCGATCCCCTATACTTGTGGGTTATCACAAAGCCACATCATCAATTTTCAACCCTTTCTGACTTCATTTGTTAATTTTCATGCATTTACTGATTTTTTTCAGCTATAAGACCCTGAAATTGAAAAGCACTACAAATGAACTCTGAAAAGGTTGAAAGTTGGCATGGTATCATCATTTCACCCACATAGCATGTGCAAGAAAGTAGAGAGGCTTACGGCAAAAACTGGATGCACTTCATGTACAAAACGGACAATCTCTTTCGAAGTATCAGGGTTTCATACGGAAACTCGTCTGTTACAAAGGGATTTCATTTTTTTGAACATATTTGAACTCCATAGTTTTTCTGTGTTCAGAATGCACCATTCAAAGCCACATCATCAATTTTCAACCCTTTGTGACTTCATTTGTTATTTTTCATGCATTTACTGATTTTTTCAGCTATAAGACCCTGAAATTGAAAAGCACTACAAATGAACATGGATAGAAGTGACCAAATTAATAGTAGTTCATCATCACATTAAAACCAAAGTACATACATAGTTCAAATTGAACAACATATAGCTCTCCAGAGCATCTAGTTAAACCATACATTGAAACTATGTAAAACCTTTCAATGCAACAACAAATGCGATCATAATCACAACTAAGGTAACAATTGATCCAATGGCATAATGATACCAAGCCTCGGTATGAATGGCATATTTTCTAATCTTTCTAATCTTCAACCGCATTGTATCCATCTTGATCTTGTGATCATCGACGACATCCGCAACATGCAACTCCAATACCATCTTCTCCTCCTCAATTTTTTTATTTTTTCCTTCAAGTAATTGTTTTCTTCTTCAACTAAATTTAACCTCTCGACAATAGGGTCGGTTGGAATTTCCGGTTCAACCACGTCCTACATAAATAAAATCTATGTCACGTTGGTCGGCATAATTGTCATAAACAATAAATGAACCAAATAGTTATAAAAAGATAATATATACCACATCCGAATCATAGACAGGACGAGGGTCGACGGGGGCGGATACCAGAACCATCGCACTATATAATAACAAGGAATAATAAAAGTAAGAAAATTAGACAAGTATCTATCTCAAGTAAGAATTTTGTTCTTTCAGAAAGAAGATAAGAACAAGAGGCTCACCACAGTGGTGCCGGCGGCGAGATCGGCGCGGGCGATTGTAACACCCCAAAATTTTGACCTTGTCTTATTAATTAAAATTTTGCCAGGAAATTAAAATTTTAGTTTTCTGGATTTATCTTTGATTTCAGAAACCCCTCTTCTCTTTAATATTGTGGGTTTTTACCTCAAGTGGAAACTTTCCAAAAGTATTATTGGACTTGTATGCTCTCTTTATAAAAACAATTCTTTATCAGTGGATTTATTTGCATAATTGTTTTTCATGAGCTTTATTCTTTTAAAATGATTTTTCATATATTTGGAGCCTCTGTTGCACTGCAACCATTTGATAAATGCATTTAAAATTTTCACCAAAATTTGGGGATTTCATGTGATGTTTCCACATCACCTTTATGCAAAAATATCCTTTGGTCATTAGAGATTTTGAGCTCTACATCAATTTTTCAAATCTGGTCCAGTATTTTGCACTACAACCTATTTAAATATTCCCCTAAAAATTCTTCCAAGTGTTTGGAGATGTCAGTAGATGCACACAATTCAACTTCATGCAAAAACCCAGTGATGTTCTCTGAAAAATTTGAGTGAATCAACCTCATTTTCATTCTGGTCCAGTTTGGTGATTTGTACTGCAGCCCTATTTTATTTTGCTCTAGTGCCCATGAGCTTTTTCCTGCTTGTAGACCACCCTGCAAAACCCTTGAGTCCAGGAGATTGGACCCATTGGAGGATTTTTAGTGCATGCAATGATAGCTTTTAGTTTCTGCCCAAAACTGGTTTTCTCAGAAACTTGCACCAACAAGTTTCTGTTTTTGCCAAACTAACCTTACCACCTTCTTTAGCTACTAAAGAGACTAGGATCTGGAGATTTTGACCACCCCAAGAGTTGCCTAGATGCCCATGGCATTCTATCGAACACCCTGTGTGCAGGAACAGTTTTGGCATGTTTTCTAGTTTGCATTATGGACTTGAGCCCCTAACCCATCCAGCATGTCCACTAGGCTCCTAGCTATCCCTAAACAGGCCTGCTGATCCCCAGCCTCTTCCTAATCCTCTAGCATGCCCTGGCATTTCGTCGAGCACGTAGCGTGCGTGCGCTGGACGCGGCCAGAGCGCGCGTTTTGCACGTGCGTGCGCATGGGCCGCCGCGTCCCGCCCCTGGCCCTTGCTCGCCTGCAGAGCCACGCCCTGCCCTCGCCCACTCACCAGAACCCTCCAAGCCTCCCTGGCGCCCTACAGCGCCGCCGTCAGGGCTCCCTTGGCGGCACCCCGGCATCGGCAGCGGGCTCTGCCGTGGACGGCGCCGCCCAAGCCACCCGCGCGCACCAGCTGCCCCCTGGAACAGCCCGAGCCTATCCTCAAGCCCGTCGACTAGTGCTCGTCGCCGCCACGTCGCCCTGGCCACTACAGAACAGCGACTCGCCGTCGTTCTTATCCACCATCGCGGGAGCCAGCCTCGTTGCGCTATAAAAGGAGGCCCCGAGCCCCTCCGAGCACTCAGGCGACCTCAGGCCTTCCCCCTAGTGCTCCCCTAGCCGCGGATTGACCGGAAGAGGCCATCTTCCCCACCTCCGGCAGGTTCGGCCGCCGCCGCGCTCCGGTGCCCTGCATCGCGAGTAGAACCTCCCCGGTCCATCCACCGCCGTCATTCGACCCCCCTAGACCTTGCGGAGCCACCCCACCTCTCAAACTTGATCGGGAACCACCGCAGCCTGAAGCCCCATTTGCTCCCGAACCACCGTCCGCCGCGGAGCTCGCCGCCGGCGGCTTCCTCCGTCCCCACCTGCCTAGCGCCCACCGGGAGGACCGCCCTAGACTGGCGGATCCATCCCCGCCCTCAGGACCCCGCGGGGAGGCGCCGTTCGTCGACGGCGATCGCCGGAGTCCTGCCTCCGTTCGGGCAGAGGGAGAGGAGGGAGAAAAGACTAGTCAAACCTGACCAGTGGGCCCCCTGGACCCACTGTCAGTGACCCGCGCTCCACCCACGCTGGCTTTAGTGGAAGCGCAAAACCCAGAGTACGTTTCCCCCTGTTCGAAAGCGTATTTTCCCCCGAAGCGTTTTCTTTTTCTGGTTTTATAAAAAACAGAACTTTGACTAAACTTTGACTGGCTATATCTTTTAAAATAAAACTCCAAATGAGTTGATTCTTTTTCCTACCTCTCTCAAATTTCATCTAGTTTATTTTAAGATTTATTTCAAAAATATTTAGGACAACTTTTTGTACTGTTTTTGAAGTATATGCTATTTGGATATTTTACAAAATAGGAAATGGAGAGAGAAGAAACTTTCAAGTTTTGGAATGCACACTTCCTCTCCACAACCTAAAGGCAAGCATTCTGAACTCCGGCATAATATTTTTGTGTGTTGTTGACACGGTTACAACACCACCTTGACTTGGAGCATACGTTATTTTATGTGACGATAAATTCATACGCATGAGTGCATAATGGAGATGCTTTGCTGTTAGAAATGGATATGTTGGTGATGGTAATCATCCTCGTAAGCTTCTCATGCATACCAGAAGGAAGCCGGGAAAGTCGCGGTCTTGGGTAGACACGAGCTTGTCCCTAATTCCTCGTCGAGACGAGTATGTCCGGTATGGCATGGTGAGGCTTGAGGAGTGGTGAGTTTATCTGTTAATGGAAATATTTTGTTATGCTAATCATACAGGGAATACTTGAACCTCCTGAGTCGGCCGTAGATCGAGTCTTGTCCAGTAACCCCCATACTTGCTTCGTACTACCACTTGTCCCTGCCATAGGTAGGGTACGGTTCAGTAAGTTGTCAACCCCTTTCTAGCACACACCGTACAGAGAGGCCGTGATGAGGGTCCCATGGCCATGGATTAAAGCCAGTCATCCGGTCAGGGGGCATGGGTGTTTCGGTTGTAGCCGAAGGGGTAGCTCCCCTAGTTTGCGCGCGGTATAAATTTTGTGATCCCATGCTACGTCGAGGTTGTAGCCTCCCCACTTAGAGTTTTGCTTGACAGGTGTCGTGGGTGATTCCAGACACCGGTAAGTTAAGCTGGTGTGTGCAGGTCAGGCGTGTTTTCAATTAAAAGACCGTAGACGGAATTAGTCCCGATGGACTAAAGAAATCCGTTACCCGTGGGTAAAGAGTACACCCTCTGCAGAGATTATATATCTATTCGAATAGCCGTGTCCATGGTTAAGGACTACAGTCTGGGATGGGTCAAGTGTCGGTCTTAGTGTCGGTCTTCGGAGGAAAAACTGCTAAACCAGAACATTGATTATGACCTATGACACATGAGGATTATGATTTTTATTATTGTGGACTAACCAGTTACTTTACTTGAATTATTGAGTATCCCTGGGACGGTGCTACCTCCTGGATACTCACTACAACTATTCTATTATAAGCCCTTTATGTGGTGTCGCATAGACGCCCGACTGTGGCATGCCTGCTATTTTCTTTATATTATAAGCCCTTTATGTGGTGTCGCTCAGACGCCGACTGCGGCATGTTGTCATTTATTTATTCTTTATAAGCCCTTTATGTGGTGTCGCTCAGACGCCCGACTGCGGCATGCTTGTTATCTATTTATTCTTTATAAGCCCTTTATGTGGTGTCGCTCAGACGCCTGACTGCGGCATGCTTGTTATTTATTTATTCTTTATAAGCCCTTTATGTGGTGTCGCTCAGACGCCCGACCGAGGCATGATTTATCTTATTATCCTTTCGAGGCGTCGCTTCAGACACTCGACCAGTGCATTCCATTTCTACTCCCGTATTGCATATTCATATTTTACCCGCATGCGTACATCATGGACTTCGTTCATTTCGTGACAGACGTTATGATCATAGAATATTTCGGAGTATGTTTACCCCTTGATATATTATACCCATGTTCTTGATGTTTGCGAGTACATTCAAACGTACTCACTGGCTTGTCCCTGGCTATTGTCTTGGCCAGATTTCTTGCGTGGAGAAGAGCGTTACGACGACAGCCCCGGAACCCATGTAAAGGTGATAGCAGCCTCGCGAAGATAGGAGTTATCCTGGTCAGCTGTTCTTGTGGGAAATGGAGTCCCATAGACGCAGATGAACCACAAACCGCTTCCGCCATCAACCACTAGAAACCAAGTGTTGTACGCATAGGCCACAATGGTCTTGTACTACATATTTTGTACTTTGCTTGGAATTTCTGTATCAAGTTGGTGCCTCATCAGCTAACAGTAATCCTGGGGCTAGTGAGCACAAGGGCCATTTTCTGGAGAATTAATATCCCGAAAAACTGGTCCTGACAAACTTGGTATCAGAGCCAGGCTGACCATTGGCTAACCCTATCTTAGCCAGGTCAATAAACCTAGGTTAACCAACCCACCAGACCTTAACCTAACCCCGGCCAAGCTTCTCGTGTAAGATAGCCACACAGTGACCCCGACGCTTTTGGCAGTCGGTGCCCAACCTATCAGCCTAGCCTGTCGATCACACGCCAATGACCGACACCTAACATGTCTCATTCGCAAGCGTGCGAAGGAAGACTCCGTTCCCCTTTTCTATAAAAAGGGCACGCTAGCCTCAACCCAGCACAGCACAACCTCTTTTCCAAACCATGCCTCGATGCCTAGCCCCATTGTTCGCAATGAGACCACAGCCACCAACCTTGGAGGTTTTGTGACCGTGCTCGCAAACCTCACCCGCCGTGCGTATGCATTAGAAGAGCCCCCAGAATATGTTGTGTACCAAGGACTCATGAGCGGTGAGAGCCGTCAATTCTGGGCCACTGTACACATCTACGGTAGGGGTCTATCACCAGAATGCCCCTACAGGTTCACTGGAAGGACAACTTCCTTTGAGCCACAAGCCATCCAACTGGCAGCTCGAGAAGCTATAGTCCAACTCCGGCACTTGTCGCCCAGAGTTAACTGTCGCTCGTTCTACTACTACCCTAGCCGTGACGGGTACGGTAGGCCGCCCCAGGATGCCAACGGAGATCACGAGATGGATCCTGCATTGTTGCATCTGGTACTCTATGTAAGTGCACTAGAGGAACTGTTCGATCAAATCACCCTTGATCTGATCGCAGCTCGTGGAGAACTGGTTCGCCGAGCCCCGGCGAGAGGAGAAGTGGAGCCCGACGCCGACAACCCAGTCGTACTGTTCGGACACCCGATCGAGCCCTTGAGGTCTGCCCCAGCCATCGACCAAAATGCTTTGATGTCCCCAGAAGCGCTTCGTCGCCTTTTGGGAACACGCTCCAGCGGGATTGTGGCCAACAACCCCCGCGATGGTCATCATCGCTACCCCGACCCTGCAGCCCCTCAACCTCATCCGGCTAATCCCGACGGTGAAAACCATGGGGAAGCTTCGACGTCCACTAGACAAGCCCGCTTAGATATTAACGAAGTAGACTAAGTCGCTCGAGTAGTAACGAGCCATAATATTTCTACGCCTTGTAATTGTGTGATCCTGTATCACCCTTATTAAATGCTGTCTGCTTGTGCGCCCCTATTTTGGAATAGTAGCCAGGCATATGTACGTTAGCGTACAGTTACATTTTTAAATTCCGGGCGCAGCTACCAAAACCACCCGACGACACCCACAGTATGCGTCACATTTATAAGATATGTGTAACTGTGGCATTGACCCCGACCCCCCAAACCAGTTACCCTTCGCCACGGAAAATAACCCAGCCCCAATGCTATATAAAAGGCCACCTCGTGACCTTACCAAGTACCCCTCACCTTGTGCACAACCCGCACAGCCATTTCGTTGCCATGCCGACCCCCAGTATTTATCTGAGAACTCCAGACGCAACCCTGGGTAGTTTTGTTAAATTATTGTGGGACTTTACATGCAGTACCATGAGTGCCATCCATCCACCCCAGTACGAGTTGCTCAAATCGAGGATCACCCCATCCACCTCGAAATATTGGGCAGTGGTGCACATCCCTCCCGCGAACCCAAACCAAGACCCAACGGAAGTCTCCTTCGTGGGGAAATCCATGCCGACTCCGCATATGGCCATAGAAGCTGCTGCGTACGAAGCGCTTGCTCGTCTTTGATTCACGGTACCCTACGCCAGCGAACGAGGGTATTATTATTTTCCGAGTCGTGCAGCACCCGGAGAAGTAGCATCTTTTCCCGGTGGGCGAATTGAGAGAGATCCAGTACTGGCCAACCTTGCCCAGTATGTTATCGCTCAGGAGCGTTTAACTCAGCGGGTAATGGGTTATCTCCAGAGCCTCGCTGATTTAAATCCTCAGATCGCCATCGGCAGACCACTAAGGCCCGACCAAGAGAGACGTGTTCATCGACTGGTCAACCCGCTTCCCCCGATAGAGGAAGAGTGCGCCCCAGTACCAGAGACGTTCTCTCGGGACCCTATCCATATGACGTTTTCATTGTAAACATCATAGCTATGTTTATTTGTATGTTGCAGCTTATGATTGTACCCTAAGTTTGTGCTATGAGCAAACTCTTGGTTTCAACTAATGGGAGTATTATTTTTAAAACAACCCTTAGCAAATCTCGAGGATGAGATTTTTCTTAAGGGGGGTAGTGTTGTAACACCCCAAAATTTTGACCTTGTTTTCTTAATTAAAATTTTGCCAGGAAATTAAATATTTTGTTTTCTGGATTTATCTTTGATTTCAGAAACCCCTCTTCTCTTTAATATTGTGAGTTTTTACCTCAAGTGGAAACTTTCCAAAAGTATTATTGGACTTGTATGCTCTCTTTATAAAAACAATTCTTTATCAGTGGATTTATTTGCATAATTGTTTTTCATGAGCTTTATTCTTTTAAAATGATTTGTCATATATTTGGAGCCTCTGTTGCACTGCAACCATTTGATAAATGAATTTAAAATTTTCACCAAAATTTGGGGATGTCATGTGATGTTTCCACATCACCTTTATGCAAAAGTATCCTTTGGTCATTGGAGATTTTGAGCTCTACATCAATTTTTCAAATCTGGTCCAGTAGGTATTTTTGCACTACAACCTATTTAAATATTTCCCTAAAAATTCTTCCAAGTGTTTGGAGATGTCAGTAGATGCACACAATTCAACTTCATGCAAAAACCCAGTGATGTTCTTTGACAAATTTGAGTGAATCAACCACATTTTCATTCTGGTCCAGTTTGGTGATTTGTACTGCAGCCCTATTTTATTTTGCTCTAGTGCCCATGAGCTTTTTCCTGCTTGTAGACCACCCTGCAAAACCCTTGAGTCCAGGAGATTGGACCCATTGGAGGATTTTTAGTGCATACAATGATAGCTTTTAGTTTCTGCCCAAAACTGGTTTTCTCAGAAACTTGCACCAACAAGTTTCTGTTTTTGCCAAACTAACCTTACCACCTTCTTTAGCTACTAAAGAGACTAGGATCTTGAGATTTTGACCACCTCAAGAGTTGCCTAGATGCCCATGGCATTCTGTCGAACACCCAGTGTGCAGGAACAGTTTTGGCATGTTTTCTAGTTTGCATTATGGACTTGAGCCCCTAACCCATCTAGCATGTCCACTAGGCTCCTAGCTATCCCTAACCAAGGCCTGCTGATCCCCAGCCTCTTCCTAATCCTCTAGCATGCCCTGGCATTTCGTCGAGCACGTAGCGTGCGTGCGCTGGACGCGGCCAGAGTACGCGTTTTGCACGTGCGTGCGCACGGGCCGCCGCGTCCCGCCCCTGGCCCTTGCTCGCCTGCAGAGCCACGCCCTGCCCTCGCCCACACACCAGAACCCTCCAAGCCTCCCTGGCGCCCTACAGCGCCGCCGTCAGGGCTCCCTTGGCGGCACGCTGGCGTCGGCAGCGGGCTCTGCCGTGGACGGCGCCGCCCAAGCCACCCGCGCGCGCCAGCTGCCCCCTGGAACAGCCCGAGCCTATCCTCATGCCCGTCGACTAGTGCTCGTCGCCGCCACGTCGCCCTGGCCACTACAGAACGGCGACTCGCCGTCGTTCTTATCCACCACCGCGGGAGCCAGCCTCGTTGCGCTATAAAAGGAGGCCCCGAGCCCCTCCGAGCACTCAGGCGACCTCAGGCCTTCCCCCTAGTGCTCCCCTAGCCGCGGATTGACCGGAAGAGGCCATCTTCCCCACCTCCGGCAGGTTCGGCCGCCGCCGCACTCGGGTGCCCTGCATCGCGAGTAGAACCTCCCCGGTCCATCCAACGCCGTCATTCGACCCCCCTAGACCTTGCGGAGCCACCCCACCTCTCAAACTTGATCGGGAACCACCGCAGCCCGAAGCCCCATTTGCTCCCGAACCACCGTCCGCCGCGGAGCTCGCCGCCGCCGGCTTCCTCCATCCCCACCTGCCTAGCGCCCACCGGGAGGACCGCCCTAGACTGGCGGATCCATCCCCGCCCTCAGGACCCCGAGGGGAGGCGCCGTTCGTCGACGGCGATCGCCGGAGTCCTGCCTCCGTTCGGGCAGAGGGAGAGGAGGGAGAAAAGACTAGTCAAACCTGACCAGTGGGCCCCCTGGACCCACTGTCAGTGACCCGCGCGCCACCCACGCTGGCTTTAGTGGAAGCGCAAAACCCAGAGTACGTTTCCCCCTGTTCAAAAGCGTATTTTCCCCCGAAGCGTTTTCTTTTTCTGGTTTTATAGAAAACAGAACTTTGACTGGCTATATCTTTTAAAATAAAACTCCAAATGAGTTGATTCTTTTTCCTACCTCTCTCAAATTTCATCTAGTTTATTTTAAGATTTATTTCAAAAATATTTAGGACAACTTTTTGTACTGTTTTTGAAGTATATGCTATTTGGATATTTTACAAAATAGGAAATGGAGAGAGAAGAAACTTTCAAAAAGTTTTGGAATGCACACTTCCTCTCCACAACCTAAAGGCAAGCATTCTGAACTCTGGCATAATATTTTTGTGTGTTGTTGACACGGTTACAACACCACCTTGACTTGGAGCATACGTTATTTTATGTGACGATAAATTCATACGCATGAGTGCATAATGGAGATGCTTTGCTGTTAGAAATGGATATGTTGGTGATGGTAATCATCCTCGTAAGCTTCTCATGCATACCGGAAGGAAGCCGGGAAAGTCGCGGTCTTGGGTAGACACGAGCTTGTCCCTAATTCCTCGTCGAGACGAGTATGTCCGGTATGGCATGGTGAGGCTTGAGGAGTGGTGAGTTTATCTGTTAATGGAAATATTTTGTTATGCTAATCATACAGGGAATACTTGAACCTCCTGAGTCGGCCGTAGATCGAGTCTTGTCCAGTAACCCCCATACTTGCTTCGTACTACCACTTGTCCCTGCCATAGGTAGGGTACGGTTCAGTAAGTTGTCAACCCCTTTCTAGCACACACCGTACAGAGAGGCCGTGATGAGGGTCCCATGGCCATGGATTAAAGCCAGTCATCCGGTCAGGGGGCATGGGTGTTTCGGTTGTAGCCGAAGGGGTAGCTCCCCTAGTTTGCGCGCGGTATAAATTTTGTGATCCCATGCTACGTCGAGGTTGTAGCCTCCCCACTTAGAGTTTTTCTTGACAGGTGTCGTGGGTGATTCCAGACACCGGTAAGTTAAGCTGGTGTGTGCAGGTCAGGCGTGTTTTCAATTAAAAGACCGTAGACGGAATTAGTCCCGATGGACTAAAGAAATCCGTTACCCGTGGGTAAAGAGTACACCCTCTGCAGAGATTATACATCTATTCGAATAGCCGTGTCCATGGTTAAGGACTACAGTCTGGGATGGGTCAAGTGTTGGTCTTAGTGTCGGTCTTCGGAGGAAAAACTGCTAAACCAGAACATTGATTATGACCTATGACACATGAGGATTATGATTTTTATTATTGTGGACTAACCAGTTACTTTACTTGAATTATTGAGTATCCCTGGGACGGTGCTACCTCCTGGATACTCACTGCAACTATTCTATTATAAGCCCTTTATGTGGTGTCGCATAGACGCCCGACTGTGGCATGCCTGCTATTTTCTTTATATTATAAGCCCTTTATGTGGTGTCGCTCAGACGCCCGACTGCGGCATGTTGTCATTTATTTATTCTTTATAAGCCCTTTATGTGGTGTCTCTCAGACGCCCGACTGCGGCATGCTTGTTATCTATTTATTCTTTATAAGCCCTTTATGTGGTGTCGCTCAGACGCCCGACTGCGGCATGCTTGTTATTTATTTATTCTTTATAAGCCCTTTATGTGGTGTCGCTCAGACGCCCGACCGAGGCATGATTTATCTTATTATCCTTTCGAGGCGTCGCTTTAGACACTCGATCAGTGCATTCCATTTCTACTCCCGTATTGCATATTCATATTTTACCCGCATGCGTACATCATGGACTTCGTTCATTTCGTGACAGACGTTATGATCATAGAATATTTCGGAGTATGTTTACCCCTTGATATATTATACCCGTGTTCTTGATGTTTGCGAGTACATTCAAACATACTCACTGGCTTGTCCCTGGCTATTGTCTTGGCCAGATTTCTTGCGTGGAGAAGAGCGTTACGACAACAGCCCCGGTACCCATGTAAAGGTGATAGCAGCCTCGCGAAGATAGGAGTTATCCTGGTCAGCTGTTCTTGTGGGAAATGGAGTCCCATAGACGCAGATGAACCACAAACCGCTTCCGCCATCAACCACTAGAAACCAAGTGTTGTACTCATAGGCCACAATGGTCTTGTACTACATATTTTGTACTTTGCTTGCAATTTCTGTATCAAGTTGGTGCCTCATCAGCTAACAGTAATCCTGGGGCTGGTGAGCACAAGGGCCATTTTCTGGAGAATTAATATCCCGAAAAACCGGTCCTGACAGCGATCGACGGCGGTGAAGACGGGGACGGGACGTGACGGACCGCTAAACCTAGAAAAATCTCGGGGAAAATGGAGCTCGGAGGTCGAGTTTCGAGAGAAGAAATATTAACTAGTGTGGCTCGGACATTTCATCGAACACCTCATGTGCATAGAAGGTGAGCTAGAGCACCCAAATGCCCTCCCCTCGCCGGCCAGCAAAAAACAGAGCAGTGTGGAGTGCTCTGCTCGCCGGCGATGGGCTATATATAGGCAAATCATTTGTCCCGGTTCATGGCTGGAACCGGGACCAATGGATGTGGGCCAGGTGCGAGGCCCATTGGTCCCGGTTCGTGCCTAGAACCGGTTTAAATGGGTCCAGACGAACCGGGACCAAAGCCCACGAGGCCCCGGCCGGCCACCTGGGCTCACGAACCGGGACGAATGCACCCATTGGTCCCGGTTCGTATAAGAACCGGGACTAATGGGCTGGCCAGGCCCGAACGAAAGCCCCTTTTTCTACTAGTGTTCACAACACAAAACTTAACAGAAAATCTCATGAGCTCCGTTAGCGAAATAAAACAAACCACCACTTTAAGGTACTGTAATAAAACTTATTTATTTATATAGCTAAAAAAATCTACCATAGAGAAGTTGGAATACAGTAGGTTTAACACCAATATAAATAAAGAATGAGTTCATTACAGTACCTTAAAGTGGTGTCTTTTTTCTTACACTAACGGAGCTCATGAGATTTTCTGTTGAAGTTTTGTGTTGTGAAGTTTTCAAGTTTTTGGGTAAAGATTTGATGGATTTTGGAACAAGGAGTGGCAAGAGCCTAAGCTTGGGGATGCCCAAGGCACCCCAAGGTAAAATTCAAGGACAACTAAAAGCCTAAGCTTGGTGATGCCCCGGAAGGCATCCCCTCTTTCGTCTTCGTCTATCGGTAACTTTACTTGATGCTATATTTTTATTCACCACATGATATGTGTTTTGCTTGGAGCGTATTGTATGATTTGAGTCTTTGCTTTTTAGTTTACCACAATCATCCTTGCTGTACACACATTTTGGAGAGACACACATGAATCGGAATTTATTGGAATACTCGATGTGCTTCACCTATATCTTTTGAGCTAGATAATTTTGCTCTAGTGCTTCACTTATATCTTTTTAGAGCACAGTGGTGGTTTTATTTTATATAAATTATTGATCTGTCATGCTTCACTTATATTATTTTGAGAGTCTTTTAGAACAGCATGGTAATTTGCTTTGGTTAAAAATTTAGTCCTAAAGTGATGAGCATCCAAGATAGGTATAATAAAAACTATCATATAAAGTGCATTGAATACCATGAGAAGTTTGATTCTTTATGATTGTTTTGAGATATGAAGATGGTGATATTAGAGTCATGCTAGTTGAGTAGTTGTGAATTTGAGAAATACTTGTGTTAAAGTTTGTGATTCCCGTAGCATGCACGTATGGTGAACCGTTATGTGATGAAGTCGGAGCATGATTTATTTATTGATTGTCTTCCTTATGAGTGGCGGTCAGGGACGAGCGATGGTCTTTTCCTACCAATCTATCCCCCTAGGAGCATGCGCGTAGTACTTTGTTTTGATAACTAATAGATTTTTGCAATAAGTATGTGAGTTCTTTATGACTAATGTTGAGTCCATGGATTATACGCACTCTCACCCTTCCACCATTGCTAGCCTCTCTAATACCGCGCACCTTTCGCTGGTATCATACACCCACCATATACCTTCCTCAAAACAGCCACCATCCCTACCTATCATGGCATTTCCATAGCCATTCCGAGATATATTGCCATGCAACCTTCCACCGTTCCATTTATTATGACACGCTCCATCATTGTCATATTGCTTTGCATGATCATGTAGTTGACATCGTATTTGTGGCAAAGCCACCTTTATAATTCTTTCATACATGTCACTCTTGATTCATTGCATATCCCGATACTCCGCCGGAGGCATTCACATAGAGTCATATTTTGTTTTAAGTATTGAGTTGTAATTCTTGAGTTGTAAGTAAATAAAAGTGTGATGATCATCATTATTAGAGCATTGTCCCAAGTGAGGAAAGGATGATGGAGACTATGATTCCCCCACAAGTCGGGATGAGACTCCGGACTAAAAATAAAAAAATAAAAAGAAAAAAAGAGGCCATAAAAAAAGGAGAGAAAGGCCCAAACAAAAAAAAGAGAAGAGAGAGAAAAAGAGAGAAGGGACAATGTTACTATCCTTTTACCACACTTGTGCTTCAAAGGAGCACCATGATCTTCATGATAGAGAGTCTCCTATGTTGTCACTTTCATATACTAGTGGGACTTTTACATTATAGAACTTGGCTTGTATATTCCAATGATGGGCTTCCTCAAAATGCCCTAGGTCTTCGTGAGCAAGCGAGTTGGATGCACACCCACTTAGTTTCTTTTGTTGAGCTTTCATACACTTATAGCTCTAGTGCATCCGTTGCATGGCAATCCCTACTCACTCACATTGATATATATTGATGGGCATCTCCATAGCCCGTTGATACGCCTAGTTGATGTGAGACTATCTTCTTCTTTTTGTCTTCTCCACAACCACCATTCTATTCCACATATAGTGCTATGTCCATGGCTCACGCTCATGTATTGCATGAAGATTGAAAAAATTTGAGAACATCAAAAGTATGAAACAATTGCTTGGCTTGTCATCGGGGTTGTGCATGATTTAAATATTTTGTGTGATGAAGATAGAGCATAGCCAGACTATATGATTTTGTAGGGATAACTTTCTTTGGCCATATTATTTTGAGAAGACATGATTGCTTTACTAGTATGCTTGAAGTATTATTATTTTTATGTCAATATTAAACTTTTGTCTTGAATCTTTCGGATCTGAACATTCATGCCACAATAAAGAAAATTACATTGAGAATTATGCTAGGTAGCATTCCACATCAAAAATTCTATTTTTATCATTTACCTACTCGAGTACGAGCAAGAATTAAGCTCGGGGATGCATGATACGTCTCCAACGTATCTATAATTTTTTATTGTTCCATGCTATTATATTATCTATTTTGGATGTTTAATGGGCTTTATTATGCACTTTTATATTATTTTTGGGACTAACCTACAAACCGAAGGCCCAGTGCAAATTGCTGTTTTTTTGCCTATTTCAGTGTTTCGCAGAAAAGGAATGTCAAACAGAGTCCAGACGGAATGAAACCTTCGCGAGGATCGTTTTTGGAACAAATACCATCCAGGAGACTTGGAGTGGATGTCAAGGAAGCAACGAGGCGGCCAAGAGGTAGGAGGGCGCGCCCAGGGGGCTAGGCGCGCCCCCTTCCTCGCGGGCCCCTCGTGGCTCCACCGACCTACTTCTTTCGCCTATATATACTCTTATACCCTGAAAACATCCAAGGGCACCACGAAACACTTTTTCCACCGCCGCAACCTTCTGTACCTGTGAGATCCCATCTTGGGGCCTTTTTCGATGGTCCGCCGGAGGGGAATCGATCACGGATGGCTTCTACATCAACACCATAGCCTCTCCGATGATGTGTGAGTAGTTTACCACAGACCTTCGGGTCCATAGTTATTAGCTAGATGGCTTCTTCTCTCTCTTTGGATCTCAATACAAAGTTCTCCTCGATTCTCTTGGAGATCTATTCGATGTAATACTTTTTGCGGTGTGTTTGTCAAGATCCGATGAATTGTGGGTTTATGATCAAGATTATCTATGAACAATATTTGATTCTTCTCTGAATTCTTATATGCATGATTTGATATCTTTGCAAGTCTCTTCGAATTATCAGTTTGGTTTGGCCTACTAGATAGATCTTTCTTGCAATGGGAGAAGTGCTTAGCTTGGGGTTCAATCTTGCGGTGTCCTTTCCCAGTGATAGCAGGGGCAGCAAGGCACGTATTGTATTGTTGCCATCGAGGATAGAAAGATGGGGTTTATATCATATTGCTTGAGTTTGTCCCTCTACATCATGTCATCTTGCCTAATGCGTTACTCTGTTCTTATGATCTTAATACTCTACATGCATGTTGGATAGCGGTCGATGTGTGGAGTAATAGTAGTAGATGCAGAATCGTTTCGATCTACTTGTCGTGGATGTGATGCCTATATACATGATCATGCCTAGATATTCTCATAACTATGCACTTTTCTATCAATTGCTCGACAGTAATTCGTTCACCCACCGTAGAATATGCTATCTTGAGAGAAGCCACTAGTGAAACCTATGGCCCCCGGGTCTATTTTCCATCATATCATTATTTTGCAATCTTTATTTTGCAACCTTTATTTTCCAACCTATACCATAAAAATACCAAAAATATTTATTTTATTATCTCTATCAGATCTCACTTTTGCAAGTGGCAGTGAAGGGATTGACAACCCCTTTATCGCGTTGGTTGCAAGGTTCTTATTTGTTTGTGCAGGTACGAGGGATTTGCGTGTGAGCTCCTACTGGATTGATACCTTGGTTCTCAAAAACTGAGGGAAATACTTACGCTACTTTGCTGCATCACCCTTTCCTCTTCAAGGGAAAACCAACGCATGCTCAAGAGGTAGCAATCAACTATTAAGGGCTAAGCAAAGGGGGAAGAGTGCGTCCGCCACACCTTGGAAGGCCTGTATGTGGCCGCCCCCATGGGTTACCGGTGAGCTCCTGGGCGGATCCCGGCCAATCTTATTTCTCAGCGCCCATCTGGCCGCGTCCCCAGTCACAGGAGTGTGATGTGTTGTGATCCTAAAGCGCTTATGGGTTGGACCGAGCTTTCCCTTTTCCTCATTCATGATTGATATGTTGGATTTGTATCAAAATTCTAGTTGACACACCTCACCCCTACATCTCAGACCTATTTGGCTATTTTCATGCATTTTGTAAGAGGCTTTTCTCGAGGAGCTACCGGATCGAGTAGACCATCTTTCGCCACTTCTTCTAGCTCTATTACACGGGCCAGAGCATGCATGAGCCTAGTAGAAGTTCCTTTCCATTCATTTGGAAATTGCGGACATATGTTTTATCGTACCGCTGCTCCCCTCCCGCGATGAAACTGCCAAATGGTGGTTCAACATGGAATGGATGTCATCCTTCCACCTTTCAACAACACCATAGTTGTCCCCTTAATCGAGTGACAGACACCTCCCTCCTTTTTGGATTCTATTATATCTATGATTCGGTCCTTTAACATTGTGAGCCGTCGGGGCCTCAACCTTCCCATGGCGGCCGCCTTTGAAGCTTTGATCGTCTCTAGCCGGGATGGGGGCCTTTGTTCCTGATTCGTGGGGTGACTGTAAATTTCCCCTTCCTCGCCCCTTGCCTTCTTTTCATCGTGGCTTACGGTCCCAACCAAAATCGCTTCTTAGGTGTGTCATGTGTAGGATCGAAAGTATGTCTAGAGGGGGGGTGATTAGACTACTTGACCAAATAAAAATCTAGCCTTTACCCAATATTAAGTCTTGGCAGATTTTAGCAGCTTTGCACAAGTCAAGCAATCAACCTACACATGCAATTCTAAGAGTATAGCAGCGGAATGTAAAACATTGCACATGAAGGTAAAGGGAGGAGTTAGAGGGAGCAAACACAATGTAGACACGGAGATTTTTGGCGTGGTTCCGATAGGTGGTGCTATCGTACATCCACGTTGATGGAGACTCCAACCCACGAAGGGTAACGGCTGCGCGAGTCCACAGAGGGCTCCACCCACGAAGGGTCCATGAAGAAGCAACCTTGTCTATCCCACCATGGCCATCGCCTAAGAAGGACTTTCCTCACTAGGGTAGATCTTCACGAAGTAGGCGATCTCCTTGCCCGTACAAACTCCTTGGTTCAACTCCACAATCTTGACGGAGGCTCCCAAGTAACACCTAACCAATCTAGGAGACACCACTCTCCAAAAGGTAATAGATGGTGTGTTGATGATGAACTTCTTGCTCTTGTGCTTCAAATGATAGTCTCCCTAACACTCAACTCTCTCTCACAGATTTGGATTTGGTGGAAAGATGATTCGAGTGGAAAGCAACTTGGGGAAGGCTAGAGATCAAGATTCTTGTGGTTGGAATGGACTATCTTGGTCTCAACACATGAGTAGGTGGTTCTCTCTCAGAAAATGTATGCTGGAAGTGTAGGCACGTTCTGATGGCTTTCTCCACGAAGGAAGAATGAGAGGAGGGTATTTATAGCCTCCACACAAAATCTAACTGTTACACACAAATCACCAAACTCGATGGGACCGAATCATGAAACTCGGTCGGACCGATTTAGTTCAAAATGTGGACGTTAGGATTTTTGGTGGGACTGACATGTCAACTCGGTGGGACCGATTTCGTTAGGGTTAGGGCATAACGTAATCTCGGTGAGACCGATTACACAAACTCGGTGGGACCAATTTTGGTAATAAGCTAACTAGAGAGTTGGTCAAGCAAACTCGGTGGGACCGATTCGCTCATTTTGGTGAGACCGAAACGTTATGAAAGGGAAACAGAGAGTTTGCATTGCGAACTCGGTGGGACCGATCGCTCATCTCGGTTAGACCCAAAACGTTACGAAGGGAAACAGAGAGTTTGCAATCCCATCTCGGTGAAACCGAGATCCCTATCGGTGGGACCGAAGTGACTAGGGTTTCTGGCAGTGGCTATGTCAAATGAACTCGGTGGCGTCGGATATATCAAATCTGTGGGGCCGAGTTTGACTTTTGGTTTGGGACATATGTGGATATGAGAAAGTGGTTGAGGGTTTTTGGAGCATATCACTAATCACTTTGAGCAAGCAAGTCCTTAAGCAACACCTCATCCCCTTTTAATAGAAAATGTAGAGTCCCGAGCTTTGAGCTTGAGCCAATCCTTTGTCCTTAGCATTTTGAGGGGTCCACATTTCTAATCCATGCCATGCCAATCATTGAATTTCCTGCAATAATCATCTTGAAGTAGCATTAGTTCAATGAGCTATATGTTGTTAGGAATTACCAAAACCACCCAGGGATAGTTGCACTTTCAATCTCCCCCTTTTTGGTAATTGATGACAACATATAGATCAAAGCTTCGACAAATGATAATAAGGTTGATATACATCGTCGCTTTGAGAAGTATGTGATAAGCAAGAGCTCCCCCTAAATTTTTGCATTATTTGATATTTGCTTTTGAATGCAAATGCACAATCGATTAGGATCATGGGTTACTCTTCCATGTCACATACATCTTGGCGAAGCGCTCAAAATGATATAAATTAAAAGCATGCACTCATCACCAAGCAAAGTGAATGATCATATATAAATATAAAAGATAATATCATCCAAGAAAACATTAAATTAGCATATGATCAAACACATGATCATACAAGTATCTCACACACATAGATATAATGTATCAAGCAAGCACACAATAAAGTATCAACCAAAAAGCAAGAGAGACAAAAGAAGCAAAACACTCTCTCTCTCGAAGCCTATGATCTATACATTTCTCCCCCTTTGGCAACAAGTTACCAAAAAGTTCGAAAATGCATAGTGCTATTCGTCTCACAGGCTTGGTCTTCAGGAGGTGGTGTAGAGAGAACTCCAAGGACAAAGGCATCAGTGGATGTAGCTGGAGGTGGTGGAGTGGCTGCTGGAGGTGGCACTGAAGCTGTAGCTGCTGGTGCAGATGAAGTATCTATAGTATCTGGCATTGGCATTGCAGCTGACCTCTGACCTCTTGACACTCGCTGAAAAGCATCTGTAGTTGCCTTCCCTTTCCTCTCTTCTGCTTCCTCCTGGAGCTGCTCAACTGCTCTCTCTGTATCTCAGTGACCTTCAGATCAAGATAATAAAACTTGGTCTCTATGATCCTCTCCAAGCTCTCCTGATTCTGAGTCAGGGTGGCCAAGCCCTTCTCAATCCTCAATGTAGCTTGAATCAGATAGGCTAGTTGATCTTGTTTGCTCTTCAAGAACACTTGAGATGCCTCTTCAGCACTTGGCATCTTTGCAGCTTTTTCTGCCTTTGCCTTAGCTCTCTTCTCTTGTGCTTGCACTGAAGTGGGATCCTCTTCATTCATTTCAACTGTGTTGTCTTCAAATTCTGGATGCAAAGGTAAATGCTCCTTGTCCAACAAGTAAGTGCCTGTGCCCATCTTGGAGTTGATGAGCACCTGAATGTGTGGAGCATACCCACAAGATCTCTTTTGATCTGCAGCTGTCCTCTTGATTGTTTCAACAATCAGGCTCATAACTTTGATTTTCTGAGGCACATCAAATATTTGCAGCAAGTTGATTGAATGTCCTCTGATCATCTTGTGATCTCCATATTTGGGCAACAGAGTATGCCTCAAGATTGTGTTGATAGTAGCTAGACCAGACAGAAAATAGTGCACAGATCCAAACTTGTGTGTTTCCAAAGCTTTGTCTGGGATCTCCTTGTACATATTTGCCAGAGAGTTGTGGTCTTTCTTCTTCTTGGCATACACATCCAAATCATGTTTATGCTCTTCTGGGGCATTGATCAACTTGGCCCAGTCATCAACAGTTGACTGGTACCTTGTACCTTCAGACATCCATACAATTCTACCATCTGGATAGAAATGAGCAGTGGAGTAGAATTGCATGATTAGATCATCATTCCATTTTGTAAACTTTTGACCCACAAACTTGTCAACACCACAAGCTTTGAAGCTGTCATGTACACCTAGGAAATAGTCTTCATTTTCATCAATGAACTTCCAATCAGCCCATTTCATATCACACACTATAGGCTTCTTGTCAAGCAGAACTGTCTCATAGAAATCTTGTTGTTCTCTGGTGTGAAACCTGTAGTCCACAGCAGTCTTTCTTCTTACAGCATAGGAATCATTCTGCCTCCAAAGTCTCAGACCAGCATCCTTTCTGAGTTTAATATCTTCTGCCACTGGATGGCTGTCATTATGGTCTGGAATCTTTGGTTTGAGCTTTCTCAGCACTTGGGCTTCAGCATCTTCTTCTTCAACTTCAGGCACTGGGGCCTTGTTCTTCTCTTCAGCTGGGATGTTCCTGGTGCTTCTCTTGGGTGCAGACTTGGTGGCTTGAGCAGCATCTTTGGGAGCAGTTTTGGGCTTAGAAGCAGTAGCCCCTGACATAATAGCATCTCCCATAAGCTTTTGGGACTTGGGTGCTGGTGCAGCATCCTCTTCCTCTTCTTCTTCTTCATCTGAATCTCTCATCATGGAGGGTTTGCCAATGACTCTGGCAATGGTCTTCCTGGCCCTCTCTTTCCTTTTCTTGCCTTCACCAGTTTCCTTAGGTTCAAGAGTGAACTCCATAGTTTCTTCTACAGCAGCTTTCCTTGGCTTGGATGTTGACACTCTCTTGGCAGGTGCCTTCTTATGCATACCAGGCTTTCTTGCAGAAGCAGTGCCATATTCCTTCTTCAGCACTTTCTTCCTTGAGGTGGCCTCATCCTCAACAGCCACATAGTCCTCATCCTCAGAGTCTGAGGTTCTCTTCTTCCTTGTTCTAGTGGCTGCCTTGGGCAAATTGCTTGGAGTGCTCCTGCTGCCTTCATCATAGCTGCTAGAGGGACTAGTGCCCTCACTCATATGCACTTGCTCTTCAGATCTGTTCTGGCTATCACTTGGTCAGACATCTTGGCAAGCAAACTGACAGCAGACCCTGTGAATAGATATAGATGAGATAGAGTGGATGAGCATCACAAAGTGCAGAGTTTTTGCAAAACAGATGAGTCAAAAACTTAGTTTAGTTCTCCACAGAAATCATTTCGGAGCTACCGATTTGTTAAACTCGGTGACATCGAAGCAACTTTTGGAGTCTAAACTACTGAACTCGGTCAGACCGAGTCACAGTTCGGTGACTCCAAGATTGCTAGGGTTTCACAGAGAGTTGAACTCGGTCACATTGATTTGCAGCTTTCGGTCAGACTGAAAAGTGCAAGTGCAATGGCCTAAGCCAAATCGGTGAGACCGATTTCTACAACTCGGTTGGTCCAAGATGAATTCGGCGGAAACCCAACCCTAAATTTTCGAATCAAATCTAATCTAGGGGATGATTTCTTATGGATAGACTGATCTCATACGTGGCAAAGATCATGGCAAAGCAATGTGCTAAGAATCGGAGTGAGGAATTAGCACAAAGAATAGAACTCATACCCTAGTTCGGCGGTGAGTTCACTACGGCGACAACGGCGGGGCTGAATCCCGTTGACGGCGATGGAAACTAGCGGTGGGAGGTCGCTGGTGACGAGAAGAAGATCCGGAGACCCGAGGCGGCAGAGTAGGATAGGCGCGGGCTGACAGGTTTTGAAGAAATTTCCAAAATCTCACCCCTCGGTATATATATCCCGACCCTGTCGGTGTGACCCAGTGGAACAACTCGGTGGCACCGAGATGCAGAATTGCAAGCGGTTACTGCAAGTCAGTGTGACCGAAATGTTCAAATCGGTTGCACTGAGATGGAAAACCTAGATCAACTCAGTGAACTCGGTGTGACCGAAGTGGGTGAATCGGTCAGACCGAAATGCACAGAGAGGTTTTGGAAGTTTAAGTCTATGACGAATCGGGGACTCCGAGTGCTCTTCACACAGGGTGGTTCGAATCTGACTTGATCAAACTGTGTGATGTAGCATGAATAGAGTTTGAGACGAGAAAAGCATAGATAGCTAGAGGGAGTAGTTAGGCATTCTTGTCCATCCATTTGGCAAAAGAGAAAGAGCCAAACAATCAAAGCAACAAATGGGTGTCCTCGAATGAGTAAAGTATGCATCCAACATGCTCACACAATAAAATGGCAAATGAAATATGTGACGAAGCATGCACAAACATTCTAGCATGTATCAAGCAATTGGCGATGACTAGGTCATCTATATATGAGTATATTGACTTAGGAGTCAAATGAGAACATTTGATCATAGGTCATACTCATCACTTAGGCACAAGTGGGGTTACCACTTTTACATAAAGCATTGATGTGTTCACACCATTAGAGTTGCTTTAGCTCAATTTATTAGAGTAAAGCTCCCCCTAGATGTGATATCCTCCCTAAGAGGGATGAACTAACCTTGGGTTTTGTCGATGATGACTTCATGTAGGTGTTGAAGATGTGGACGCTCAATGTTGATATAGATCATTTGGAGCAGTCCATTGGAGTGAGTTGCACTTTCAATACCTAAACGGGTTAGTCCCACAAGGAACAAACAAGGATATCCATAGACATAGAATGAAGTTCATATATGATGATGTCCATGAAAGCATTAGGTTACCTTGTCCCTTGTCTTACCAACAAGAGGGTTTGTGACTCCTTGAACTAGTGCAAGATGTGAAAGTTGTTTGCACTTGTCCTTGCCAAAATGATATGAGTGAAGTATGTTGGCGGAGTCACCCTCAAGAACTCTCTAGTTCTTTTTCTTTGGGATCCACATCATATTGATGGGAATCCTTGGAGTTGTAGTCGTACTTGATGAAGTAGAACTTGATGTTGTCTTGGGAACCCACTTGACCAAGGCCTTGGGAGCTTCTTCAAATGCATCAATCTCCTCTTGAAGCTTATCCTTGCCTTTTTGCTTGTGGTATTGTGGTGGAATATCATCTTGAGCTTGTGTCCCTTGGAAGGAAGTAGGATCATACTTCTCTTGTTGAGGAACAAACTTCGTCTTGGGGTATTGATCTTCTTCCCACTCAACTCCATTAGCATTGAACTTTCGTTCAAAACCAACACATTGATTCTTCCGGTGCCTTCCTTGCTTGCGTACAATTTCCTCAAATTGCTTACTTCCAGCAAGGCTCTTGTAACCACCTTTCTCTATAATTCCCTTCAATAAGCTATTTTCTTGCTCAAGTGTAACTTGGCTAAAAGAATCGTTAGTGGAATCAAGAGAACTACTAGAAGCAACAACATTAGATTTAGCATGATTATTGTTACTTCTAGAAGAAGAATCATTCTTACTCGTGTTGCTAGTTTTAACTTGTGGCATGTAAGTGGACAAGAGTAAATGCTTGGCAGTGTAAGAAGAACTTTTCTTGCGAAGATCATTGCTACCTCTTGAGCATGCGTTGGTTTTCCCTTGAAGAGGAAAGGGTGATGCAGCAAAGTAGCGTAAGTATTTCCCTCAGTTTTTGAGAACCAAGGTATCAATGCAGTAGGAGGCCACACGCAAGTCCCTCGTACCTACACAAACAGATAAGAACCTTGCAACCAACGCGATAAAGGGGTTGTCAATCCCTTCACGGCCACTTGCAAAAGTGAGATCTGATAGAGATGATAAGATAATATTTTTGGTATTTTATGGTAAAAATTAAAAGTAAAGGTTGCAAAATAAACGGCGCCAGAAATCGCTAGTTGTCGGGAGATTAAGATGATGGAAGATAGACCCCGGGGCCATAGGTTTCACTAGTGGCTTCTCTCAAGATAGCATAAGTATTACGGTGGGTGAAAAAATTACTGTCGAGCAATTGATAGAAAAGTGCATAATTATGAGAATATCTAGGCATGATCATGTATATAGGCATCATGTCCGCAACAAGTAGACCGACTCCTGCCTGCATCTACTACTATTACTCCACACATCGACCGCTATCCAGCATGCATCTAGAGTATTAAGTTCATAAGGACAGAGTAACGCATTAGGCAAGATGACATGATGTAGAGGGATAAACTCAAGCAATATGATATAAACCCCATCATTTTATCCTCGATGGCAACAATACAATAAGTGTCGGTTCCCCTTCTGTCACTAGGATCGAGCAACGCAAGATTGAACCCAAAGCTAAGCACTTCTCCCATTGCAAGAAAGATCAATCTAGTAGGCCAAACCAAACTGATAATTCGAAGAGACTTGCAAAGATAACCAATCATACATAAAAGAATTCAGAGGAGATTCAAATATTGTTCATAGATAATCTTGATCATAAACACACAATTCATCGGATCTCGACAAACACACCGCAAAAAGAGTTACATCGAATAGATCTCCAAGAAGATCGAGGAGAACTTTGTATTGAGATCCAAAGAGAGAGAAGAAGCCATCTATCTAATAACTATGGACCCGAAGGTCTGTGGTAAACTGCTCACACATCATCGGAGAGGCTACGGTGTTGATGTAGAAGCCCTCCATGATCGATGCCCCCTCCGGCGGAGCGCTGGAAAAGGCCCCAAGATGGGATCTCACGGGTACAGAAGGTTGCGGCGGTGGAAATAGGGTTTTGTGGTTCTCCCCGATGTTTTCAGGGTATATGAGTATATATAGGCGAAGGAAGTCGGTCAGGAGAGCCACGAGGGGCCCACGAGGGTGGGGGCGCGCCTCCCTGCCTCGTGGCCTCCTCGGTTGTTTCTTGACGTCCACTCCAAGTTCTCTGGATCACGTTTGTTCCAAAAATCACGTTCTCGAAGGTTTCATTCCGTTTGGACTCCGTTTGATATTCCTTTTCTGCGAAACACTGAAATAGGCAAAAAACAGCAATTTGCACTGGGCCTTGGGTTAATAGGTTAGTCCCAAAAATAATATAGAAGTGTATAATAAATCCCATTAAACATCCAAAACAGAATATATAATAGCATGGAACAATCAAAAATTATAGATACGTTGGAGACGTATCAATCATCATTGATAGCTTTTAAGAACCCATGCTCTTGCTCAAGGTTGAGCTTTTCAAAGCGTAGCTTTTCATGAGTCTTTAAAAGTTCTCGATGATCTTCCAAGGTAGTTTCATGAGCTAACTTAAGAGTGTTTAGTTCTTTAGTTAGAAGCTCAATCTCTTTCTTATCATCGTCATTCGTTTTATCTTGATTATCATGATTAATAGCAAGTTCATCATAGTTTTCATCACTAGATTTGTCAACAAGTAAATCATCATCACCTAGCAAATCATCTTCATCACTATTGAAATCAACATACTCGGGGTGAGATACCTTTGGGCCTTTAGCCATGAAGCGTCTTCCAATTCCTTCATTTGGTGAGTCAAATATGTCGTAGGAGTTGGTTGACACAAGTGCTAGACAGGCAACACCTTCATCTTGAGTATATTCGGAGTCGGAGTGATAACTTCTTTCGGAGAGATGATCGGAATCGGAGCTGGATACCCATTCACCAACGTGACCTTGATGTCTTCATTTTGTGTAGCTCTTTGATGATTTGTCCTTCCTTTCTGAATCCTTGCTTCTCCGAGAGGTTCTTCGTTCATAACGATCATCTCTGCTCCTTCTCTCTCTTGGAGGTGATTCTTATCTTCTACTTCTTCTTTTGGGTGAATCTTCTCTTCTTTTGTAGGGAGCCGTACACTCATTGGAGTAGTGTTCGGGTCTTCCACAATTGTAGCAATTACGTTCACGACTCGAAGATCTTTTGTCATTGTAGGACCTTGACTTGGAACTTCTTTCCTTGCTTCTACTCTTGTAGAACTTGTTGAAATTCTTCACCATTAGGCTCAATTCCTCATTGAAGATTTGTTTCTCAGTTGATGATGTAGGAGCATCACATGAGGCTTTGTAAGCACCACTTGCTTGTTGTGAAGCTCTTCCTTATCCTTGAGTGACATCTCATGAGTAACAATTCTTCCAATGACTTTCGTAGGCTTGAGATCTTTGTAATTGGGCATCATTTGGATCAATGTGCACACGGTATCATATTTTCCATCCAAGGCTCTTAGGATCTTCTTGATGATGAATCTGTCGGTCATATCTTCACTTCCTAAGCCGACAATCTCATTTGTGATGAGAGCAAGCCTAGACTACATTTCAGCGACACCTTCACCATCCTTCATTTTGAACTTGTCAAGCGGACTTTGAAGCACATCCAATTTGGATTCCTTGACGGAGTCGGTACCTTCGTGCATATCAATCAAAGTATCCCAAATTTCCTTTGCATTCTCAAGAAGGCTGATTTTGTTGAATTCTTCGGGGCACAATCCGTTGAAGAGGATATCTCAAGCTTGAGCATTGTATTGCAGCATCTTCAACTCTTCCGCGATAGCTTCACGGTTCGGTTCTCTCCCATCAAAGAATTCACCTTGCAAGCCAATACACACAATAGCCCAAACGGCGGGGTTATGTCCAAGAATATGCATTTTCATCTTATGCTTCCAACTAGCAAAATTAGTACCATCAAAGTAAGGACCTCTACGGTGGTAATTTCCCTTGCTAGACGCCATACTCTCCTAGGTTGTGAAGCCAAGGCTATGATCACCAAAAGCTATGGAAATCAAGACAAATGGAGACGTAGCTCTGATACCACTTGTAGGATCGAAAGTATGTCTAGAGGGGGGTGATTAGACTACTTGACCAAATAAAAATCTAGCCTTTTCCTAATTTTAAGTCTTGGCAGATTTTAGCAGCTTTGCACAAGTCAAGGAATCAACCTACACATGCAATTCTAAGAGTATAGCAACGGAATGTAAAACATTGCACATGAAGGTAAAGGGAGGAGTTAGAGGGAGCAAACACAATGTAGACATAGAGATTTTTGGCGTGATTCCGATAGGTGGTGCTATCGTACATCCACATTGATGGAAACTTCAACCCACGAAGGGTAACGGCTGCGCGAGTCCACGGAGGGCTCCACCCACGAAGGGTCCATGAAGAAGCAACCTTGTCTATCCCACCATGGCCATCACCCACGAAGGACTTTCCTCACTAGGGTAGATCTTCACGAAGTAGGCGATATCCTTGCCTGTACAAACTCCTTGGTTCAACTCCACGATCTTGACGGAGGCTCCCAAGTAACACCTAACCAATCTAGGAGACACCACTCTCGAAAAGGTAATAGATGGTGTGGTGATGATGAACTCCTTGCTCTTGTGCTTCAAATGATAGTCTCCCCAACACTCAACTCTCTCTCACAGATTTGGATTCGGTGGAAAGATGATTTGAGTGGAAAGCAACTTGGGGAAGGCTAGAGATCAAGATTCTTGTGGTTGGAATGGAATATCTTGGTCTCAACACATGAGTAGGTGGTTCTCTCTCAGAAAATGTATGCTGGAAGTGTAGGCACGTTCTGATGGCTTTCTCCACGAATGAAGAATGAGAGGAGGGGTATTTATAGCCTCCACACAAAATCTAACCGTTACACAAAAATCACCAAACTCGGAGGGACCGAATCATGAAACTCGGTTGGACCGATTTAGTTCAAAATGTGAACATTAGGATTTTCGGTGGGACCGACATGTCAACTCGGTGGGACCGATTTCATTAGGGTTAGGGCATAACGTAATCTCGGTGAGACCGATTACACAAACTCGGTGGGACTGATTTTGGTAACAAGCTAACCAGAGAGTTGGTCAGGCAAACTCGGTGGGACCGATTCGCTCATTTCGGTGAGACCGAAACGTTACGAAAGGGAAACAGAGAGTTTGCATTGCGAACTCGGTGGGACCGATCACTCATCTCGGTCAGACAAAAACATTACGAAGGGAAACAGAGAGTTTGCAATCCCATCTCGGTGAGACCGAGATCCCTATCGGTGAGACCGAAGTGACTAGGGTTTCTGGCAGTGGCTATGTCAAATGAACTCGGTGGCGCCGGATATATCAAATCGGTGGGGCCGAGTTTGACTTTTGGTTTGGGACATATGTGGATATGAGAAAGTGGTTGAGGGTTTTTGGAGCATATCACTAAGCACTTTGAGCAAGCAAGTCACTAAGCAACACCTCATCCCCTTTTAATAGCATTGGCTTTTCCTATGGACTCAATGTGATCTTTGATCACTAAAATAGAAAATGTAGAGTCCTGAGCTTTGAGCTTGAGCCAATCCTTTGTCCTTAGCATTTTGAGGGGTCCACATTTCTAATCCATGCCATGCCAATCATTTAACTTCTTGAAATAATCATCTTGAAGTAGCATTAGTTCAATGAGCTATATGTTGTTAGGAATTACCAAAACCACCCAGGGATAGTTGCACTTTCATCGTGCCGATGGATGACTTGCAGTGGGTGAGGCCTTGGGGCATGTGTGCCGAGAAGGGTCCTGGCTACCTCGGCGGCCGGCGGGATTTCGTGTTGAGGCCACTTTAGCAAATGTTTGATGCGGCTAGAGTGCCTTACTGATGGAAGTTTTGTCTCCAACGCTTCAAGTGTTCCTTTTGCGTTGCCTTTGGTGAGATTTATTAACTTTCTACATGTGCTTGTTGTGGTAGCTTCATCGTCAAGGAGTCAGCGTTGTAGAGGTCCCAGACACGACGGTGATAGATGATGAGAATGTTAGGTGGTCTTTTGATTATGTTTGGATCGCCGCAACTGGCAGCCATGGGGGCATCGACGCAGTGGAACTGGAAGCCACGAGACCAACGGGAAGTAGCTTTATATGGTATGTGCATATTTCTAGTTCATCAATTTATATACTTTTTGTGTTGTATAAGGTGTATTTTCATTATCAAGTTGACATTTCAAGAATATGATTGGTGGAGTAGCTTTACATCAATAACTCTTACTTTTAGTGTTAGGTATTGCATGGCAAGTGACCGAGAGAGTGGGTACATACCCACAAGCAGCTAATAATTGAGCACTTGTTTGGTGTGTGTGAAGCAATTCAACATGGATCCGTATAAAAATGGGTGCCTTTTGGTGGTAGTGTTTATATATATTAACACTCGTGCCATATTTGGGTTTATTCATCACTATGTCGGTTGCTAGTGGCCGTGCATTCTACTTTTTGTTCCTGGTGCACTCTCAATAATTTATTATTTCAAGCAATGCAAAACAAAGATGTTGAAGATGGAAAAAATTGTTCAGTCAAAACCATTGATAATCATTCAAGCTATAGGTATCTCATAGGACAAACATTGCCAAAAACTTCCACGGAGTTGGATGCACCAACGCAATATGTACAATGTTGCATATCAAAGAAACTAAAAATAAATATGAATAATTAAAATATCAAAACTCAAGACATGCTTTAAATTTCTTTTGGACTCATCAACTAGCATGATACGTCTAGCAACATCATATTGCATAATACAACAAAGCCAAGTACCCCGAGAGGGGTAACTGGTAGGTGTTAAATGTGCAATGCCCCAACTTTACGAAATTCATTGATCTATCAATAATTGCCCAGAAAACATAACAGTGCCACTTGAGCTACTAACTAGAGTCCCACTTTATGTTACTAGGTGAAAGAAATGCAACCGAGTCACGTGAACAGGAACATCGCCAATCACTATAAGTTAAAATATTCCAAGTTGCCATGTCACGTTACTGTTTTTTTTGTCAAACCATCTCAAACAATTGCCAAGTACCAATCCTATTTAGCTTGAGTTTCCAAGTAGTGCACGTAAGCAAAACTACCGAGGATATCTTGCGGATAACATGAACTCTTCTTCCATACTGTATCGCCTGGTTGAGTTGTTGCTTCTTTTGTCTCCAGTAAATGTAATGTCTATCATGACATGTTTATTCTCAACTTTCTTCTCCACGACATTATCTAAGGTGTAATCCTCGGATGCACGGAGGCTTTCTAGTGTCAACTCCACTTGCCTCATGGTTGGACGATCCTCTCCTCTTAGTTTTATGCATGCTACCGCAATAGTAGCCACTTTGTTGACTTCCTTGCCACCTTCCTCTATAGCTTGTGGGTCCAATATCTGGTTCAAATTGCCTTCTTCAAACAACGTAACAAAATGTAAAACAAGACCCTCGCCATCAGAGGAAGAATATGAAAATGGTTTCTTCCGAGTTAGCAGTTCCACGAGGACGGCCCCAAAACTGTATACATCACTTTTCTCAGTTAGCCGCCCGGTGTAAAAGTACATAGGGTCCCAATATCCCTTTGTACCTTGAGCCCCGGTCATTACCCCAGATTTCTCCATCGGAATGTACCTTGAAGATCCAAAGTCTGCAACCTTTGCTGTCAAAGTATCATCCAAAAGTATGTTAGCAGACTTGACATCTCTATGTATGATAGGTATTGAAGCAGTTGAGTGAAGATAGGCAAGAGATTTGGCTGTTTCAATGGCTATCCGCAACCTATCACCCCATGGCAATGATCTTGGTCCTTTGACATGAAGATGCTCAGAAAGGGTTCCATTGGATATGAACTCATAGACCAACATTGGGACTTCAGTTTCAAGGCAACAACCGTAGAGTTTAACTACATTTCGATGGTTGATTTGCGACAGTATTGCCACCTCATTTATAAAATCATTGATCTCCTTCTGAAACACCTTCTTGGGTTTCTTGATGGCTACAATGTGTTGGTTTGATAAAATCCCTTTATAAACAATACCATGCCCTCCGCCACCAATCACAAGATCTTTATCAAAATTGTGGGTCGCCTTCTCTAGCTCTTCCAAGGATATGATCATTCTTTCTGCAATACCAACACTTTGGGATACCAATTGCTGCAACAATTGTCCACGGTTTAGTTGGAAGAACTTTCGTTTCAACAATTCAGCCCTATGATGTTTTAATTTCTTGGTACTGAAAAATCCGGCAAGAACTAGAAGTACGAGTCCGGCCCCAATAGCAGCTCCTATTATGATGCTCATACCTAAAAAATATACACAATATAGTTACTCATTTTCTCCTACATGTACCACGCATTTAGGAGAAATGTTGTTGTAGTGCACTCACCTTTAAAGTATGTTTGCCTACGTCCTGTTGGAGACAAGAAAAAAGGAAAGGGAAAGCAAGTAGGAATTAAATCAACTGCTTAATTACATGTACAATAGTATAGCAAAGACTACTTAGCCATGAAATAGGAGCATGTGTTCTAACCTTTGCATCCGTCAATAACGTACGCGTTGCCGTGGTAATCCTCACTACAGTGACATGAATATCCTCTGATCCCTTGTTTGCAGAGGCTGTTCTTGCTCCTGCACATGTCAGGACACTTGAGATATTGATGTCGTGAGCTTACATTAGCTACCGCCCGTGAGCCAATGGGTTGCAACTGCAAAACCTCCCAATCTAGAACCATGGGGACCTCCAAGCTTGGCACAAAATATTTTGTCGACGATGAGCGCAATAGCTGGGCTGATACCCGATGCTTGTCGAACCACCCTTCTTGTGCAATGAATGCATAGGAGTGTGATGATGTCTCATCTGCTGCAGTATTGGGGTCCATCCAATCAATCCATAATTCATGGGGCATTCCATCGTTAGACATAGAGATGCGTGCCTGGCAGCAGCCCATGCCATAGCAGTATTGGTCGTCATCATTGCTACTACCTCCTGCTGCAGGTGGCACCATTGAGGTGATGGCGTAGGTGCGATTCTCGATGTTTGGGGAGCAAAAAGAAGAGCAACCACTCAAGATTGCTGGGTTGCCCGCCCCGGACAGCACTGTCTGCACGCCGCACCCCATGAGGATGAGCTCGTTCCTTGTCGACAACGAGTAAGGCACCTTGTCTCCATGGCCCGTGCTCTCAAATGTGAAGGTTTGTTTTCCTATGCCACTATGGATGTCAAGGACCCTGTCGCTGTTGATTACATGCATGGTGTTGTTATGAAGGGATATGTCAATGACTTGCAGGCTGCCAAGCATCAGCCGCGGGGGGTGTTGGCTTGTGTCACATGTGAGGTTAAACCCTGGCATGTAGCACTCGGCTGGCCCAATGCCGAATGGGTATGGCACACTCACATTGCCGCACGACCTGCTACATTCACCTGCAAGTGGACACAAAAACCTCGATAATCATTATTCATTTAATTGATCAATCTCAGCACAAACATAATTCTAAAGAGCATATAAACGTTGTAGGCAACTTTAGTTTTTTTTCCTTTCCAGTGATGCAACTTTAGAGATGACAATGTGCAAAATTATATAGCTAATTTAATAGATAGTCCGGCCATGTTTCTAAGATTGATTAACCATGAACATCAATATCAATATACTTTATTCCTAGAAAAATATCAATATACTTTAGCTGCTCGAAAGGAGAAGTGTGAAAGAAAGAAAATGATGTTCTCCCCAAATCAAGTAGTGGAAATGTTACTCACGTGTGAGAACACTGAAGCAGCCACCCGGCGAGTAGGCGTCCCCACGGGTTCCATATGAACATTCACATTGAAATGACCCGTCTGTATTGGTACATTTGCCGAAGCACCCATTCTTTTTTGAATTCTCACACTCGTCAATGTCTGCATACACATATAATCTAGTAAGTCAGCGTGTATAAAGCAGGTTAAATTCCGAAATTAACCACATATTTAACTACGATAATATTATTCTGAATACATTATCTAAACATAAATCCAATCAATCTAACCATCAAAAATATCAATCCAATGGATGAGAAAAAAGGGTTTAGGGAAAGGAATGGCTAGAGCCAAGTCGACTGTATTTGTTTTTTGGGTCAGTAAATTCGCTTTCAGCCGTTGGATGGAAAAAAAATGGTTGGATCTCCTTCTACCTCCATCCTGAAGAAATCTATTCATCACCTTCCTTACCACGATCTGTTATTCCTCTGGCCGCCCTCCAGCCCAAGCCGAACCGCATTCCTCCTCCGCCCGCGACCGCCTCGCCGCCCCGCCCTCCCCTCAACCTTCCACCATTGCCAGGCTTGCCGCCGCCTCCGGCCATCTCTCTAAATCTTTCGATTTACCCGATTTTCTCTGGTGAACCTGCAACCCCCCCCCCCCCCCCCCCCCCCCCCCCCCCACACACACACTCTAAGAAAGACAAGGAGACTTCTTCCCCAGCACCCCCTGCACCCTAAGATAGACAAGGAGACTTCTTCCCCTGCACTCTCTCCCCCCTTGCACTCTAAGATAGACGAGACCAAACCTGCCGCCTGCGGCCCCGGTGCTCTGCAGCTGCTGCTTCCTTCTCAACCGAATCGACTAACCTAAATTCTAAATTCAGCGACTTACATCCAGTAAATTTGTTGGGGAAAACGGTGGTTCTAACCTTGGCATCCGTTGGTGATGTAGGGGTTGCCCTCGTAGCCCGTTCTGCAGTAGCACTTGTAGCCGCCTCTTTCACCTCTATTGCACCCAGTGTGGTTGCTCTTGCAGACCGCCTTGCGGGCCGCGTCCCTAGGACACTCCCAGGCCGGCAAGGAACCAGCGTCTGCGTCATCGTCGTCGTCGTCGTCGTCGTGGTGGGCACCCCTAACGATGACCTCCCAGCTGAGGAAAACGGGAACTTCTATTGACGCGGCGGCCTGCGGGTCCGACGACAGCTGCTGCGAGACGCTCCACGGCGAGAACCACTCGTCCCTGGCGATGAACACTCGGGGCGGCCACCGCCCGCCGTCGCGGCTGCGGTTACTCCCGAAGTACTCGAGCTGCACGTCGTAGGAGGTGACGGGGACGAGCTGCTTTTCTCCGGGAGCCACCTCGCGGTCGACGACGACGCGCGCCTGGCAGCACCCGATGCCGGAGCAGAGCATGCTGGTGTCCAGCCTCGACAGCATCTCCGTGTGCCCGTCGAAGCCATTGGGGCACAAGGAGGAGCAGCTGCTCATGGTGACGTTGCCGCTCCTCAGCGTCGCCCGCACGTTGCAGCCCACCAGGACGAGCTGGTTCCCGGCGGACGACAGCGCGTACGGCCCGTCGTCGCCGAGGACGCCTCCTCCGCCGCCGAACATGCCGCGCCCGGCGCCGTCTGTCGGAACGTCGCCGACGTGGACGACGGTCAGCATGTAGAAATTGGGGTCGATGGATTCGATGACCCGCAGGTTGCCGAGGAGGAGCCGCCCGTGGTCGCAGGTTAGGTTGAACCCTGGCATGTAGCACCGGCTGTCCAGGCCGATGCCGAACGGGTACGGCACGCTCATGTTGCCGCACCTGGTCTCGCAGCCCGGCATCCCGATCACCGGCGCCGCCTGGGCTCCGGAGGCGATCACCATGCACGAGCACGACACAACGAGCGCTACTACCGGCGTCGTGAATGACACGGCGGTTCTCCGGCGCGCCATTGAATCTATATAGGGCAGCAAGCGAGCTTCACGGTGGCTCCGTTCCGGTCACTGTGCTTCTGCCACACCGGCCAACTTGTCACTGATCCATCTCTAGTTATAAGGTCGCTCAATGTTCCGGCAGGGAAGCCATCCTGCAGCGTTCACATGTCACCTACCGTTAAGCAACTTCGGTTGAGCATCTCAGCCAGCTGGGAAAAGTTGAACTACTGATAAGTAAACAACTTCAGTTGAGCCTGAAGGTTTCTTCATGAATGCATGTTGCATGCATGCTCGCATTATTAATTAACTGCGTTCACTTTGTCACCTAACACGCGCATGAATGCTTTTTTTTTTGGTTTAACTTTCCCCAAAGAGCAGTATGAACAAATTAGAAGATAACCATGGATGAAGCTTCTGATTCCTTTGATGCCAAGGAAACGTGTTACCTTATCTTATTCCTGATTGTTCCTCTTTAGGGCTCATTCGGATAGAGCAAAACAAAACATAGAAATTAGGCTATAGGATTGTAATAGGATGCATGTCAGTGCTCATAAATTCGCAGGGGCACACATGTCCGAGGCACACGTATGCATCTGACCACTCATTTGCTTCAAGACTGATGCACTAGTTTATGTCATTAATTTTAATCGCCGCACTAGGTCCTTGCATGCCACCTTTTGACACACCCATCTCACCTCCCATGCTTTTCCTTTTGTCTTGTAAATTTGGATCGATTGTATCTTCTGAACCGAAAGTTCAAATTAAGTTTCGTTTGCATATTTGTGTTCGTTGTAACAAGTGTTTATCGACAAGACCAATTTTGAATACATTTCGACATCTTTTCAAAAAAATACCAATTTTTAAATATTAAAACTTGATAGTCGTAATATTAAGTTTTACAAAGTTTTAGCAAATTTTGAAATTTGCGTTTCTTTTTAGTAGTTGAAACTTGCTGAAGTTTTAAAAACTTGTCAAAACGTTGCCCCCCCCCCCCCCCCCCCCCACATGGTTTTATGTTTTAGTTTTGAAACTTACTAATTTTTTCGTTCATTTCTATTAAGTTTTAGCAGTTGAAACATAATGAAACTTTAAAAGCGTGTCAAAACGTATTCAAAATTGGTCTTATTCTAAAGCTCTCGTCTCAAAGAACACGGATATGTAAACGAAACTTAATTTAAACTATCAGTTCAAAAGATACAATAGATTCAGATTTACAAGTCAAAAGGAAAAGCATGGGAGGTGAAGTGGGTGGGGCATGCACTCTCTGCCAAAAGTTGCATGCATGCAGTAATTAAGCTCTAATCACAAAACCACTTTCCGTAATCTTGATGCAATCACACGGCTGCATGCATATATGCCCCCGTGCGACGGACCATCTTCCAACATTTACCAACTTAAATAATAGATCTGACTCATTTCTATGAGCTTGGACCAGACGTGGGGTTTTCTTCAAAAACACAGAAAATGAACAATATTTCTAGGATGCCCGTTTCCCTACAAACTCAATGCACCTATAAGAAATATTACTATGGCCACACATCACCCTGAAAAGCACAGTAGTCAAATTATATCAAATGTTAAATAAAGTATATATTAGATTTTGGCAATGGGGGCTATGATCATGGGATTATGTCTGTTTACAAAAGACACATCTCTTGGTTGTGGGTTTTTTTTTGCCACCACTTACTTTGTACTTTGATAATTTGCCACGTCTTATATTGTAATTAATCTATTGCCACTCTTTACTTTGCACGTTGATCCTTTGCCACTTTTTATCATAAAAACAATACTTGCAACTGGTTGACCTAATATGTGCATAAAACAGTGGACCAAAATACCCTTTGTGTTGGTTTGACCAGCGCATCCAGGTGAAATCAAATCGGAAGGGGATGAGCCGCCGCTGTCGCCTCTGCCGATGGCCGCCTCCCCCTCCTCCTTGCGCCACTCTCCTCCGGTCTGTCCGCGGCCGCGCTGCCGGAGTACCAGATGCCGTCGGCGATGTGGGGCGCCGCTCTGCTCCAATCTGTCCGCGGCGCGTCTGTGTGTCGATGGAATCGATATGCTTCCGCGTGCGTTGGCTGCGTGTTGTGTAACTCGCTGGAATCTATTAAGCAGTGTACGTGCTTGTCTTCCAAAGAATCCATCAAGCAGCCTGTTCTTGGCTAGCTTGTTTATGTACAGCGTGTACATGCTCGCCAGCGCCGCGTGCTGCTGCCGCTGCTTGTGCTCGCCGGAGTTGAGAGGGGAGCGGCGCCACGGCCCATGGAGAAGAAGCAGAGGAGCAGCCACGTGGTCTTCGGGGCGAGAACAACGGCTCTTCCATCATCATGTTGTGGGCGACGAGGCAGTGGAGGTATGCGCGACTACGGCCACCGGATCCACTAGAAACACGTCGGCGCGGTTGATGGGCGCGTTTCAGTTGCTGGAGCACCGCACCAGCGTGTGCCCCCGCCGGCGCGTGTTCTGGTGTCCGCCCAGCACCTGCGTGGTCATGACTCGCGGTTGTGAGCCGGCGGTCATGGTGCAGATCAACCAAGGGAGAGGCAGAGCGGGGCTTGGCCGCCGTCTCCTGGCGTTGTTGCCGGCGAGAGGGTCCGCATGGTCAATCTATAGGGCAGGGATACTTTAGTCATTTTACATGGGACCCGTCCGACACAGGGCAAAAGATCAAAGTACAAAGTAAACAATGGCCACAGATCAATTACTATGTAAAGAGTGGCAAATTATCGAAGTGCAAAGTAAGTGGGGGCAAAAATTCAAAAACCCCGGTTAACAGTACCTTTCCAGATTCTCAAAAAAAGAAACAGTACCTTTCCAGAAAAGAGACACTCATAGATGAAAATTTGCCTCCTTGTAGTAAGGTAGTGAACAGTGAATTATTGAAGACTGAACATAAAACGGGAAAGCTTCAACAGGAGGATATAGTAAGGATGGAAGGTGGTTGTAAATTTTTTTCATACCTAACCATTTACAGTACTAGGTATGAATTTTTTTTACAACTATATCCCCGCAAAATTTTCTTTTTAGTATATAGCTACAATAATATTCTTCGCATGGAAAGAAAAAATAGAACTGTAAAAACAATGGCAGTCAACGAATGGAACTGTTTTTACACGCGCCGTGTCGCCTGCGCAGCCGAGCTCGCCGCAGCCGGCAGCCCGAGCTCCATGCCATGGACATGGGCAGGGCAGAAGAGAGGATGCCAACGGGCGGGGTGGGAGAGAGGGCGCTACTCAGCGCAGAGGCGACGTTGGTGAGAGGGGCATTCATGTTCCACCCCCAACAGCGGCATCGCACACCGACGGTTCCTCCGAACGCAGCCGCCAGCCGCCGACATCTGGCCGCTCGCCATTCCTTCTACAAAGGAAACGGGCGGCGCAGCCTGGAGTCCTGGACCGGCGCGAAGCCATTAAGCCAACGGTGACTTGCCGACGTGCTGCTCCACTGCGCCGGTGTCTGCACGCCAACTGTTCGACGAATTTACTCATCCGCATTCGGAGTGTCTTGCTGAATTTGCGAGCCTTGTTTTGCAGGGTCTGCGGACAGTGGACCAACGGCAGTGAGAGAATCTAGCAGTTTCAGCTGCAAATCAGGCCAGAATTTAAGAGCCTACCGTCGACCGGGCGGTTTCTCCTTGGACTTGTTCGTCTGCCTGCAGGTGAACTTATCCTTCCACTGCCCACAAAAAAAAAAGGAGTTGTCCTTCCACATCTTGGATGCAACTAATGTTCTACTCCCTCCGTTCCTAAATAGTTGTCTTTCTAGACATTTCAACTCGTGGCTACATACGGAGCAAAATGAGTGAATCTACACTCTAAAATATGTCTACATACATCCGTATGTGGTAGTCATTTGAAATGTCTAGAAAGACAACTATTTAGGAACGGAGGGAGTACTATTCTCATTAATCATTTTCTATTCTCCCTATGGCTGGCCTTCAGAAATGTTAACCAAGACTGAAAATTGGTGCTGCAAACATGTACTGATTTAGATACAGGCAACTTATGTTAAATATTGCAAGCAGCCTGGACATCTAAAGGATAACTATGGTGCTAATCTTTGGATTCAGTGAATGTGCATAATGAACCTGGATTGATGGGTGCTTGCATGATTAAATAATAGGAATAGCAGCTCACCAAACCAGCCAATATGTGGTTCTTAAGATTTGCAAGATGTGACTTTCACCTTTGACCGTATATTTCAGATTGAATAGGCCAAAGGTCGTGACACCGGATGTATATGATTTGCTCGCTGTTAGCCGTCCGAGTTCTATATTTCATTGTATATGTAATTCACCAGCTATAAACTATTAGTCAATCATTGAACGTTCCAAGTACTAGAGCTGTTGGCTGTACTCCATTTTGATCCTTCCTTCTCTTCTTTTGCAGCTTGCCCGTTGACTAATCCCCCCTCCCTTGCAACGGATCTCGCATCCACTTCTGCACACTCCGTCACTTTTGTCTGCACAAGGTAGATCTCTTCATTGCATCCCTCTAAGTTCCATGGCTCATTTCCGTACCTACTTGTCTCCTTTTGCCTATTGCGACTCCTGAAAGCTCCCCTGTTTGAGTTGCTGCATTACAGTTCCACTTTTAGATGCTGGATCCCATCAAATGTACTATCCCTAGTTGAGTGTCTGGTGCTTTACAAAATAGTGAACTCTGGTTGCACTTTTCGTCTATGTTGATATAATACCAGAATAAGTTTTCTGTGTTCTTGCATCTTTGATTATCCTTATTGGACGGCTGAAAAGTACCTTCTTCATTGTGCTATTTCAGAGAGAGAAACGAAAACTTGCAATGAATTTCTTTGACTCTTATTTTCATTCTGTACCTTGATCTTCTCCACTTGCTCTTTCCTTGATCCAGTCTCCAAGGGAACATACGGAAATTATCTTGATTCCTCTTGAGAAAACCTGATCTTCTTGCATAGTATCTTCTAGAAAGAGGAAATTGCTTTGTTTTGTGACAAAGCGTACTTTTCTTGAAGCAACTTCTGGAAACAGAAGATCCACGGTAAGTACTTCGCTAATAATCTTTGTTTTTCCTTCCCATGGTTATAATGTAATCTTTTATTAGTTCTAATATTTT